>NC_092628.1:27720326-28042826 GCF_039555335.1 Amphiura filiformis
CGTATTGAAGATATGAATTTTTTTTCCCAAAATACCAAAAAAATTGGGTCTTTTTGGGAAAAAATCCATATCTTCAATATGAAAGGTCAAAATTTTCAATTGATTGTCGGCTTTTCCTCCCAGCTACATACACTTTAAGAATATATCACTAGATTTATAAAATTTACTTCGAGGACTGTTATATATATCAAAAATGTGAAAAATATCAAATTTTAATAATTTGTCATAAAATTTGTATTATATCGTGAATTTCAAAAAATGAAAATTATTTGATATCAGAAAGACACTCTCCGTATTCAGAATGTGATTCGATATGTCTGATGTGCTCTCATGTCCCACAAAAAATACTGTCGAAACGCTCATTCCAGATCCCTTAACATTGTGATAATTAAACCCATACCTTGAAGCCTCTTTTCCAATATTTGTGCAGGCCAACTAATTTCCTGTTACATGTACTTTGGTTACCATAAATTATTGAATATCAATATTCATAATGATGCAAAGAAATGCTTGTATACTTGTACCTTGGTTCAAGCCTCTTCCATATTGCATTCATGTATCTATATTATGATGTAATAACATGGTTACATTCTAAGTTGAAATTACCTCTTGCAATATAATTTATAAATCTTTTTATTTAAGATAAAAAATTGCATTTCATTAACTTCATTTTGTCTTTTTCTCTTTACAGCAAGTAAAGACACCAACATCTGGTCAACAACAATTCTACCCAATACCAGCTAAATCTGTCCTACCAAACCATGCACCAAGAAAGCTTGACCACACTCTTAACCCACGCACCGCTAACGCCCTTCGCAATGTTGAGCGGTCACAGTGGGTCACTACGTATTCCAAAAACTTTGCCGGTTACGGACCTTCTAACGCACTTTCATTAGATAATTTTGATGAGAAGGTCGAGAAGGAGAGAAGAACAGGAATTGAAGATCATAGTTTGGTAGGTATTAAAAAATAATGGGGAAAATATGTTGGGAAATTTTGTATGGATGTATAAAATGTATGTTTTGCATAAATGTGCATTTATTGCTTTAATAACAGGTTGCTGATTTTGAAATCTATTTCCAGATATGTAAGTAGTAATTTCAAAGGTAACACAAAGTTTTGGTTTATCAAGGCCTGAATAATTACTACCAGTAGTGCACCCGTGAAGCAGAAAAATATATAAGAAATGAAAGAGGAAAAGAGAAAAACATGTAGAAAAAGAGGAAGAAAGGGGATATAGACGATATTAAGGAGGTGGATATGAGAGAATAGAAGGATATTTACAGCAATGAGGCAGTGGCATAGCCAAGGGGGACAGCTGTCCCCCTGTGAAAAGTCTTGCCCCCCCTGGTAATATTTAAGATTTTTAGGCCTTTTTTGTACTTTTTAGCCCATTTTTGACCATTTTCATCAATGTTTACCCCTTAAAATTTGTCTTGCCCACCCTCTGAAAAAGTGCTGGCTACGCCACTGCAATGAGGCTGGCTACGCCTCCGATTACCACCTAATAGCTCCTAATGTGAAGATATATTCAGAAAATGTTGTTGGTCGATGCGAAGCAGTAATATTTATTAACTTATCTATGAAATTGTATAAGGATATATTTTGTGGCCACCAATTACTTCAAGTGCTCACAAAAATACTGAAATGTAACAAATCTTTTGTAATGAATCACACCTTCCCTGTTTTTCTTTGTTACTTATACAAACAAGAAAAAAATACTAACTTGACAATATTTTGTTTCATATTTACAGCGTAGTCCAAGGAGTGCTTTGCCATATCTACGGAGTGGAACACAACGGACACATTTAAATAGAACTTGCCTGCAGAGTGCTAAATTTTGAAAAAAACTATGTAGCACTGATTTGAATGACATTCATCAATGTGCCTATTATAGTGGAGGGGATATACCGCTTATTGACAAAAGTAAAAGCCAAATCAATGTGCCTATGAACTTATGAAGTGTAACATTCGAGACACCTACTTTAGACCAGGGGGCATGTGGACACCCCAATAAAAGATGCCCCCCACTTGACTCCATGCAAAATCCTCTATTTGATTACAAAGGTTCAAAAATCAGAAACATGCAGGCATTCACAGACATAGGCACATATTATTTGGCTTTTATTTCAGCATAAACAAAGCAGAGGCATGATAGCCCTGGCCTTCTGTCTCTGCTAAAAATTCAGAAGTTGGTGTTATGTTGAACTTTTTAAAGTATGTTCATAAGCATAAAAATAGGAGTATGGGAAATGCTCCTGAACCCAAGCTGGTGCATATCTTTATCTAATAATTTGATATTCATGTATCTGTTAACTCTGTTTACTAATCATAAGCAAGATAAATATTTTTGATATAACATGGTTTTTTTTGTGGAGAGAAAAAAAAATTTCAATTGGAGCTACCATTATCTATAAGTTTCAAGTTCATTTAATATTATTTTGGGGTGTTTAAAAACAGGTCTTTCTTTCACCTAAATGCTACTAATGAAAGTAAATGTGCAATTAATTAATCTTTTTAATCTTACTTGAAATTATATCATTGCTGTCTCAGGAAGGCAGCTTTTTTTGCATTTTATACAATGGCTAATTTTAAAACCTTTGGCATTCCAATTATTAAATAAGCATTATTTGTAAAAGTGTGCATTTTTTAAAATCATTTACATACATACTTATCAAATATTGTGTAAGAAAATAAAAATAACTTGGTGAAAGTTTTCAAGAATTGCGTTTAAAACAAACAGTCATTAATTAACATTTATTTATTTTTTTATCTGATTTTTGGTGACATTCATTGCTAATTTTGGACCAAAAAACCTGTTACATAATAAATATTTCAATCAGTTAAAAAAGAAAGAAACGAAAAGGGAAACATCTTAAATAAAATCTATGCTTTAAATTTAAAGCAGTAGGGAACAAGCCAAAAAAAATTACGATGTGCTGTATGTTCTAATACACTTGTAAAAAACTAGATAAATATCAGTAACATTTATCTTTCTGGTTGAAATTTTCAAAATTTCACATGCACACATATGTGACATGATCAAGGGGAATGAGTCACATGTCGAGTTTATATATGATTCTAAAAAGACATTTAGAGCTTTCAGAAACTGAAAACCCACAATATAAAACAAAAGAATTTTAACACTCTTTGCCAATATCTCAAAATCAATATTTGTGACATCCGACTCATTTCCCTTAATCGTGTCACATATATGTTTCAGGGAGGGAGAGAGGAGATCAGCCTCCAAACATCAAAATTTTGGTTTGTTTCCTAACAAAACTGCTCTTCACTGTGCAAATACCATTTGTCTATGTTAATTTACATATTTAATTAAGACGAGTATAATGTCACCATGCTACGATAATTGCTACGAAAATAACTCATTTTTTGTAATTTTGAGAACAAGTCCAAAATTCAAGTATCAGTTACATAATCACCCTATTTATTTCTAATTATGCCTTTTATTTTGTCTAATTGTCATTTGTTCTTGTGCAAATATTGGTGAACAAATATGTTTAAATGCATGCTTGAACCATATTTTGTACTTGCTCTCAAAATTACAAAAAATGGGTTGGACAATTATTGTAGCAGGGTGACAATAATGTTCTGAGCCAATTTTTGATAGAAACTTTGATTTTGGTGAATACTTGATTTTATATTTCAAGCTCGTCTACAATCTTGTTGAAAAAATTCTTTGAAGCAACATGTCATTTTCAAAAGTATCTTAAGTAGCTATTTATATTATGTATATTTGTTTTTTTTGTAATGATATGTGTAACATTTTCCTGTGTAACTAAATAAAATCTATGCAAACAAATGATGTTATCGCTTTATATAAAAGTACCCCTCATTATACTCACCAGTTGTGCAGCATGGGGGAGGGGTGTGGCAAATTCCCCCAGTCAGATCTTTTCCCCCAGTAAAAAAATGCAGAAATTTCATGATTTTTGTCCCCCCTTGGAAGCTCAATTTTCCCCAAATGCCCCTGGAAAAAATGTCTTTACCACCACTGCCCCTCACAAGTTAGCACCCAAGTTACACAATCTCAACAAGGTTAATCATACCTGTGAATTTCTTCCCAAAGAAACCATTGTGAATTTAGTTCCCAAGGTTCAGAGAAAATTGGGCAATATATATCAAAATTATGTTTGTTTCCTGTCCCATCAAAACTAGTGGTTGAAAGAAACAGAATCTATAATTTGGCAAGCCATAACCACAAGGTGGCTTAACTGCTTTTTCATAAATGAGGGAGGGAGAAAAAGCTGGGGGCGGGAGTACTCAGTAAATTGACCATACAGGTACATGCCATAAACATGAGTAGCATTCAGTTTTTCGGCCTTTTGGTATATCAATGACCCCCTTTTTAAAGTCAATTTTGGTACATATGTATGGATGGGTCCTTTTTTTCAAAATTTTCTCATTTTGTCAGAAAATTTTTGCCCCAATCTAGCCAAAATTGTTTTTCCAAAATTTGTGGAAAAATTTGTAAAAACTAAGACAATTTGGGTTAAATTCAGACTTTGGGTATATATCGATGGGTCCAAATTTCTTGAAAAATATGGGTCCACTTTCAAATTTTCAGGGCACACCCCCTGCCAAAACCAAATTTTGAGTACCTCCCGGGAGAAAAAGCAGTGTCATAGCACCAGAGGTAACATATAGGCCATCTCCATACAATACCAGCAGATGAAGACATAGAAACATATTACACAGGGGGAGTATGAATTTCAAATGGAATGAATAACTTAAGCAGCTCCATTTGAATTTCATACACCCTCTGAGAAAGATTCAGCAACCACAGAGTTAGGGTCTTTCAAATATAGAGTTGGTCAATGTGTTAAATTATTGTTTGAAAGTCATGCTCCCCCTGTTGAAGATATTTCCAAAATCTTCTACGGGGGATTGTGGACTTTAAATGAATTTGCCCATTACGGGGGATTCAAGGAGGGGATTGCATCCCAACTGACAGGCTTCAAGCATCACACCTGTTCTGGTTGTGCAATGTTCCAAAGTGAGATAAGAGCTGTTTAAAATTTGTTACTGGAGATGTATAATGTGTGCAAGCATTTTTGTGGAGCTATAACTTTATATTAAATTATCCCCTTTCAATCAATTAGAAACATCAAGTGACTGACACTGTCAATTAAACAAAATCTTTATCCATGCTATTTATCTTTGATTGCAGTACAAACACCTATTCTTTTGTGTGACAAAGTTGGTGTTTACCTGATAAAAGGGTTCAAACATAAGCTCATAATTATATAGCCATAACAGAATCGGCTCTTGAAGAATCAGCTCTTCAAGAATCAGAGCACAGTGCTTGTTAAGTTGTTTAAAATTAATATAATGGCAAACATTTAGAAGTTTTCTCTAGTGTGCTAATTACGTCAATGAACAAATGAGATGAGGGCCCGGGCACAGGGTCCAAACTTACAATCTAATCTTAGCTAACAATTAAAAAAACAAAAACAACATTTCAATGTAAGATTCCCATACAACTTTGCAAAAGCTAGAAGACAAAAATATGCTGGACCAGGAGTCTGACATTTGGTTTGTTTGCAATGCTCAAAATAAACGGGTGATTTCTCCCGGGGGTTGCTCAGTACAAATGGCCATACTGGGAGTGGGACGTGCCGCAAACATGGGTAGCATTTTTCAATGGTTCTTTTTTCTAGGCTAATTTTGGTATATGGATGGGTCCCCGGGATGGGTCCTTTTTTCAAAATTTTTGCCTCAATGTAGCTAAAATTTTTGAAATTGCCCCATAATTTGGGGTAAAACTTGTAAAAATTAAAACAATTTGGCCAACAATTTTGATATTTGGTATATAGGTGGGTCACAAATTTTGTACAAATTAGTATATCGATAGGTCAACTATCAAATTTTCCGCGGCACACTTCTAACCAAACCAAAAGAACCCCCCCCGCATATCCCCCGAAAGTACCAAAATAGCCCTTAAAAATTAAATTACGGGGACAATATGTCATAGAAATAGGCCTCTGAAAGGAAAATATTTTGAGGCATGTGGCTCTAAATAATCATGTATTAAGGGATCTGGAATGAGCGTTTATGGCATTTCGACAGTATTTTTTATGGGACATAAGAGCACCTCAGACGTATCGAATTGCATTCTAAACACGAAGCATGTCTTTCTGATATCAAATAATTTTCATTTTTTGAAAATCATGATATAATACAAATTTTATGACAAATTATAAAAATTTGATATTTTTCAATTTTTTTATATATAACAGTCCTCAAAGTAAATTTGATAAATTTTATGATATATTCTTAAAGTGTATGTAGCTGGGAGGAAAAGCCGACGATCAATTGAAAAGTTTGACCTTTCATATTGAAGATATGGATTTTTTTTCCAAAAAGACCTAATTTTTTTTGGTGTTTTGGGAAAAAAATCCATATCTTCAATCTGAAAGGTCAAAATTTTCAATTGATCGTCGCTTTTCATCCCACCTACATACATCGCTAATATAAATCATCAGATTTATAAAGTTTACTTGAGTACTGTTAAATATCAAAAATATCAATTTTAATGATTTGCCATAAAATGTGTATTACATTGCAATTTCAAAAAATCAAAATTATTTGATATCAGAAGGACATTCTTCGTATTCAGAATGCAATTGATATGTCTGATGTGCTCTAATGCCCCACAATAAATACTGTCCAAACGTTCATACCCCACCCCTTAACTAACAGCAATAAGAGGAACATCAAATACAGCATCAAAGCTTTTGACATCTAAAGGGTAAATTTTGAAATTCTAATTTAAGATTAACATTGTGTTGAAAGTCTCACAAATGGTATCCAAATCTCAACTGAAAATTATTTCTGTAACAGTAAAAAGTTAATTTTTATCATCAAATTGACATCCTGTGGGCCACATCACTAAAGCAACAGAGAGCTCAGTGGGCCCAAATCTGAAATCAGTTTAATTTTTGGGCACCGACAGTCAATTCCAGCCTCTCCCCACCACACCTCCATGCATCTAAAACACTTTCCAATTAAATCATGGATCCATTAAGAACCAGGGGCGGATTTAGGGGGGGGGGGCGTAGCCGGCGTGCGCCCCCTCTATTATTTGACTAGCAAAAGGTGCCGGCCTAACTTAAAAATACAAAATATGAAAGAAATTTAAAAAATGAACAAATTCGGCCATGAACAGCAAACAATGGGCCAAAACCGTTGAGTTTTCCAGGGGGTAACCCCCTTAACACCATTTTTTCGTCATCGACCAAAAGGCGCCCCCTCTATCAAAAATTTCTGGATCCGCCCCTGAGTACCTATATTGCTTTATCATAAACAAGTCAAGCAAAATGATCTGTTGTTTGAATTGCTCATTTCAATCCATCAATATGACACACACAATCCCAGTTGCTCCTGGCAGCAACCCCCATCTCTGACAAAATTGGTTATTTGGGTCCCCACCCCTCCATCCAGTTGTAGAGTTGTTTCTTTGTAACATTTGCATAATTACAAAGGAAAACTAGTCAAACATGCATCAATCCACCCCACCCCTCCTCCCAAGAAAAATCCGAGCTACACTACTGCACACACCCCAACTCCCCACCAGACATGCACACATATGTGCACCCCCTCCCCATGACAAAGCACAAAAAACTGACTACAATAAGAGACTATGCAATAATTAAGAGCTCTGGGGAGGGTACAATTTATGGGGTAGGCAACCGGTCAAAAGGGGGTGCGGGCAATATTTGGCATACATTTATGGGACACCTTTTAAATAAAATGCTCTAAAAAGGCTATAGAAAACAGCATGGTGGTCCCAGTATGCTATTGCTCCTATTGGAATGAGTAATGAAGAGTCTGGGTTATAAAGAGTCTGGGTGAATTGTGGTTAGAGAGCATAATACAACTTCAGAAAGTTAAAATTATGTATGTTATACCCTTTTTCGTCAATATAACATATGTTCATTAACTCAATCTACAATCATTCATTTTTCAGATAATTTGTTTTTAGCCTGCTAATTACCTACATATTATTTCCAGAAAATTAGAGGGTATGTTTTATTTACAGATGAAAGGACTCCATGATGACATGACTTAAGATCATCCCAAGATTTGAGATTTAATCATGAAGTATTAAAAATAACATTTGTAAAATTACTGATGTAAATTCTTTGTCTTCTTTTTCTCTCCTTTTCACAGCGTCCTCGTTCCTATCCCACCTTTATGCCCCCACGTCCATTTGATGGAAGAATTTCTCGGCTGATTGGTCCCAATCAGATGGTCAGGTGTGTCATCAAAGATGGTCGTATTGTGTATGTTCCATGGTCTCCAAAGATTGAGATTGAAATGGATCAGGTAAGGGGCCTGTTTGCTTGTTTATTTGTATGTTTTGGTTGTTAGAAAAAGTATAAATTTTGTAAGCAAAACATCATTTAATGTAATTTGGAACTTTTGTTTTGGCTGACAACTCGCAACATACTCTCTTAATGTAAAAGATTAAAAAACTCACTCTCCAAAAGAATGATCACTTCAAAGGGTGAAAAGCACTCCTAAAAGAGTGAAAATCACTCCTAAAAGAGTGGAAACCAGCTCTTTCAAGGTATGATATAAAGGAAATTATTCAAAAAAGGCTAGAAATGTCCCTTTTATATCATACCTTGAAAGAGGGGTGTCCACTCTTTCGGTTTTCGCTCTTCTCACTCTCCAACTCACTCTCTCTTGGAGGAGTGAGTTTTTTACTCTTTTACATTAAAAAGATATATATATATTCATACCCAATATGGCTAACAAAAATTGCCCTTTTAGAAATACAGAATAATATCCTGCCATCACTGTATAAATAAATAAGTAACAAATGAACTATAAGGCACAAAAAAGTCCACTTTCGCTATCATAACCCAGCAACAGGTTTTTAATACATACATACACTTTTTCTGCAATCCTTTTATAACCCACAAACGTGTTTTATTTCGAAATTTATTCTTCGCCTTCTCTCTCAAAGATGCACAAAAACCATCAAAACCAATGTCTTAGCTAGTCATTTAAGATGGGGAGTTTTCTCCTGGGACGGGGAAAATTAATGCCTTTGACAGATGCTAAATTATAATTGTAGGTTTTAAGAATGGCTATTGACCTCAACGGGCTGTATAAGTCTGGTAAATGTTGTAACGGTCAAATTAAGACAGGCAATTTTATTCAAATGATGGGTAAACCTAAATTTCTAGCTAAAACCATGATCAAAACCCTCAAAATCTAACCATCCTTTTACATCTACCAAGCATTTTATTTGAAATTAATTCCTTGCTTTCTTTTTTCCAGGTCAAAGAGCACAAGAACCTGCCATCAGAAACCCGTGACAGCTTCCAAGATCCAATCTTCACAAAGGAATGGCTCAATCTGCAATCCAAACAACACCCTGATGAACACCTACAAAAACTGCAAGAGAAGAAAGAAGCTCTCAATCCCCAAAATAGTCTTCCATTCACTCCTGAGAAGGAGGTTGAGAAGCAACAGAAAGCAGAAGCTGAAGGAAGCTACTTGAAGAAGATGGCACAGAGGCACAAAGAAGAAATCAAAGCTTTGACGGAACGAACCAGATGGAAGCAAGCCGAGGAGCAGAAACATCATGATGATTTGCGAGAACTCAAGCGTAAAGTGGAATATACATCACCTGCATTGCAACCAGCAGTGTACTATGACACGCTGCATAAAATCTACAGCACCAAGCCACCATTTTATTATGATGGCGATAACCCGTATGAATATGATTACGTGAAGCCTTGGGACTACCACAAAACTGGTGTGACAGCTGATATGTACCTTCAAGAGGGCAAACAAGAGGAGATTATTCGTGAACAATTGAAAAATCAAATTGAGATTGATCCACGATATCTCAGAGAATATCAGTTTGCAGGAGTTCCTGGTAAGAATCCATACGTCATGCCCAAATATACGCAGAGTCAGCTGTTGAACGAGCGCCCTCGAGTTGAGAAATCGGTTGCTCAAGACCAGAAGCCAGCTGCTCAGTCTTCATACACGCACAGTTATTGTCCTGATAAAGTGAAAACTTTGAAAACTTTAGACACTGATATGTATAACATGAAAGACCTGACTCAAAGTTTACCTACCATGTTTGACACCAAGCAGACGTCGAAGCGTAAGACTGGTTTGCGGAGTGGTGTCAGCATATCTAACACAGCCCAAATAGCAACTGGAGGAGGAGACGCCCCATTACAGATCTCGCGTACTACTACAGCAAACCCTACACCATCTGATCCCACTAAGACGTCAAATCTATACTCCCCTGCTGCTCTAGACCTAGCCTACAACCCGTATGTTGACGGTCGTCATTATAACCCAGCCGATACGCAAGACCCACGATTCGATTGGTTCCCTGGTTCTCCAAGTGGGCCAAGACAGCAGACTAAGCTGCTAAAAATGCAGAATTCTTTCACTGAGACTGACTCAAGGAAAACATTTCTTGACACATTTCCAGAACCAAGTCCTGATTTGAGAGAAAATATTGCTACTGGTAAAAGCATGAATTTGAGGGACTCAATGCTTGTGAAATGCACTAATTCACAACCACCAAGGTTACACTAAAAGGTCTGTATGCACAAAGCAAGTTAGACCAGGTCTAAGGTTAGTTCTACAGAGAAGAAACATTTTGGTATTTATATACCTTATTCTATAATATTGTAGATCCTGTTTTAAAGGCATATACATGTAGCTTTATATTAAATTGTTTGATTTGATTTTTTTGGACTTTTTAAGGAGGGAAAAAAACATTAAAGGGATCCCTCCCTAAGTCTAGTCTAACCTCTATAGTCAGACCAGGTCTAAAGTTAGACCTGATCTTACTTGTTTTGTGCATACTCACTCCAAGGTAGCGCTATGGTAATCTGGTCAAATTGAACTGTCAGACTTGGGCACCAAAATAGTGAACTTTTTTTTTTGGTAGAGGTCCAAAACCAAGTGATAAATGTAACAAATATGAGAATTCATACTCACCCAGGTTTGTAGATCGTGTTTCTAACTGCTCGATCACCACAATTATGCATTACATACGGATCGCAAAAACATGCTTAAAATTGAATGCTACGGTGCATGTCAAAATAATCTGACAGTGCCTGTGGATAAGCCTCTTTGTTTGGACAAGCCTCTTTGTTCACAACTCTAATTAATTAATACACTGCCCAAGTATTAAGTTAGCAGCCATCAAGTTTATGTATGAGGGGGAAGCTTACCGATTTTTAATTTTTTTTTTTAATTTAGTAATTACATTTTATTACAAAAAGTATCTGTACACTTAAAACATAAGCAATATCTTAAAGACACTCAACCTAAATTATACCAAATAGAGTAATCAATAGATAGATAAGTTATATTAGTTCTGTGTATTTTGATACCTCATTTGGCACGATGTGACTTTATATCCCGATATTTCCTCCTTCAGGGTGATTCCTACCACCTAAATTGATATAATTTGGGAAAATAAAGTTGTATCATGCTGAACGATGTATCAAAATAATTATGTAGAACAACATTCTCCATCTATTGGCTTCTCAGTTTCATAATTTAAGATTAGTGTCTTTAAGATATTGCTTTTGTACAGATATATTTTGTGTGCAGTATATGTAAAGAAATTAAAGTACCACGATATGCCTTCTATGATCCATTGTGTCTTCCTCGAGACAGTAACATCCATGTGTGATACATGCTCAATCAAAGGGCAGTGTATCTGTAGTGCATAATCACTTTGCGTCACATCGCATGCTACAGATGCACCGCCCTTGTATCACACAAGGATGCTACTGTCTCGAGAAAGCCAATAGGACTATTATAGAAGACAATTAGTGCTTTACTAACCTGCATTTTAAAAACAGTCTACGTAGCCCTACAAGGTTGCACACGTGAACGCATGACATACCACTATGTTTGAAAAACATGTGCAATTCTTTGTGGGCTTTTTGTGAAAAGAAGGTATTAACATCAGGGTTCATGCAAGTTTGTGGATAGAAATTCAGTTTTAGGCTTGCAGTAAAAAAAACAAGCATTTTGTTTTTCATAACATTTGCTCATTATGTGCTTCAAACATAAAGGGTATACTGCAGTAGTTCACTTAGGCAACCGTGTCCTTACTCCCTATTCCAGAAAAATACAGAACTAATTTTTTGGGATAAAAAAAATATTATTCTCTTTTGCCAAATGAAACATAGCTAAATCCTAACTGGCAATAACAGTAAAATTTTAATATTTGGCCAATTTTTGTAAATAAGGGCCAAAAACATGCGATTTTAGGGTGTTTTTCGTATGCTGTGATAATCAAGCCCAAAGACTTAAACTAAGACTAATTTCAGTTTATGCATTCTAATTTTTAAAAAGACATGTTTCATTCCAATAACCAACCATATAACCAAGTAACACAAAAAAAGTGAAAATTAGAGCAAAATTTCAGCATATACTCAAGATTTTGAATGCTTAGACTTGTTCCAAGTCTTTGATTTTTGTGACTCGATTGTCAAAAAACATGCCGAAAATGCATGTTTTTGGCTCTTTTTTCAAGAAATTGGAAAAATAGTGAACTTTTTCTTTTATCTCCAGTTAGGACTAAATGAATGATTAGGATTGAGCTGTTTCATTTGGCAGAACTTGATAATATTTTTTTTATCCTAAAAAATTAGTTCTGTATTTTTCTGGAATGGGGAGTAGAACCTGCATTGCTAAGTATTCATACACTCTTATAGATATCCCATGAAGTAATAATGCTATTTAATGCACATATTTGCTTATCCTATAAAAATATGTTTAAGTGCTACAAAAGCATGAATCATCCTATTTCTTTAATAACCATTTGTTAAACTATTAACCTGTTACATAAAAAATAGTACAGACAGATCATCTGGTACAGTACAAAAGAAAGTGGGGTGTATAAGCCACTTTGGTGTGAACCTATTACTAGGCCTATTATGTGCATCTTTTAGTTAATATAGTTGACATGGGGACTTACAAAATGTGGTGGAAAATTTTTTTCGATACAATTTTAATACAAAAAGATGCACAATTTTAAGAGTAATATTAACCAGTCTATGCAGTTTCAAACTTTAACAATGCCTTGTTTTATATATTTTTATAATACTTTGTAAATATCAATGACCTGGACTGCTTGAATATATGTTTTTATTTCTGCCCATAGTTGAGACGGTTCCTTTGTAAAATATCTAAAATAGAATATCAACTGAGATTGGAAATCTACTAAATAAATCTAAATAATAACAGCTGGATGAAGAGTTTTTGCATTTTGTATCATACATTTGAGTTCAATGAACTTTAATAATGATATACAAAGAGAGCCTCAAAAAGGATTACTACTATAAGGGTACATTTCTAAATAGGAATCAGCTGGGTTACTTTCATAGGCGGGGAGATGGGGGAAACACTTCCACCCAACATTTTTGCATCCCCCAAAACGCCATTATTTTGGACCAAAATCTAGTATAATTGCACAAATTTTGACACTTCACATCAAAATTCATTTTGGGTTAGAATAGTCTGAAATTGACAATTTGCATGTGCTTTGCGTGCAAATGTCCCAGTAAAATCGGCACAAAATTTGTTTGTTACTCAATAAATTGTTGCTTCCGCTGCCATTGGTTACTTTCTGGCAACAATTAGCATTTTCAAAATGTAAAAATGTTAGTTTAAAAACCTGAGAAACTCACTAGCCAGTTAAACAGTAAGTCTATAAGGGCCGGTTTTCTTGAAGCATAGTGGTCAGGCTTCCTAAGCCAATTAGTAAATACCAGTGCTCACAATTTTACATTGTACATCGCCATTAGAAAGATAAATCAATAAACTTGATCCGCATTGGTAGGGCTAGCCTGCTGGCTTAGGAAGCTTGTCCACTAGCCAAGCTTCAAGAAATTGGACCAGTTCCAGTTGCAATACATACACCCCCTATGGAAGACATGACTTTAACTTTTTCACACAGAGCTACACAGGGTGTGTGAATTTCAAGTGGTGTTATCTGAATGAGTGACTCTATTTGAAATCTACACCCCTTTATGTAAGATTAAGGTCCTGTCTTCCATATGGGATGTATGGATTTCAATTAGAATAGCCCATTTAAGAAAAAAGTGTATGTTTGGCCTCACTTGGTTTGAAAAATAAAAGCTTTTTTTTACATTATCAAGTAAAATCTCTAATTGGTTAAATACATGTAGTTGCCTAAATATTGTGTAATGGTTTGGTGATACTTCATTTACATGTTAAAGCAGGTTTTAAATAACAGATTTTGTTTAAACACATGTACATTTATTTTGGTCAATTAAAATGCAAAAATATAGACTAGTAAAAAAAAGTGTTTCTGGATTTTCAGAAATTAGGGTCGGTATTCTTTTGTACAGTAAAAACGTTTTTCACATTTTTCAAAATTAGAGTCGGTCAATTGAGGCCAAACATACACTTTTTTGCCTTATGTAAAGCGATGTACAGGTGTGCAACCCTATGGGTTCCACTCTTGCTAACCATGCACCCAACAGTAAAACAATACTAAACCATTAAGTATAAAAAAAAAAAAAAAAATGTTACATTACATTAATTAATAATCTATCTGTGTGGTAATAATTATTTTGTATTGTTGATTAAAAGATTAATAAATAAAATGTTGAAGTAAGAAACAAACACTTGCTGGTCTCATTCAATTGTCAAAGTCAGAATAAACTAAAACGCTACTCCCGATTCCAGAAAAATACCATTTTGGGGGATTAAAAAAACATTATCCTGGTTTGTCAAATAAAACAGCTATGTCCTAATACTTTTGTTGAACCAAATTGGCAATAAAAGACAAAATTTAAATATTTGGTCAATTTTGGAACGGGCCAAAATGGGGACCAAAAACATGCATTGTTAGGGTACTTTTTGTATACTTAGAAGATCAAGACTTGGTCTATAATTTTTTATATTCATATATTTGGAAACATATTTGTCACTCTTCTTATTACCCAAATTAACAGAAACTAGCAAAACTAACAGTGATATCTTAGCCTATACTTTTAAGTATAGGATGTTTAGATTTTTGTAAGAAAACAAAAGAATTGCATATTTTTGCACCCCTTTCCCCAAAAGACTGGAAGTCAAGTGAAAAATGCAGGCCAGCAGTCCCCAGTTGACAAAGGGCAATATTTTGCATAGTTTCCCAAATAACAAGTTTTATTATTAATAAGGATATGAAAATATTCCTGTCATTTAATAAAGGAAAAGAAAAATACTCGCATGAATGTGTCATACATTTCACTGAAGGGAATTTTTGTGTTATTATATACCTCATAGATTCCTGTCATCTGATTGGATAAATGTGCAGTCATTGAATTAGCTATGCCCTCCTTTTTCAGAATTACTTAAAAACTGAACTATTCTTTTAAAGACTATTCCCCCGGTTCATAACAAAAAACTTTCTTTGTAAATTTTACCATGGCCTATGAGCATTAAAATACGCCTTTTAACCAATCAGATGACAAAAATCCATAATAATGAGGTATATAAAACAAATATTGACTGTTTTATTCAGGGCATGGTTAAAATTATAGGCCCGCTGTGATCTCCAAATCATGCTATATGACCCTCGGCGCAAGCATGGTTTTGAGATCACCTTGGGCCTATAATTTTAACCATGCCCCGAATACAGCAGTCAATATTTGTCTACTCCTCACAGGACAGTAGTAACTATTTATATCACACAATGCCCTGTTGTGATATATTGGGGACATAGGCAGACTATTCTATGCCATGAAATGAACATGTAGTATCACTGCAACAATGACAGGAATATTTACATATCATATTATACAAATACTACACGGTTAGAGGGAAATGGGGTAAACTATTTTTTCCAAAGGTAATGGCTATTGGCCTATCACCCCTAACCTGGAGGGTGAAGGGTGATAGGCCCGTAGCCAGAACCGAGAGAAAAACAGTTTGACATATTTTCTCTGACCATGTAGTATTTGTTTTATCCTACCTCTTACATATTTATGAGCTAATGGTATTCATTTATCTTAATTCAAATAAATATTACCATTCTTCATTGATCCATCATTCCAAAATTCCAAGTTACAGTAAGCTTAAAAAGATTCATTTTTAAAAAGTAGCATCGCAGTGAAAATATTAGAGGTCTGATATGCAATTTAATTCTGGTGCAAAACTTTGACACGCTGGGATTGACGATGTATAGGAAATAGCAGAAAATATTAACCATTTAATATAGTCAGTAGATCGGCCTGTTGTAGCTGAATCTATTTTTATTGTGTCATACGCAATAGACCAATTAATTGGCACCATTAGCACATGAATTATGTAAGAGGTGTACTATAATATCTTACATGCAACGCAAACATACATGCATACATGCTCATTAGCTTCCTAAACAAATAAAAATACAATAAGCAAATGTTTCTAAAAAATGATTGCATTTTTAATGAAATATTTTCCATTTCATAAAAGTTTGTCTTTCTTCACATATTTCAAAAAGTCTATCATATCTCCCTTGTCATTACAACTACACATTATGTATAAAATGTGAAATACACTCGTCTATAACATTAATTGGAATGTACAGCAATATGTGACCATCCACCACAAAGTGGTAGTAAAGTCGGCTCTAGATCATTTTCTGTTTATTGCAGATTTTGAAAGAATTCACTTTCAGCTTCAAAATGACACCTCAACCAGCTTCATTGGACATCTGGAAGTGAAGTTATAGTAGGGATGACCAATGAACCATCAACTTGATTAGAACACTCCCATAGACATGCAGGGAGCTCAACTGTGCACTGCTTGCACATACATTTCTAAATTGATCTCATTCTTTTATTTTTCAATATTTTTCTGTAAAATTTGGGGAAGTTACTGCCAATTATATTTTGTAACTATCTTGCAAATTACAGCAACATAACTTATTTTGTTTTTCTGTAAGTGCGAGTCAAAATTGGTCCATCGCCACAGTGCGCTTAATTGCCAGTGGCTGAGTTTAGCACTGCTCAAGAATGGCACAAAATATTCAAATCAGTAAGATCAGGTGAAAAACGTGGCCTACTGAGCTGTAATTTGGCAGAGTTGCCAGTAATACCTCTATCATACCCTCTGTAAAAAAGGTTAAAAAATTGAACAAGTAGATCTCGAGTTACAAATTAAATCACCAGCTTCCCTTTGGAATTTTTATATTCCTTTCAAATCATGTTAAGAAGACACCTTTCTGAACATATATGTGAAGTTTCGTGCTCATTCGATGTATTGTTCACCTGATCTTAACCCTAAACGTTTTCTTATATTTAGGCCTATAATATCTACAACTTGCTGCTGGCTATACCTTGTTTAGGACTTTCAAAAGAAGTACCTGAATGTGCAACCATAACTGTTTCAAAATAGCCCATGATAGTCATGCAGGTAACTCCGAGGTCAAGCATTGAATTGGTTTGAACAAAGATACTCATAATGTATTGAGTGCTACTTTGGTTTGAATGAGGAATACTACAGGAATACACATGAGCATGATGTGGATAATCTCTATTGTTGTGAATGAGTCAATGACCTTCAAAACTTAAGATTTTGTTTACATACACCTACTAATTGGTCATATTAAACCCAATAACATTGAAATTCTTGGTTGTGAAAAAAAGTTCACCTACTTAGTGCAATTTTGATTTTGTGCCATATCGGCTATCTTGGATGATTTTTGGTAAATGTCCTCTAAATGCATGATTTCAATGCCTTGGTTTGAAAAAATAAGTTATGCCAGTGACTAGTTAAGTGCCATTTCATAAGAAACCCTTTGATACTTTCACAATATGCTTGTTTCATGTTTGCAAATATGTTAAAATAAAGAAATATATAAAGGTAAATATATGCTTATGCCAATTTTGCTCCTAACTGCTATTTTTGGACCTTGTCATTTTATTTCGTTCCAATGACCGGTCAGAATGGGAAACTTTGATAATTCATAATTCAAAAGTTTTTGACCGATTTTGACCATTTAACCACCAAAATACTTCTGTTGATTAGTTCTACTCAGAAAACAATCTTTTGTAGCAATAGGGTCAACATGAAATTTTGATGGTTATCCCTAGTTATAGTTCATCAAAGGTCAAATTCCTAGTATATTCAACATAAAAATCCAATTACTGTTTTTGATTGTATCTCAAAATGGAAAATGCCGACTTTACGACCAGTTTGTGGTGGATGGGCACATATGTCATGGTAGGCACAGGATCTAGTACACTGTGAGGTGGTTACAAAACAAAATATGCTGGTCTTACATTACCAATGTGATGTTATTACATTATCAGTTGTCCCTAATTTTTAGATATGGTCAACATAAGTACTCTATAGAGGCCTTGCATGTGACGTATCATCCCGTAAATATGGCGGACTACTCAAATGCATTCAACAAAAGCATGATTGCAATCTACCGTGACAGTTCGTCTCACACACATAACCCTGCACTACGATCAAATAGGTTGATGACAACATTTGATTGAATGGACTGCGCTCCGCCATAACTACGGTGAAGGACACCGGCTCAAATCCTTTGTTTGGAGCCAAACGATAATTTCATGCAGGGCCTCTATTTCTTTTGCACTTCTCTTTATGAAGATCATGAATGCAAATCCATAGGGCTACTTCACTTGAAATCATACCCTATGGAAGACATGCCCTTAATCTTCTGCACATAGAGTGTGAATTTCAAATGGGGTTACCTGAATGAGTGACTCCATTTGAAATCTACACTCCCTATGTGGGAGATTAAGACATGTCTTCCATAGGTGGGTGTATGGTACCGGATTTCAACTGGTACAGCCTTTACGCGGTTGAGTTACCCATAAAACCTTTTATTATATGTGACACAATCTGGTCCATGGGGGCCAAAGGCGGCAAATTTGAAACTGAGATAAAGGTAAAAATATGGAGTAAAAAAACAATAAAATACATAAGAAAGTAGGCATCAAAAAACTTCATAACTTTAGAACCAAGTATGTTAGACCTTTGGTGTTTTCAGTAAATAGCCTGTTGTTTGTATAATGTAATAATTACAGCAACTCAATTTTCAAAATGCCTCCTTTGGCCCCCATGGACCAGATCGTGTCACATATGAGAGTACACTTCTTACTTGTTCAACATTTCAATTTTAAGTGGAGAGAAGCACATCTTCTGAAGGTGATATACCCATATTGAAAATATTCTACATAATATGAATATATACAGGTAATGTGAATTTCAAATGAGGTTACCTGATAAGCATCCCCAGTGGGGAAATTAAGATAATGCCATCCATAGGAGATGTATGGATTTCAACTGGAACAGCCTGTTGTCCTTAGGAGTTTTTTACTCGTTCAATCATAATCTTTGTTCAATCAATATGAATATATATTCTTGCCACCTAATACCTTGGTCAGTCCAAATCCTTGCTTCTGGAATTGACATGACATGACACAGCATTATTAAACTAAAGGGTAGACGAGGTGTATGTACACCACAGCAAAGTATTATCACTGGAAAGAAACAATCAATTCAAGATGCTTGTGCCAAACACTGTATCAGGTGTCCAAATATCGAAAGTGGCACACATTTTATGTATCAAGGCAAAATGAATGTTATCTTTTATATGTGATGCATTCCAAAAATCACAAGATTTGAGCCACTGGCAGAATTTCAGTAATGTGAATAATCAACTTCCAATAAAGCCTTATGAGATGGATGTTAGTTGTGTTGAGCTATTCCAGTTGAAATCCTTACACCCTATGGAAGACACGACCTTAAACTCCCACAGGTAATGTGAATTTCAAATGAGGTTACCTGATAAGCATCCCCAGTGGGGAAATTAAGATAATGCCATCCATAGGAGATGTATGGATTTCAACTGGAACAGCCTGTTGTCCTTAGGAGTTTTTTACTCAATGTGTAACTTGAAGATGACTGCTGGGATGGGAGAGTGGAAGTAATCATGAGCAACCATCGAAATGAGTCAAGAGATGAGTAAGTAGTATAAAGTGAGTAGCTTATTAGATAATGGGTCCCCTACCAAATAAACAAAATCTGGTTGTGTATAATCAGAGCCAGAGATAAATATACTAGTTTACGTCTGACATCACCTGTCAATCAAACTCGGACATGATATCAAACTTTGACACGATTTGTTCAGGAGTTGTTGTGGTCATTTGAGTTTCTGAATATGACGGTATATAACAGTGTGCATGGTTAATTTGGCACTTTCAAACATAAGGGTCGTGGCGAGGTTGAACAAGTCAGACGCAAACTAGTCTCGGATTGCAATAATTTGCACTTATTACAATCACATTGATACAAAGATTTGACACTTGTGTTAGTGAATACTATACGACTCTTCCTACATGTAATATATGGACAGAGGTCACATCACATAAACTTTGAATCTGCATTCCCTCCCCTCTCAAATATCAGAATTTAGCAACTAATTATTTAGCCTGATCTTTCTTAATTTCATGCCACTTTATTTCTTCTTTTTATCCTTTGGCATCCAGAAGAATAAATCATATACCTATTGCTTTGGAAACATGTAACTGGTAACATATTAGCATAAAATTGTCATTTGAGAAACAAGATTACATGTTTATACATTAAAAAATAGGGACAGCGGTCCCAGATAGGTCGTCCGAAGACATGGGTAAAGTTTGTTTGGTTTATATAAGGCGGAAAAAATAAGACTCATAACACCATGTATTAATATAGATTGGCATGCACGCAGTTGGGTGCAATGCTTATGCTGTGGTGCGTTGTGTAATGCGTGACTGGCGCATGCTTATGTGAATTTTCGCGAGCATGAGTTGGGACTTTATTGATGTGCCCAGTAACAACTTATATTAGCCAAACAAACTTTAGTCAACACCACGCATAGTAAATATTCATGTGAAAATTATTTTTTTGTGAAACACTTTTTTTTTTATTTTCAGCCTATTTATATGTTGACCTCAAAAGACCTAAATTCACCTCAGCATGACGACCTTGAGCACCACCAATAGATGATGGTTCCCATAGTGCAGCTATTGAGCCCATATTTATTGGTCGAGCTATGAGTTTTAAAAATATTGAGATGTAGTCAAGTCCAATATTTTAAAATTTACAGTGAGACCAATAAATATTGGACGTAAAGCAACCAATTTTATCATTATTATGTTTTGGATCCAATATTTTCACACACTTGGATTCATCAAAACATAATAATGGTTGGAATAGGATTTGATCTGTTCATATGAGAACAAATTGCTGATGGACAAAACACACACCCACCAACTCCCACACACTGACACATGACTCGTAATGCCATAAGGTCTTTTCCTTCGGACGACCAAAAAAAGTGCAGAAATGTACTTATTTGTATGTATAACATTAGTTTTGGCTATTTATATATTAGTACAAGTAAATTGAATTAATTGTGTGTCTAATTGACATTGATGAATATATTGTAATATGCACATGAATTTTCTCATGATTTAATTAACATTTGGTACAAATATATATTCTTATTCCATCATAATGATAAATAAGAAGTCAATTTTTGATAAACTGGTTTTTGTTGTGTTTAGAATTTAGTTACAAATACAAATTAGTTTTGAAATACAATATTGACTTAAACGTGACAATTTACACTGTAAATATATATTTTTGTTCTTGAATCTGTACCCGAATGATTTCAAATTTTGCAAGTGCATTTTTCATTTTTTCTTGTCTCCCAGAGTTACATAGTTCAGTACTAATGCAATAGTACTATTTTGGTTATTAAGCTTAAAAGTTGTGTGTGATTTCTTGAGTCGTCACTCACAGCACAACCTTTTATTCCCATTCTTCTCAAACATACAACTTAATTTTGCTTGAAATTGTTGATGTTGTTGCACATTTTAACAAAAACTTAAAACAGAACTATACCATTTTTCGTCTTTGGAGAAGCAGTGATGTCAACACATTCAGCAGCTGTTTTGCACTCACATCTATGTAATGTATTGTCTTTAAATATGTGCTTGTGCATGCCAGTGATTTGAGCAAATGCTCACAAATTGGAGCAGTGACCAATATGTGCACTGACATCCCTGCCTTGCTAAGGTGAAAAATAGTAAAAATGAAATATGACCACATTCTGTACACTGGGCTACTGTAAACCTGTTACAGGGAAGGTAGAAAAAACATCATACTGTTTATAGAACATAAACATTTATAACTATTTTTTTAAACACAACTTTTGAAAATACAAACCAAAGTTTTGGGGTGAATTTCATAAAGCTGATTTGTAAATGGAAGTCAAAGTATATGATGATGTATTCAAATTATAATGTATTGTAAAGATGAGTGAAATCAGGTTTTGACTTGAAAAATTACAGGTAAGCATATTTTTGACCTATGAAATCCAAACCAAGACTATAACTTGGTTGACAATGTGGCAAGTGTCTTTTACAAAATACCCAATATACAAATATACGTGGATTAAACATATGAGTAGACAATCTTTGTCATCCAGTAATTTATGACATCAAAATCAAATTTAATCACCATCTGGAACAGGTATACCTTTTTGTACAGGGATCATGCCCATCGACCCTACATGTATTTGAAAGGTCCATCCACCCATAGAACAGGTTTTTCCCTGTTTCTTTATGCCCATATCATAAGAGCAGTCACAACAAGTGTAGTGTTTTCTTTCGATGATGTACACCACTATACTTTGTGGCTGCTTAGAATGATGCGGGTATTTCAAGAAATCACATATTCCAGTTGAAATCCATACACCCCTATGGAAGAGACATGACCATAATTTCCCACACAATGGAATCACCATTTGAAATTTACACACCCTGTGTGGGTGATTAGGGTCATGTCTTCCATAGGGGGTGTATGGATTTCAACTGGAATAGCCCAAAATATCAGCCTCACAAAGGCAATTCTCAAAACCTCTAGTGAATCACTACATATTTTGTAACATTATACATATATCTATGTAAGTTCCAGCGTCTGATGAGATTTTGTGTAGAAATGGCTGTGTTTCTCCACAGTTTTCAGTCTGCATTTGATATAATACTTCCTTGTTTTCGTAAAATAATCTGTTATGTATACATTTACAAATTTTTGGTTTATAATCTATGTTTCGTATATATACTATTCATTTGTACAATCTGAGCACTACTGAAAACTCATTTTTTTCTATGCAATTTTATGCAACAGTATAATTATTACATTTGGACCTTTGAATTCTGCATTGCCATGTGACAAGCAATTTTGGAAGCTATGAAAGAAAAATCAGGAAAAATAAAAACAACTATACAAAAAGAAAATCTAGTGGCATGCTTAAATCAAATGAAATACTGTTTAGGGGATATTTTATATAACTGTTCACCAATTAACAGTTCTGAAAATGTTAGTTTTATTTGCAATTCTTATAATTACCATTTTAATGTGTAAAAAAACGCCCTAATCTAGTTTCATTAGGATAGGCGCTCAAAATGTTGAGAGCATTGATGTTTATATAACTCATACAAAGATTCTTGTCATTTGATTGGCCAATCACTATTAATTTTGCTATTTGTAGTGTCATGCAGTTGCAAAAAGACAAATATGAGCGTATGGTTACTACCTCCACTCGCCAATTACATGTGTGAGTGTTGCTTCTAAAATAAATATAGTTTATATATATTTTAATTTATTTTGTTTTCCTGCAGATTTATCAAAGTGGAAGAAAAGAAATTTATTACGAGTTATATAAAACAAATATTGAATGTTTTTATTCGTTCAATAGAAAAAATATTTTCATTCTGTGAAATATGAACTGTTCCATTCAACTCAGCAAACCCTCGTTGAATGGAACAGTCCATATTTCACCTCATGTAAATATTCTTACCATTGTACTCATAAACATTCAAAATTTATGTTTATAAATGATTCATCAATATTTTGGTTTATTCTGTAATTAACAACCTACTTCAATAAAACTGACAAATGCAGTAAAACAGTGCTATTCTTGACTAAAGTCTCGGTTTAGGATTATATTACAGGTAAAGTTGTTACAATTCCTTCAAATCAGTGCAGCAATGGAACCATTGGAGTGGAGTGCAGTAATGAGCTGAATTTACTGTCACATAAATGTAGGGAAGTTAATGATGAATATGAAAATACCAGTATGGTCACATGCTGCCTCATATTATATTATTATTAAAATTATATTCTCCATAATTTGTAATAAAGCATTTCCACCAACAACAACAAAAAAGAAATAAAATTCCTCATAGTCCATAATGTAATTGAATACCTGAGTGGAAGAAGGGCCCCAATTTTTTACAAAAATGAGTTTGACCAGCATTTTATTGCCAGACTGTTCTTCCTTGTGTGTGAAAGATGAGCCAAAATTCACTCTCTAAATAGTCTTCCATGTACACTTAATCATGATTTTCATGGAAGAAGGGCCCAACTCCATAGAGTTGGGCCCTTCTTCCACAAATATTGGGTTAAAGAGGAATTTTGATCATCCATGAAATCTGCTTTTCACTACAATAAACTTTATGGCTAGCATATTACGAGACATTACATACGTGCAATTAATGGATAATTACCAAATTTCTGTAGCTATTTATAACACATCTGCTTACGAAACTGGCACTTGCAGTATATTAGTGGAAGAAGAGCCCAACTCCAGCTCGTATTAAGACCTGTACCATTGCCATGGAAACATCATATATAATTTCAAATGAATGTAATGTTGTATGTTCATGTATTAAAGGTCCTCTGAAGATGAAAACATTCTGCCTATAAAACTTTTCCAAATATTAAGTTTTTACTTAATATCTCAAAAACAGTTTTTATGGAGTTGGGCCCTTCTTCCACTCAGGTATTCAATTCTATGGGAATTGACACACATGAAAACCAAATAATGTACATATGGCATTTGAGATATGTTCCCATAAAATAAGAAAAAGGTGCACATTTTTATTTCTGAGTGATGATGTCCAGATTCATAATCTCTGGAATATATATAACTTTGAAGTGATATATAACTTGCTGGGTTTGCTCCATTACTTGGTACATTTAAAAGTCAATATTTCAATGAAAAATTCTCTTGTTTTCTGGGATGATCAATGAACCATCTCTCCTTTTCTTCCTTAGCGACTATCCGCTCATTTTGTGAGATAAGGTCTCATTTGTTCATGCAGGGTAACAACATCCAATGAGATTCAGCAGTTAACAAACTTAGCATTTGTATACCTTAGACACTCTATCTTGGGGCAGGATAGTTTTCAAGAAGTATTTGCTTCAAAGCTTTCCAACCACTCAGTAGCATCATTTGCGTTTATGACCTCAAAGCATGGAGTTGTGGGTAGTGGTCGGCAGTAGTCCTGCTTTTTAAAAATTGGGGTTGCTTTCAAAAATCAATGCTTGACCCTCTTTTGGTGGCACTACAATTGATATCATGCAGGACATTGATTGCTGCAATCAGTGTGTGGTTTATTAAAGTCATGATTATACTGCGCATGAGCTCCTGACTGCAGGATACCGCAGTATGGTCCACTGGCTGCTGACCACCACATTTGTCTATAGTATAGAATAAACAAATATATACAGCCATGAGAGGTTCTGGTTAAAACTATGGGCCCATCGTTAGATCAACAGTACTACTGATCTCACACGAGGGACAGAAGTTTTAACAAGAAAGGCAGTATATATTTGTTTTATGCAATTCATTAATATATTCTTTGTTCTCTAAACAATATACAAGTGGCCAGCAACTTACTAGGAAACTTATAAGTACACCACCGGCCATCAACCTGTTACTAATTGGGCTATTCGAGTTGAAATCCATATTCCCCCTATAGAAGACATGACCTTAATCTCCCACACTGGGAGATGAATTTCAAATGGGGTTATCTGAATGGAATGAGTGTCTCCATTTGAAATCTTCACTCCCTGTGTGGGAGATTAAGGTCATGTCTTCCATAGGGGGTGTATGGATTTCAACAGGAATAGCCCAGCGTCTGATCACCTTTTACATACTTCACTTTCAGCATTTTGTCCTCATATCCAGACATACACCCACACAATACACTCTCTAGTCAGCAGTTTCACTATTATCGTTGTCGATATCACTTGGAGTACGTCCATTCTGTTCACCAACCCCCGTCTGAGCATGTCCATTCTGCTGTTTACCAGATTCCAGGACAGCAGTTCTGTCAACATTATTGCACTCATTGAAATGGCTATCAAATGTCAGCAGCTTCTCGCTTTCATCATCACCATTGGAAGACACAGCCGAGTGTGATTGATGTTGGTTGGTGTTTAGCGACCCAACCGCTGAGGTCAATACAGGGTCGTTGTCAAGGAATGTCTCCTGTGATTGGTCACAGTGTTTGACTGATGATGCCTTGGCAGCTCGTAGCTCCTCTTCCTCTTGAAAATGATTATCACTGATAATAATTTCTTCTTCTTCCAAACCACAAGCAAATTTCAGTGTGCCTTTGAGGACATCTTTGACCTTGTGGAGATTGAAATAATAAGCAATCACAATTTCATTTGAATTTTACCGTTACAGCGAACGTTACAACATTAGTATGTAATTGTGCCATTTTCCCTACAACATTCTCTCAGTTCAAAGAGGTTAGTTTAACCCTCTGCTTACACTGCAAAGTGTAGCATATATATTGCCCTCTGATGTTCTTTATTTCTTTTTCAGCAACAAATGGCAAACAAAGGTCCATTTGATGTAAGTTAAACTGGTTTCGTGTGTGCACTATGAAATAAAGGCACTGAAATCTGAAATGAACACTGAAATTAATAAGGCTGAAATTATCACTGAAATACAACTGAATTGTGAAATTGATCTCTATTGTTCTAATGTAAAAACTCGATAGGTAGCATATGTGCTTACTATCGAGCGCTTTTAAAACATGCAAACATGAAGTGCCTATCCACAAAAGTGTAAAGGGTTTTGAGCATAATCATCGATACACATAGTTATATACGAAACCTGCAAATGTGTGTCTCAAGTTGGTAAAGCGCCAGACTTTGGTACAATTTCATGTTTTCAAAAGCACTCGATAGTAAGCACATATGCTAACTATTGAGTTTTTACATTATTATGTTCTGATGAATCCAAGTGTGTGAAAATATTGGATCCAACACATAATAATGATAAAATTGGATGCTTTACGCCCAATATTCATTGGTCTCGCTATGAGTTTTAAAATTTTGGACTTGACTAAGTCTCGTCCAATATTTTAAAACTCATAGCTCGACCAATAAATATGGCCTCAATCGATCCAATTTTATATCAGTATTGTGTCTTACAAATCCATTCTCACCTGTTTTAGTCCAGCTATTGCAATCAAAAGTTCATCCTCATCAGCTAACTTGAGCCTGTTTAATTCATCCTGAATTTGGACTGTATAAGAGATAAAAAATGCAACACTAATATTGTTAGATAATTTCAAACCGAGATATAAAGCAAACAAACCAACAAACAGCCACACATATAAGCTCATAATATGCATGCATGTGGCACCCACATACACACTTGATCATCACTCACTCATGGGGATATGCCAATGAAATAGGTTTCAATATCGGCATTCTGGTATAAGAATGGTCCATTTTGTGTGAAAATTGATATAAAGATGGGTCTTTTTTTCCAAAATGTTCTAAAATATGCTAAGAAATTTGCCAAATTTTGTGATCTTGAGCCAAAAAACATTATCTCATGAAGATCAGGGCAAATATAACATAAATATATCATAAATATAAATTAATCAAAACAGAGCAAATGATTCCAAGAACTAACTGGCATTAAAAATAATTAACACATGCAATGGAATCAAATAGTTACACAGTGCAGAGGGAAATCAGGGTTGCAGTTAAATATGAACGGAGAGCAATAAAACCAAGAGGCCTAATGCAAGAGAAATCAAATAAAAAGCAACCCTGAAAAATCACCACAGCACTGATCATAACTACTTCATCTCATGAATATCAAGGCAAATATAACATAAATATATCATAAATATAAATAAATCAAAACAGAGCATATGATTCCAAAAACTAACTGGCATTAAAAATAATTAACACATGCAATGGAATCAAATAGTTACACAGTGCAGAGGGAAATCAGGGTTGCAGTTAAATATGAAAGGAGAGTAATAAAACCAAAAGGCCTATGCAAGAGAAATCAAATAAAGAGCAACCCTGAAAATCACCCCAGCATTGATCATAACTACATCATCTCATGAAGATCAAGGTAAATATAACATAAATATATTATAAATATAAATTTATCAAAACAGAGCATATGATTCCAAAAACTAACTGGCATTAAAAATAATTAACACATGCAATGGAATCAAATAGTTACACAGTGCAGAGGGAAATCAGGGTTGTAGTTAAATATGAAAGGAGAGCAATAAAACCAAGAGGCCTAATGCATGAGAAATCAAATAAAAAGCAACCCTGAAAAATTACCCCAGCACTGATCATAACTACATTATCTCATGAAGATCAAGGCAAATATAACATAAATATATCATAAATATAAATTAATCAAAACAGAGCAAATGATTCCAAGAACTAACTGGCATTAAAAATAATTAACACATGCAATGGAATCAAATAGTTACACAGTGCAGAGGGAAATCAGGGTTGCAGTTAAATATGAAAGGAGAGCAATAAAACCAAGAGGCCTAATGCATGAGAAATCAAATAAAAAGCAACCCTGAAAAATCACCACAGCACTGATCATAACTACTTTATCTCATGAAGATCAAGGTAAATATAACATAAATATATCATAAATATAAATTAATCAAAACAGAGCATATGATTCCAAAAACTAACTGGCATTAAAAATAATTAACACATGCAATGGAATCAAATAGTTACACAGTGCAGAGGGAAATCAAGGTTGCAGTTAAATATGAAAGGAGAGCAATAAAACCAAGAGGCCTAATGCATGAGAAATCAAATAAAAAGCAACCCTGAAAAATCACCACAGCACTGATCATAACTAAATTATCTCATGAAGATCAGGCAAATATAACATAAATATATCATAAATATTGGTTAAACAAGTGTTACCAAGAAACAACTAAAAGAGAATATATAAACCAGAAGATAAAGCTACATTGATTGATCAGTGCAGCGATGCGGAGAGAGAACACAAGTGGGAATCCAGGGACAGGAAAACCCACTGGAGTCAATGAGCAGAACGAAAGATCAATATGAGCTAGATGTGAACTGAAAAAGGACAATTGCAATAACTAAACAAAATGAACTAAAAGAAAACAGCTAATCAGGTAATAATGGAATGAATCTTGGCCAGGACAGGAAAGTTGTGTGGTGAGGCGTGAGCAACAAAGCAGGGGCGACTGATGACAAATCACCTGGTTATTTTATATAACAAGATGTACATAGGGAAAACATGGTGGATAATGCTGATGTAAACAACAATGTACAGGAACAAAAATAATATAGTTTTAAGCAATAATATAATACAAGAAAGACAGTATATGAAAATCATACCTTGTATGTCGACAAAGAATGCAAATAAATATTGTAATGGTATCATTATAAACAAACTTAGCAAATCAGACAGTTTGTACAAGTCCGAATGCACGCGGGCGTAAATGTAGATAAAACATTACAACTGGAGTAGTTGGTGTATTTAGACCGCGTTTAAGTCCGATTCAGATAGAATTGATATTTTGATATTCCGATTGTCAATTATATAGATTTTGCCATCTTGACTCCATACGCGTTTGATATCCTCTGAGTACATCATGCTTTGAGCTTTTCAAGTATGTTCATTCTTCTGTTCGTGAGACTTTCTGTTATTAATAGTTTAGTGCCTTTAAGTTTACTCTTGACGATGAAGACACTATCGCGATCGGCGTAGGATAGGAACTTTATGATGATTGGACGTGGTTTGGCATCCTCTGAGGTTTTCGGCTTACCTATTCTGTGAGTGCGCTCAAGTTGATCTCTGGTGATCTTCAGCCCGAGTTTTCCATTGAAGGTGTTGATGCATGCAGAGGTAGTATCTTCAGCCGTCTGTTCAGGGATGCCATGTAACAGCAAACAGTTGCGTCGACTGTATTGCTCTAAGTCGTCTAACTTCTTCTCTAGGTTATCGTTATCTGTTTGTAAGGATTCTATTTCTTCTTTAAGGTTTCTAATCTTCTCACTATTTGTATTAATGTCCATGGTTGTGGCATCATATATCTCCTGTTTGATGGCTGGCATGGCTTCTGTTTGGATTTTCTGGTATACACCCTCAACCAGCGCATCAATTAGCTCATTGTTTTGAAGAATTCCGGTCAGCAGTGCTTGAAGTAGTGGTTTTACAGTTTCTTCATTACCAAGGAGGCCACGTACTGTTTTCTTCAAGTCGGCTTTAACAATATCACTGTCGCTGTCCGTTGTCATGGTTGTGTTATCGGCGTCGAAAGTTGCTGAATTCGGCAGCTCTTTCTCGGACGGCTCAGCTGATGAAACTGTCATCTTTTTTGCCGACTGACGTGTTCCTTTAGGCGGCATAATTGTCTCAGGATGAAGGTGACGGTTTAATGTAGATGAAAGTTGACTAGATATAGAAATTTTGTGATATTTCCAAGCAGCTCCGGTAGCGATGTTCGCGCTACATAATCAATCAATCAATGGACTGATTGATCAACCAATTAATCAACCACTACTAAATCAATCCGTCAATAAATAAATCAAAGCAACCTTCAATTAAATGATCAATCAATCACCCTCTAATAAACATAATTTTTCACCAGGTTCACCGTCGAAATTAAAAGGAGACAAGCAAAAAAGTGATCCTGCCTGGGAATCGAGCCCAGGACCTCAGGTTTACAAGACCACTTGGCCACAGGAGCTTCGTGATTATGCTGGTTGCAATTCGAACCTATATAAGCGGCCACTTAAAACTTATCTCCTCCCCGCAAATAGCCCATAGTAGCTAGAGCCATAGCTACTTCTGACAGCGAACCTGGTGAAAAATTGTGTTTATTATATAATTCCCGTCGATCATACCACCGTTTTTCCATGCAATCACCCTCTTTTCAACCAGTTAGCTGCATCATAAAATAATTTCTACTTACTGACGTGAGCTTCCATTTTGGTTGAGCAGTACTGACACATATTCTGTACATCGTTGAGTTTGCCTTGTAACAGAGCCACCTGCTGGTAGGGGTCTTCTTCCTATAGTTACAAAAATAATTACATGCTTCATCAGTTATGTTTACTTTAGAGAAATTCATATCCATGCAATGTACATAGCAGACAATAAAAGCTTAGGGATGAAATCAACACTCAACCGGACGGAACCGGCAGTCAACCGCCGGTCGAGTTTTGATTTCATCCCTTAGCAGATATGAGCCCCAAGACCAAAACATTGAAGCCAACCTGGGACCATCATAACTATACGAAGAGTACAATGAGGAAGAATGAGGAAGGATAATTTGTCTTCATTCCATTTAAAAAATGTCCAATATCAGTGATGTTGACATCATATAATTACCGTTCCTGATTCTTACTTCAATCAGCTTGTTTCAAAGATATGTATATAGAAAATAAAACAAAATTTCACAACAGCATGTCATGATTTTATAATCACAACTCAATTGACGACTCCTCTGGACACAGAACCTGGATGGCTTGTTTGAGCACAAATAAGAAGGTGGGTCATTGTTTAGGATGACTCTGGACACAGAACCTGGATGGCTTGTTGAGCACAAATAAGAAGGTGGGTCATTGTTTAGGATGACTCTGGGTTCAAAACCTGAGCTATAATCTGTCTTGTCTCAAGTTGAGACTATAATGCCATGTTGGATTTCGCAGTGGCAGATTTGAATCATACGCGCTAATCTAATCCTGCAGGGTGTATACACATGCATAGAAGGGCATACGCTGACAGCGGATCAGCGTAAATGCACTGATTTGAATCTGCCACTGCGAAATCCCAACATGGAGTTACTCTCAACTTCATTAGAGACACACTATAGCCAAGTTTCATTGGCCCATTGAGTATACATCAGAGGGAGTTGGTCATAAAATAACAAATATATTCATGTTTATCTGAGCTCAGAATCAAGCTACTTATTCTGGCCACAGTAATAAAAGTGCAGTCTATATCCAATACTCAAAACCTATTTTTCCCAATAAGACAGTTTCATACTTATTGCATAACATACCCAAATTATTTCCAATGTACAACAATCATAAATGACTAGCTTAAATTATATAATACCAGCATCAGTTAAATCAGTTAAGTTACATATTACCAAATACCCATATGTTTGCAAACAAAATGTTCTAGCTCTTCAAAAATGGAAATTAATGTGCACTATCAGTAGCTTAAAAATCATAAAGCTTCATATGTTTTATGTTAAATTATTACATTGCTGGCTGAGACTAGTTATAAGTAACCCCATATTATCAGGGTTATTGTACTATAGTGAGAGCACGGCTTGGTTAATTGTATGGACTGTTTCTGCAGATTATACCAGTGGTGTATACTTTCTTCGGTGTACAATTGGCAACAATTATTTGGTTTTTGTTAATGCGCGCATCAACTTACTCTGAACTTACTCTCGTGTAAAGTCATATAGCGCACATCAATCACACATTACGCAAAGTCCAACTGCTGGCACATCATTCAAATGATTCTATATCAATCCATGATGTTACGAGTCCGCCAATTATAAAGCTTGATTGACAGGTCATCATCCATTTTTTGGCAATTTTCAATGGGACTTATTAAAATGTTTGCTTCTATAACAATACACCACTGGATTGTACACCAAATTACGCAACATGAAAGTTAATGGATTGTATTTGCTGCCCCGCAATAAGCTGAATTAATAGATCAATCACTAGCATTACTTTTAGTCAAAAATAATAATAAAACATCTTTCAAGATCTATTTCTCTCATGATGCTCTATCAAATAAGAAATACAAAATTTGAACTGAAACTGTAAAAACATAAATGTATTTTTCACACATCCGTTTTTGTTGTACTTCTTTTAACCCTAGTAAAAGAAAATTTGCCTTTTCAAAATGTTAAGCTTTTGTAACTATATAACGGGTACATCTTGCACAGCTCATAATCAGGATGTTGTTATACATGTTTCTTTGGAACCAATAACAAAGCTGGAAGTCATATTGTAAAAATAGTAAATTCCAAAAAGTCAGATATCCTTTTTTTGGTGAGTCAGTGAATTTGTGATGCAATCACCTATTTGACCATCAAAACAATGAGATATAATTATTATTGTTACTTCATGCATGAGAAAGAATATGATCCAGTACATTAACTAAACACAATTGCCACTACTAGTGATAAATCTATCAATTCAGTTTTACAGCTCCATATTATGCATAAACTACAACTACAGAAGCACCAACTATAATCCCATGACCTTTCTACAAATATTCAACGATTCACTAACGTGAGATTACACCACCCAGGAATAGTGCATAATAAAATTTGTGAAATAAAAATCTATACCAAACTATACTACTAACAGATCCCTTCTGAAACTCTTTTTCTACATTTATCATTCCCTAATTTACTACATTACAACTATTAAAATAAAATGAAAAATCCCTCTTTAAAACATTGAGCATAAAATTCCATTTTGAAATAGACACAATTGTATCCACATTGAATACGGTTTAGGTGCAACGCTGGACAAAAATGACAACATAAATTATGAAATCTAGATGGACACTTTCCCCCTTTATTTTGCTTTCACCACTTTTTCACAAAAATATATGAATCAAAAAAGCATAATTTAGGCATGTTGAACTGCAAAATGTCCATCAATGTTGCCATATAATTATTAAAACATATCTTTAATAAATGCCCAATAAAGTATCTAGTAAAATCATCAAAACACTGGAAAAATTACCACACAGTCCAAAATCATGAAAGTTAGTATGCTTGTTTATGCAGTTAAAAACACTTTGCAAATTCCTTGGATGTAAACCATCATACGTGTGTGCATTTGTGTATGGAAGTGAGTGTTCAGTGTGTCATTTGACACATACAAATCTAACATGTTATAGTTTGATCAGCTTGTAATCGGCAAGCCTTGCAGATTAATATTAATAATCTTGCTAGAAGCACCACAAATCTTAAATTCAAGTCCTACACTTTATCATAACCCGAACAATATATCAGAAAAGTCAACAATATTACTCTTGACATGGGTCTTCTTTTTGGTGTAGTGGTAAAAGCATGACAATTCCCGCCGATTACCAGCTGATCAAACTATAGTCTTGATTCTTTGAGTAACTACAAAACCACATACTATTCACCAACAAAAGCAAGTTGTCTCTGTGTTTGTATCTATGTGCATATATAAATCAATTTATTATACATAAATTATCCCAGCAATTTAAGCATATTTTATAGATATTACATACTGCAGGTGCAAATCAGTAGTAGCTTTCATGAATAAGTAATTATTGCCAAAAGTGACGACATAGATCTACAGCTCACCTTGTACCTGGATCTGTACCACATCTCAGCTGATACCTGATAGAATTATTGTAACATACTATGTCAACGTACTTCTAATCATTCTAATTTCTGCTTTTACCCTATGCAATGGGCTGTTCCATTTGAAATCCTTACACCACCTATGGAAGACATGACCTTAATCTCCCACATGGGGCGTGTGAACTTCAAATGGGGTTACCTGAATGGGTGACTCCATTTGAGACCCCCCCCCATGTGTGAGATTAAGGTCATGTCTTCCATAGGGGGTGTATAGATTTCAAATAGAACAGCCCAATACTATGTTATTAAATCACTATCTTCCAAGACGGATTCTAGAGAACAATATATCAGACATGATTGCTGCAGGTGATTCAATTGTCATTCATACGTGTTGCCTATACCTCCAACATAGTTGCCATTTCAACTGTTACTACTATTATTAGCATTTGCTATAGGGTCTATTCCAGGCCTTCTCAACTAGTTTATTTGAAGTGCCAACTGGGAAATGTTAGTGATCATGAAGTGCCAACATGTTAAGGGAGGATTTTGTGGGGGAACGTGTGCGCAACCGAACACATAACGGGTGGTGTCCAGGGGGCCCGGAAGGGGTCCAGTTTGAAAGCCCTGGCTGCGGGGGTCCAGGGGGCAGCACCACCAGAAGCTCTGAGATTTTAGGGCTTTCTAAGGGCTCAGATGTGGTATTTTTACATCTTTTACTAAAAAATTAGTAAATTAACAGTGCGCTACCTCGACTAACTCCAAGCGCCACAAGTGCCGCGCATGCCGCTAGTTGAGAAGGCCTGGTCTATTCTAATGATTCTTAAATTTGGCTTCTAAATTTTAGCTAAGCATAACCTCTAATTATGATTCAGTCTCTAGAATTAAGGTGCACCAAAAAGAGTCTTTGTGCCTCAAAAATTCACATATTTTGCCAAACATTGTTTCATTAAGAATGACAATTAGCCAGATCTAATTTTATTTGCACCAAAATCGCAGCATACAACTTCAGAGTGAACATTGACCCAACACTTGAGGACTGCCAAATCTGACTTGCCAGTTAGAAGGTATTTAAAGTAAATTGTTATAATAGTTGCGAATCAAATTTTTCAAACCTTTCAACATCTTACCTCCATTGGTTCCGCCTTTTTGCCCTGTCCTTTTGGTTTGGTACTGTCTTTCTTTGGTATACCATTAGGTCCTGCAACCAATGCAGATGACTCGCCAGGAGAATAGAATTCTATGCTAGTCTCTCCTCCAGGCTTGGTACTCTTGAGCGGCTTCCTGGCTACTTCTGATACTAAGTCTGTTGTTTGAGCGAGTGGGTGTGGTAAATCTGGAGTAATTTGGAAATTTTCAACATATTTTAGGATCTATATCTTTATACTAACCAATCCAAGTGCTACCACACATGCAGTGCATCATGGTGAATTGTTGTTATGATTTGCCATGACATAATCATATTCAATCTCCACTGTTTTTGGATGAAAACTTATGAAACTGAAATATAGAAATCTCATTTGTATGATTATAGTTTGATCAGTCCCAAATAGGCGGGCATTCTAATACTACAGACTAATATCAATAAATATTATCTGGAGAAATGTCTTGTGACATTGTTGTGCATTTATTCTCAGCCATCTGAGAGCTGCACAGTATTGGAAGGAAGGAAGTAAGGAAGGAAGACATATCACCAGAAGTACCAAGAATATGAAATCATGGCCTATGCATCGTCTGCTTACTGTAGACTTGCTCAAGCCCTTTCGGACCTGATGTCTCTGTGATATGATATCTTATTCTTTTTTCAGCTATGGCCCTTGTCACTCTATGACCAAGCCCCGGTTCTAACATGTCCTCCCTCCCCTAAAACATGCTAAAAGAACTAGTATAGGCCTATACCAAAGTACTATTCTAGCCACTGGTATACCACAGAACTCTCACTTCCCTGTCTCATGCTGTAGGCCTATAATACCCTAGAGCCTAGTCCCTTGTATGTAAAAATAATCTTTACTAATTAATCTAATCCCAATTGGTGTGATATTTTAAAAGTCCTCCCTCCCCTGTTGACTGTTTAATAGTGACATGCCTTCAGGGAGTTCTTGCTGTGTTTTGTGCAAACTAGAAAGAAGCAGGATTTGACACTTTCTTCATATCTCTAAACATGTGGTATTATAGTAGAAGTCAAATGAAGATAAATCCTAAAATGCACTACGGCTTGAATCAAGGCTAGCTTACTGAGGACAGGTCATCTATGTTACTCTTAAAGTGAGTCAACTTTTCATTATAGTATTCCCGCTTATTATGTACTGATCAAAGTATACCATACACATATCTTGGTGCAGATTATTCATCCTGTAGTTCAAAACATTATTTTGTAAATTAAATATAATACTGGAACTATAATTTGCAACTCACTTTGCTATGTTGCATCCCAAACCATCAGACTTCATTCATAACCTCATTAATATACGCGAAGCCGGTGATCCAATCAAATGAAATTGACTGCCTGACCGTGCACTAATTGCACGGTCACAATGACTCCTGACGCGCAATAATGACTTCTGCACGCGCGTGTTGTTGTTGTTTTTTGTAGGGTAGGTTACAACAACATGGCAACGCACACGCCTACTCAATACCATCGCGCTTCTGTAATTGGTAGCTCTTGTTGTCGGCGCAAATGTTAAATTTTTTGTAGGGTAGGTTACAACAATAATTAGAACTGGTTATATTTAACAGTGTTTTATGACATAAAATTACAAAAAATGCCATTTTGATTTGTTCAAAATATCAGATACGATGGTAATGAATGACAATAATAACTTTGCACCATCTATTTTGAGTTCATTGTGTGAAATTGTCGGGTTTTGTTTTGGGCCGAGGTATTTTTCGGAGGGAGCGGTATATCAAGCACCTGATTGATGATGGTGTGACGTCAGAACACTGATCACTTCTTCAATCCTGAAGAAGCAGATATCCTTGACAAGGAGGAGAGGTGGTTTGAAAGAGGGGTCAGGGAATCCATGTGGGAGAGAGTTAAGGAGCCACCATTAACAGGAAAGAGGGACTCTGTTTTCAATTGTCACAAGCATGGGATCCGGCATTGCGAGACATTTCTCGCCATCTGACATCACACGATCATCAATCAGATGCCTGAAGAAGTCCAATGGTTTCCGACACAACGTAGCAAAGTGAGTTGCAAATTTTAGTTTCAGTATGAGATTTAATTTACTACACCATACTTACTGTCTGTAGTTTTCGCTCTTCCTGGTCCTCTATCGGATGCCTTTGTTTTGGTAGTAATTCTCTTTAGACTATTAAACCCAGATGTAACCACTGCAGATGTCTTCTGCTTGAACGTATTATTAATGGTCATTCCCGTTGGTTGTTTGCTGCCGCTACGAGCTCCTTGCGGCGCCACGTGATGCACTGTTTTAATGCGTCCAGCGTGAGTCTGCTGGAGAATCTGGAATTGATAGTTAGCTGGTCGTGCGTATTTCTGTAGAAATGAAATCATGTCCACAAAATCTCATAAAACACATAAATTTAACACACTCAAAATAAAATTATGGAAGCATGGTAGTATTCTCATCTCTTTGATCTTAAGCCTGCATCATACTAAACCGTCACATGGAACATAGCATATTTTTAAGTGGTGTATGCTACTGAAAAATACTAAGCCTCTTTTTATGATATGGCCATAATGCATTTCTACCGCAAATGTTTAAAGAGTTGGACAATGATTGACTAGCTATTCTGATTGTAGCTTTTCAAGTAGCTTTTTACTGTATTGTATACCACTAACCATACATCCTGCATATCCATGCCTTATATTAAGTATGCCTGGACCAGGAGCTAAAATGAGCTCCTGGTCTCAAAGATGGCTCCTAGTCCTATAATTTGTAGTGTAAAATATTGGACATACCAGGAGTCAAAACTGGGCAACCATGGGATAAAAAAAAAGCCTGGGTGCTTGCTTAATATAAGCCTTGTGCATATCAGTAACAGACATGTTGATAACATTTGTTACATTTACAAGTTTTACCATGTTGTAAATAAAAACACACCTTATTAAATTTGTTAGGTTTCGTCAATATGAACCACACGAAATGACAATTTACGCCATGAATACTGATCAATCCTACACTGGCAATAATGAAATTGAGATACATGGGGTTTTTAAATTACACTTACTAGACAAGCTTATGATGATACAGGCTGTATCAAAATGTTTGGTACTCGTCATTTTTGGTGTTTATTGACAAGCCTACTTCTTCAAAATGCAACATCAGATCCTCTTGAAATGCCCAAGATTTATAGCTTTAAGACCTTTCATAACATTCATCTATAAATAAGGTAGCCCCTATGTTGCATTTCGATGTGGCAGTCTTGTCCATAATCACTGGAAACTGATGGGTACCAATCATTTTGATACTCCCTGTAGCTAAGATCACCAAATTTTACATGAAATGAAAAAAGTCTTTCCCTTTCTGTACAGGACAAAAAGCTTTTTTGAACACCAACAATAAAAAGCTTTTCTGAACAGCAACAATTGCTACTAACCTTAGGATCTCTGAGATGCAGAGATTTCTCTATAATAAAGCGTACATCACCAACCATAGGAAACCTCATTAATAACTCCATACAGTGAGTGTAGTCAGCTGCTATTACTGTGGATATAATGACACAAATCAACAAACATTACATAAGAATTAACAATTTTTGTTTACTAAACATAATTATACAAATGTTTCTTACAGTCTTTTTCAACTATTTACAGAAATGAAACCTTGGGCAAAACAAGGAAAACAGCAGTATTTGACAAATTTGAAGCCCCATTCAAATACATGTAGCTAATTTCTCTACTTAAGTAGAGAAATAACAGATTCATGTAAAATATCTTATTTAGTTTTTAATACACAGCTTTTGGCTTTGTCCAGTCCTATATGACTGATTGAATCTCACACACTCTGTCTCTTTTAAGGTAAAACTCAAAGCTCTCTCCTCTGAGCTCAGAGGGTCATGAACAAATTAATCGGGGTGTAAACTAAAATCCTCTTCATAAACATTGATGACATGTTGGGGCCTATGTATCAACTTAAAAGAGCCAGGTATATAGTGGCATTTGCTTTGAACAAAATGCATTAAAATTGGTAAAAGTGTGCTTTTATCCCAAGTATACTTACATAATTCCCTGACCAGCATCAGCATTGCAACATAGATATAATCCACTAGCACAAGACTAAAACTATCAGCAAAGATGGCATCCCATAACACTAATAAATCCATCAAGGTGAATTCTCTACCATAAAGAAGTCGTATCCACCGTCTGAAGTCAAGAAAAGAAATGAATAAGCGATATCGGCATTACAAATTCCATTGTGGGACAGTTTTGGTAACTCTGACCTATCGGGGAAATTGCTTATTATTCATTCATTTATTACCGTAATAATGTTATCATTAAAAATATTTGAAATCATTAATTTGTGAAACAACAAATTTGTGAAACAACCATGTTTGGTTTTTTTCATTTGTTTTTATTCTAGTAAAACCTTTTTAAACAATTTTCGTGATAGGTCAGAGTTCGATGTGTACCAAAACTGCAAAAGCTGTCCCACAATGCATTGGTGAGTTGGTTATTGACATGTTATTAGGGATGACCAATGAACCATCAACTTGATTAGAACACTCCCATAGACATGCAGGGAGCTCAACTGTGCACTGCTTGCACATACATTTCTAAATTGATCTCATTCTTTTATTTTTCTGTAAAATTTGGGAAGTTACTGCCAATTATATTTTGTAACTATCTTGCAAATTACAGCAACATAACTTATTTTGTTTTTCTGTAAGTGCGAGTCAAAATTGGTCCATCGCCACAGTGCGCTTAATTGCCAGTGGCTGAGTTTAGCACTGCTCAAGAATGGCACAAAATATTCAAATCAGTAAGATCAGGTGAAAAACGTGGCCTACTGAGCTGTAATTTGGCAGAGTTGCCAGTAATACCTCTATCATACCCTCTGTAAAAGGTTAAAAATTGAACAAGTAGATCTCGAGTTACAAATTAAATCACCAGCTTCCCTTTGGAATTTTTATATTCCTTTCAAATCATGTTAAGAAGACACCTTTCTGAACATAAATGTGAAGTTTCGTGCTCATTCGATGTATTGTTCACCTGATCTTAACCCTAAACGTTTTCTTATATTTAGGCCTATAACATCTACAACTTGCTGCTGGCTATACCTTGTTTAGGACTTTCAAAAGAAGTACCTGAATGTGCAACCATAACTGTTTCAAAATAGCCCGCGATAGTCATGCAGGTAACTCCGAGGTCAAGCATTGAATTGGTTTGAACAAAGATACTCATAATGTATTGAGTGCTACTTTGGTTTGAATGAGGAATACTACAGGAATACACATGAGCATGATGAGGATAATCTCTATTGTTGTGAATGAGTCAATGACCTTCAAAACTTAAGATTTTGTTTACATACACCTACTAATTGGTCATATTAAACCCAATAACATTGAAACTCTTGGTTGTGAAAAAAAAGTTCACCTACTTAGTGCAATTTTGATTTTGTGCCATATCGGCTATCTTGGATGATTTTTGGCAAATGTCCTCTAAATGCATGATTTCAATGCCTTGGTTTGAAAAAATAAGTTATGCCAGTGACTAGTTAAGTGCCATTTCATAAGAAACCCTTTGATACTTTCACAATATGCTTGTTTCATGTTTGCAAATATGTTAAAATAAAGAAATATATAAAGGTAAATATATGCTTATGCCAATTTTGCTCCCTAACTGCTATTTTTGGACCTTGTCATTTTATTTCGTTCCAATGACCGGTCAGAATGGGAAACTTTGATAATTCATAATTGAAAAGTTTTTGACCGATTTTGACCATTTAACCACCAAAATACTTCTGTTGATTAGTTCTACTCAGAAAACAATCTTTTGTAGCAATAGGGTCAACATGAAATTTTGATGGTTATCCCTAATGTTATTATTAGGTCTAGACATGTCTGTATTACAAGTAATAATGCAGTATCAAGTTTGTCAATTAGGCCAAAAAGAGGATTGTTTTCTTGTCCTCGTCCGACCACCTGTCCTAAACGAAAAATATTTCTTTATTATCTTCATCAAATATCTTGAATTATTCCATTGAAAAGTTGTCCGACACAAAGAAACTAAAAACTTATTTTCTGTGCTTTCAAAATTCATGACATTCATGTTCCCTTTATGCAGTGTTTTGGTATAGGTTTTAATCTTGTTCTTAATCATGTTAATTGGTTTTATATGTGCATAGTTTTTAAAAAACCAGTGTATTTTATATATTTGCTTTCCATGTATAAATTTGTATGTGTTATTATCATGTTTATTGTAAAGCGCTTTGAGATATTTTATTGTACTGCGCTATATAAGAAATAAATTATTATAATTTATTATTATTCCCCACTATCTGATATTCCAATATAACACAACTGCAGCGTCACATTTCTTCAATTTGCAATAGACCTCAAAGGTATTTGAATTGTGCATTTGAGAAACAAGCTTGTCCAAACAAAAGTGATGTTTACTAGAATTAAAGCATTAGATTGTGTCTCCAGTCCTTAGGCATAATTTTGTAGACCCGAGTGAGAATACATGAATGTTGACATACTATAGTTTAATCAGCTTGTAATCGGCAGGCCTTATAACATCAATATATTTTATTTCGATAAATATCTTCTGATATGTCGCAAGAAGCATCCTTATTAATTCAAATCTACATGTACTTTCTTTAAGATGCAAAATATAGACGAAACCGGTCAACTATATCACTCTTAAATGTGGGTCTACTTTTCGGCATAGTGGTAAATGCCTAACAATTCCCACCAATTATGAGCTGATCAAACTATGGTTACTATTGGGGGGGCAGAAAGCAAAAGTTTTACTGACCAACTGACCCATCTATAACTAGAATTATGTGGTTCAAAATTAAGGTGACCCCCACACAAATGTGTGTAAATAACAAAGGTTTGTAAATACAAATAATATACAATATGCAAATAAGCTCATTAATATTCATAAATATGTAAATAACATGATATAAAACTATACCGCAGGACAAGCAAACAACCATTTTTTTGCCTAACAAACAGATACTATGTACTACTTTGGGAGCAGACAGATTGAAAACATTCCAAAATATTTGCCTCAACAATGAAAACACACAATGTTATTTACTTGTAGATACTACATGTCTACTTTGAGCGCAGACTGATTACAAACTATGCCTCCTAAGTTAAAGGCAAAAGCTGATACACATATTTTATTTATTTACATATTCTGTGTTACTTGGGGCCAGATTAGTTGACAGTAGTAACATCTTTTCTTGTTTCAGTAAGGGATCGGACAGCAACATTTGCACAGTATTTTTTGTGGGATCTGAGAATGAGAGCACATCAGACACACTAAAATTGCATTCTGAATATTAAGAATGCCCTTCTGATAGCAATTAATTTTGATTTTTTTTTATGGTAAATTATTAAAAATTTATATTTTTAATATTTAACAGCCTTCGAAGTAAACTTTATAAATGTAATGATATGCACTAAAAGTGTATGTAACTGGGAGAAAAAGCAGACAATCATTTGAAAATTTTGACCATTTGTATTGAAGATATAGATTTTTTTACCAAAAGACCTAAAATTTGTATTATATCATGAATTTCACAAAATTAAAATAAATTGATATCAGAAGGGCATTCCTTGTATTCAGAATGCAATTTAGAGTGTCTGATGTATTCTCAGGTCCCACAAACATTACTGGGCAACATTGCTATCTAATCCCTTAAAAGGATATTATGATGAAAATTGCATATAATTAATTTAGTACCTTACCACATGGTTTGATTTAATGTATCATTTTCTTATGAATTTGTAAACTTAACATTTCCAATTCCTAACCATACATGTACATAAACAATATCCTACACGATTTTGCTACGAGGTAGATGGGGAATGCAGAGTAGTTCTCAAGTGCACAGCATGGTTGCCTCATTCTGCCCATGTGAATAAGTGAATCCAAAGTCCACTTGATCTATTGAAACTACATTCTGTGCATGAGAAAAATTACTGTAGCTCCTGGTCATGTTAAACAAGAGGTTAACTGGCAGCTATTCCAGGGTAACCAGTGGACAATTGAGCCTAGAGCCTGCCTATTTTTACCCCTTGATTCTGCACATAGCAACCACTCAACATCCACACCTTTTAGCTAAACATTGTAATTGTAAACAGCTACCCTTGCTATACTCTCATGTTACAACCATGTTACCTTGTAAGCCCCTGACCCCTGCATAAAGTTACATGCCAAAGGCCTGTTCTTGTATTTCCTAGGCTAGCCTTGTTAGACGCATATAATATTGTTATACTTTGATTAGCACCAAACTTTGCGTGGTGATATTTACAGCTGAAAATAGTGGATGTGTGGCCTATTATAGTTATAATGGATTTTTGCTTCGTTCTATACACAAAAATGTAAGGAAATATGTCAATTCTTGCAATAAAAGGGGTCTTCTCCGGATACAATTCTATCTTGATGTAGTAGCATAGTAGCCCTAGCTACTTCTCATAAAATAACCTTACATGCCAAAGACCTGTAGTTATATATCTAACCTCTAAACCATAACTACCTCTTATACTACTTAAAATATAAAAGTATTGTTATGAGACCCAGCCGTGTATCCATCATCTGATGTAACACGCTAGATACCATTATTGAGTTGTTCCACATGACAATAATGGTATCTACTGTGTCATATTAGGCATTCATAACCTCATTAATAAACGCGATGCATGCGATTCAATTAAATTTAGTTATTTGTGAAAACGTCAACGCAAATCAAGGTCATTAATATCTCACAATTGACCGCAAAATGCGTAATTGTTCAAAAGTAAATATTAGTATCCTCCGCTGGCTGCTGTATTTGGATTGCGCGCTACCATATTTGCCCAGATTGTGATACGCACTTATTATTACGCACTGTTATTAGTCGTCCTGTTTTAGCCTGATCGATTTTTGGAAAGGAAAGATGTAAAAATCATCTATTTTACAAACTTTTGAGCAAAATTTTGAGTTATTTTGTACATTGAAGAGATCAAAGTGACAGTTATGAATGAGGTGAATAACTTTGCATCGGTAATATGTCGGGCATTGTGAAAAATCTAAACATTTTGCATTGGACCTCGGAATATCCCTCGGTCGGGATATTCCTCGGTTCCAAAGGCAAAATGTTTAGATTTTTCACAATGCCCTCCAAATAACCGATGCGCAGTTATTAACCTCTAAATAGATAGATGGCTGGGTCTCAAAACAGTACTTTTATTCTCACCCTAAAATTATGTTTTGATCTAATTTATGTCCACTTTTGTGACCATTTCAATTAAATTCACTCCTGTCCATGAAGTTGGCAAATCTGCTAAAATCCCAAAAATATAGTATATGCATATCTATTGCAAGATATAACACGGCTCAGATATGAGGATAAGCCAATCAGATTACCAAAATTATTATATCTGTTTAGTGTTTAAGAATACCTCATACAGCTCTATAATATCTTTCCCCCTGATGTGGCAGTGACATGGTATAATAGACCCATAACTTACATGCCAAACACCTGTGGTTGTATTTCTAGCCTTGACAGATGCAAATACAATTCTGTGTCTTGGTTCTTCAATATAATCTCTTGTATCCTATTGATTTTCTTGACTAGCGGTGATGTAGGACTATAGTCCGGTGGCCTGGAGAATGGCTCAGCTCTTAGTAGATGGTGTTTCTTCTTGTACGCTCTGTGGTCCCTGCCATGTTGATACCATGGGTCCATTGTCTCCATGAGATGAGTAAACATTGTACTGTAATAGAAATATGACAAAAAATGTTTAGTCGATTATAACATTTTCCAGCTGCATAGACCTATCATTCATGAAGAAACCAAGGGCAATTTGTTCAGTTGACTGGTCACTGCCCTCTTTAGTGGATTGTTGCAATCTGACCATGTAAAGCATATGTGACACGATCTGGTCCATGGGGGCCAAAGGCGGCAAATTTGAAACTGAGATAAAGGTAAAAATATGGAGTAAAAACAATAAAATACAGAAGAAAATGCACATCACAAAGCCTCATAACTTTAGAACCAAGTATGCTAGGCCTTTGGTGTTTTCAGTATATGATAGCCTATTCTATGTGTAATGTAATAATTACAGTAACTCCAATTTTCAAAAATGCCTCCTTTGGCCCCCACGGACCAGATCGTGTCACACATTAATAATTTCAGCAGCTTCAGAAGAGAGCATACCTAACCATCATACCTATTGCTATCTGCTGTAGATAACAAACTCTGACCATCATTTATATTGCTATCTTCAGTAGGCATTAATCTCCAACTATGCACTACCCACTGCTATCTTCAATAGACAGCAATCTCTAATCATGTACTACACACTGCTATCTTCAGTAGACAGCAATCTCTGACCATTATATTACATACTGCTATGAACCATGGACAGCAATCTCGGACTACGTACAACGCATTTATATTTACAGCAGACATCAAACTGACTATGTACTACATGTTGCAATTTTCTATAGATCTCTGATGATGTACTTCACACTGCTATCTAGACAGCAATCTCTGACCATATACTACACATTGCTATATTTAGTTGATAGTATTCTCTGATGATGTCAGGCATGAATGGCGTTTTTGAGAACTGCATGTGAATTTGGCATTAAAAGGCCCAAAACAGGCTGAAAAAGACAATAAACCAATGTGTCAATTTGGACACCAAACTGCCTGAAATCAGGCAAAAGCCTGAAAATTCTCATGCCTGCAACATACTTCACACTGCTATCTTCAGTAGATAGCAATCTCTGACCATGTACTATACATTACTATCTTCAGTAGAAAGCAATCTCTGACCACATACTTCACACTGCTATCTTCTATGCTTTACACATTGCTATCTTCAGTAGATAGCAATCTCTGACGACGTAATGTATATTGTTATCTTCAGAAGAAAGCAACTGACCATGTGTATTGCTATCTACAGTAGACAGTAATCTCTATGTACTACAGATTGTTACCTTCAGTAGATACCAATCTCTGACTATGTACTACACACTGCTATCTTTAGTAGATAGCAATCTCTGACCACGTGCTACACATTACTATCTTCAGTAGATAGCAACTGACTATGTACTACATGTTACAATTTTCTATAGATCCCTGATGCCATACTTCACACTGCTATCTAGATAGCAATCTCGGACCATGCACTACACATTACTATCTTTAGTTGATAGTATTTTCTGACAATGTCAGGTATGAGAACAGCTTTTTTGAAATCTGCCTGAAAAAGTGTGTGAAAAGACAAAAAACAGGCTGAAAAAAAAAAAGCTTAAATCTGGACAAGAAAACTGCCTGAATTCAGGGAAAAGCCTGATAATTCTCATGCCTGCAACATACTTCACACTGCTATCTTCAGTAGATAGCAATCTCTGACCCCATACTACACATGTCTATCTTCAGTAGATAGCAATCTATGACCATGTAGTACACATTACTATCTCCAGTAGATAGCAATCTCTGACCACATACTTCACACTATCTTCAGTAGATAGCAATCTCTGACCCCATACTACACATTACTATCTTCAGAGATAACAATCTCTGACCATACTTCACACTGCTATCTTCAGTAGTAGATAGTTCTGACCATGTGCTACACATTACCATCTTCAGTAGATAGTATCTCTGACCACATACTTTACACTGCTGTCTTCAGTAGATAGCAATCTCTAACGACATAATGCATATTGTTATCTTCAGTAGAAAGCAACTGACCATGTACATTGCTATCTACAGTAGACAGCAATCTCTGACTATGTACTACACATTGTTATTTTCAGTAGATAACAATCTCTATGTACTACACGTTGCTACCTTCAGTAACATTGCTATCTTCAGATAACAATCTCTGACCATGTAGTACAGTGCTATCTTCAGTAGCTAGCAATCTCTATGTACTACACATTACTATCTTCAGTAGAAAACAATCTCTGACTATGCACTACACATTGCTTCATTCAGTAACATTGCTATCTTCAGTAAATAGCAATCTCTGACTATGTAGTACACATTGCTATCTTTAGTAACATTGCTATCTACAGTAGACAGCAAATCTCTGGCCATGTACTACACATTGCTATCTTCAGTAGATAGCAATCTCTGACCACATACTACACATTGCTATTTTCAGCAGACAGCAATCTCTGATTATGTACTACACATTGCTATCTTCAGTAGACAGCAATCGCTGATTATGTACTACACATTGCTATCTTCAGTAGACAGCAATCTCTAGGGTTATTGTTAAAGAAGGTATATGAGTTGCACCCTTTTTGTGAATACTGTCCAGAAAAAAACAAAAAACAAGTCAATTGACATTTAAGAAATGGTTTGGATTCAGACCGCACTGTCTCATTTGTATTGCATGTCTCAAAGTAATATACACCGACAGGAAACACACTACTCAAAAAAACAAATTATACGATCAAACTTGCATATTGCCATTCAAAACACACAAAAACATTAACATCGTATGTGACACAATTTAGTCCATGGGGGCCCGAAAGTGGCAAATTTGAAATTGAGATAAAGGCAAAAAATATGTAAAATTAAGTAAAAATATATAAGAAAATACACACCACAAAACTTACAAACTAAGTATGCTAGACCTTTGGGTCTGTATGCACTAAACAAGTTAGACCATGTCAAACATGAGACCTGATATATCTATGGAGGTTAGAATTAGGGAGGGATTCTTTTACTCTTTTTCTTTTCCTCCTTTACTTCTAGCAAAGTCAAAAAGTTGAACTGCGGCCATCTAATATTAAGCAACATGTATTTGCCCTTAACAAGATCTACAATAATATAAAGTCTGCACAAAAAGAAACTCAGCTGTTATAAACACGGCTACAGCTTCAGAACTAATAATTGTTTTCCACAATATTTCAACATAGAGGGAAGGATGAATTATTTACATGCATTTTGATACCACATTTGTCAAATGTTGTTCAATATTAACAACACAGTAGAGTTTTTAAAGAAAAATACCCAAATCTAAAAGTTGCAGTTTACAGCGATCAATGGTTATTATGCCAGCACGATAGCACGTAAAGCCCGCCATTATCTTCTCGCTTACTTCAAATCAATACAAATAGCTGCAACTTTTACATTCGGCTATTTTTTTCCAAAACACTGCTGTATTGTTAATATTGAACAAAATTGGACAAATTGGGTATCAAAATGCGCGTAAATAAACCATCCCTCTTTTTATGTTGAAATAATGTGAAAACAATTATTAGTTCTGAAGCTATGGGCGTGTTTATAACAGTTGAGTTTCTTTTTGTGCAGACTTTAGAATAAGGTATGTAAATATCAAAAAGTTCCTTCTCAAATACAACTAATCTCCATAGCTATACCAGGTCTTAACTAACTTGTTTTGGGCATACGAACCCAAGGGTTTTCAGTATATGTGATGCGATCATGCAAAATCAGTCGGAACTCAGAAATATTGATTTTGAGATATAGCTAAACAAAGGAAATATTTCCTTTTGTTACCTGTTGTTTTGGAAACTCTTTAATTGCTCATATCTTTGGAATTGGTTGTTCAATTTCAATGGAGTTTTCTGCAAAATCCAGCTTTGTAAATGCTTTTTACTATGCTATAAGAAACTAAAAATTCAATATTTCCGAGTTCCGGCTGATTTTGTTTGATCGCATCACATATGATAGCTGAATGTTTGTACAAGGTAATAATTATAGCAAGTCAATTGTCATAAATGCCTCATTTGGCCTCTATGGAGCAGATCGTGTCACAAATGACTATCATTTCACTTAGTAATAATCTGGCAACTGCACACTTGAACTACTGAGTACTGAAGTCCTGTGACACTGAAAAACATAACGAGGGTTCAGAACCAGAAAGCCATAACTCGCTCTCACAAAATGAGCATAAGTTGGCTCCTTGGTTTGGTCTTCAAAAATTAATGCAATCCTTCGCAATGTCTCTTGTTTTCTATTGAATTTTGTCATGATTAATGGACTGTATCTTTTATAGTGCCCTGATGACTTTATGCTCATTTTGTGGGAGCAGGTGATTGTGAGTTGAGGCTTTCTGGCTCTCACAACCCTCGATATTGGTCAGCACCAGACACAGACAAAGAAAGAATGCAAATCGGTATTGTCAGTTTCGGAATGTTTTGAGTAGTGCATCTCCTGTTATCATAGTGTATGTAGTCCAAACATTTAAAGCTTACATTATTAAATCAACTGCAACTCATGTTCTTGAATCATCAAATAGATGTCTGATACAGTATACAGTAATAATAATACATCATTGAAATGTCATCTCCGGTATATGACTTCATTTTCAAATGAAGAATTCAGACACGAACTATAATATAAGCTATACGCTGCTACGTGTTATTCATCAATATTAGACGACTGCATAAGGTATTGACTGTATCAATTAAAGGGCCTGGTCCAATTTCTTCATGTTCTATTCAGGCTTTTGTTTTTAGTTGTACCTCCTCAATCTAGCATTTTAGCATTTTTCTTGTCAATTGTGCCTGTTTTATTGGAAATAAATATCTTATTTTATTATTTTAAGTGTTATTTTGTATGAAATGGGCATAATTTCTTTTTGAAAGGACACACTTTTGATACTCTGATCATTTTAATTAGAGCCCCTCACTTTCAGAGCCCCTCACAATTGCAAAAAGTATTATAATTGTGACACAATCTGGTTCATGGAGGCCAAATGCAGCAAATTTGAATTTAGATACAAGGCAAAAATAGAAAATAGATATCACAAAACTTCTTAACTTTAGAGCCAAGTATGCTAGACCTTGGTGTTTTCAGTATATGGTAGCCTAAAATTTGTGTACGTTAATAATTATAGAAACTCAATTGTCAAAAATGCCTCCTTTGGCCTCCATGCAATCAAACAAAATTGTTTCGCTTGCTCAAGATTGCAACAGTTGGAGAAAGCTTGTAGTCGCCTGCTCCACAGCCGACTGATGATGACGATGGCCTCCATGGACCAGATTATGTTACAATTATAATGAAAGACTAATTTGCATCACTGGCAATCAAATTCTCTACGATCCTTGATTGGTTAATAGCGCGTACAAGGAAGGTCGATTTATCCGGTGCCGATCGGAGAAAAGGAATAGCAGTAAATGGCGAAAAATTACGTACTTTTACAAGGCAAAAAGCAACTTTTCTAACAAGGCGGTAACATGGTGCCTTCGCGAAAGAAAGTTTCCTACAATAAAATGAATAAATACCTAACTTTTGAGATGGTTTGTATGTTTGTAGGTGCAAAATTATTCAATAAGGCGCCCGGTTTTACCGCCATGTTCAGCTACTCATATCATCACGACACTTGTAAACAAACCGTGGTCGAGTTTGATTGACAGATGACGTCAGACGCAAACTAGTCTTTTTATCTTTGTCTTTCATTATACATAAAAACATTGTCAAACAAACATACACACAGCAACCTTTGGATACATTATATTTTCATCTAAACTCTTCATAATATACTTACTATGCATCATGCTCCATGAAGTCTGGGTCCAACACAATCTTAACCATTTCCCTGTAAAGGTAGAAAAAAATTGTAATTTATATTAGTACATGTATCAGACTGGATCAACCAATCATATTGCCACCTCATTCTAACCATTTCTAATGTTATGTTATTTCTATTTTATTTACTGAAAGGCACAAACATTAGTCATATTGGTCAGTATACTGGTTATTAATTTAATTGTATTTTCAGGGGAAGATGGCACTACATGAGTAGCAAGTAAATTATAAAAGTTTAAGTTATAGTTTGGAGAAATAAATTAACCATTATTGTCCACTCATTCTAACCATTTCAAATGTTATGTTATTTCTATTTTATCTACTAAAAGGCATAAACATTAGTCATATTGGTCAGTATACTGGTTATTGGCTTTTTATTGTATCGGGGGAAGATGGCACTACATGAGTAGCAAGTAAATTATAATTAAAGTTTAAGTTATAGTCTGGAGATATACATCAACCAACCATAATGCCACCCCATTCTAACCATTTTCCAATGTTATGTTATTTCTATTTTATCTACTGAAAGGCATAAACATTAGTCATATTGGTCAGTATACTGGTTATTGACTTTTCATTGTATCAGGGGGAAAAGTGGAATTACGGGAGCAGAAAGTAAATTGTAATTCAAGTTTAAGTCATTGTCTGGACAGATAAATCAACCAATTATGATCGCATCATTAATTTGAATCCATTTCTAATGTTATCTGTCTTACCTACTTAGAAAGGCAAACATAATCATTTTTCAGTATACTGCTGATTATATTTTTATTTGGGGGGGGGGGAGAGGACCACCAAACTAAGATATTCTAATTATTTGCCCCAAGGACTAATAAGTATCTGCACAACCTACTTTAAAATCCATTTTCTTATCACTGATCTTGTTGAAATGTCACAGGAGTCGCCCATATGACGTAAATCAAACAATGATTAAACATCATTAGAATTGCTGATGTCTTTATAAGATAGTCTTGAGACATGTCTACTATCTTAACCAAGGGAGTTTATGTTTTAATAAAAACCTTACGTATTTTGTTCAGTATATTACTTGGCACCATGACATCTCAAATTCTAGTTCATTTGAATCACTGAAACTAAATGATATTTTTAAGAAGTATGCCCCAAAACTAGTAGTAGAACTAGTAGAAACCAATTGTTAAAGGAGTATTTTGTGATCCTAGCATCCTCTATTTATGTAATTTTTCATTAAATATCCACACAAAAAACCTATTCCCAAAATTTCGATATTGCCTTTGCGAGTTATGCATGATTATGTGTATTACACTGCTCCATAGACAATGCGTTGTAATTTTGTTCTGGTGCACCAGAACGTAATTCAAATTTCACAATATCTTTGCTAAGCGAATTAATCTGCAAGAAATATTTTGTACATAAACATTATGTAGCCAGAGGTTTCCAGTGATATAAAAATCTCAACTTTTTTTTTGAGAAAAGTGGGGGATGAGGCTGTGGATCACGAAATGCCCTTTTAACATGGTTTTGATATGATTTAGTTTCCAAGTGATCTTGTAAGTTTACAGGTAAAATTCGTAGCTGTATCGTCAAGTACAACATGTTGCATTTTTCTGCAGCACACACATAATTGGTAACTCCCACATTAACAGCAAAATATATCCAGTATTCACATTTGATGAAGCTATGACATTTTGAAAGTTGCACTTGTTATCCTAGCAGTAGAGTCTAAAGGTAATTCAAAGCTATCACCTATATGATCCATACGACATGCCAAAATGATATTTGTGAAATGTGTAAGTACAGCGTAACAATAAAACATATTTTGTGGAAACTCAAACTCTGTAAAATGACCAGAGGCGGATTTAGAGGCGGCGCATGGCGTCCCTCTATTTTTTGACTATCAAAGGGCGCTGGTAACTTACAAATACAAAAATTTTAAGAAATTTAAAAAAAAGGAACAAATTCGGCCATGAACAGCAAACAATGGGCCAAAACCGTTGAGTTTTCGAGGGGGTAACCCCCTTTAACACATTTTTTTCTTCGTCTACCACAAGGCGCCCCCTTTATCAAAAATTCCTGGATCCGACCCTGATGACCCTTTAAAGATTTGCCTCCTTGGTCTTTTCAGTTCATAACCGATGCTCACAAGACCTCAGGCCGCCATGTCCTGTGTTTAAACACTGCTCAAATGCAGTGTAACCAAGCTTGTAGATAAACACTACATACACACATAAGCAGGCAGGCCTCATTACAACATGACATTCTAAGCAATAGAAAAGTATCCGTATCAAATGTGTGTCCTCTCACATTGGCAACAAGACAGCTGCTGGTTCATCCATTTGGATTTATCTGTACTAGGAGGCTATAAATTATAGCCACACAAATGTTTGGGTTGCCTCTGCTTATAGGTTTGGTTACTTAGTAATAGTATGCCTGTCTGTCGGTCAGAAACTTTTCAATAGCCTGAATCAGGATTCACTTGTATTTTATGTATTTTGAGCTGATCAATGGAGAACAATGAAGCATTTTCAGAACGACCCTAACTTAATTAAGAAAAGTTTAGCTTTTTCTGATTCCATAGCAGAAGTAAGAACCATATGATGTATCAAAAGAACTTACAAAATCAACGCAGAATCTAATAAATATATGATACTTATAGGGGCTATGATTGTGTATTTTCTTACAAAGCAATCACAGTATTGAAAGAACTCACTGGTATTTGGCATTTGGTATTTGATAAAAGCATTGAAAGTGCAGCTGTGTGTAATTGTTTTATAAATGTTGGAATTCTAAGTATTATTGCTCAAATGTGTACTGTTCAAGTACAGATGAATGCAAAATGCCATTAGTTGCTCAAATCAAAGGCCATAATTCTCATGATGAACATGAATAGTATTATATGGCTAGTATAATGACTGGTCATCAGAGGCATGCTAACCGGATGCTGGGGTGGATGGTCAAGTTTCCCCCTGGGTTTCAAAAATACCAGGACAAAATTGACCAAAAGTTGTAATGGGTATCTTCCTCTGGCCTGGTTTTAGGTCATAATTGTCCTTATTTGCACTCATTTTGTAAATTTTTGTGTGGTTTGGTCTCATTAAAGTCATTTTAATAATGGGTCAACGGGACGATGTGGACATTTCCCCCTTTGCTTGTTGGCCCTGGTACGCCCCTGCTGGTTTTAAACCAACCACCTCTACCCCCGCTACCATGAAGGTAATGTGTTTAAAATTGACAGATTTCGATCAAGTGTGGTTTCCTTTAGTTTCAGTAGTCAGTCACGTTTGTGGCATCTGATGACATTCATATTCATCCTATGCAATGGATGAATCAATCATACATGGTTATTATTCACAAAACAAACATGGACAAACATAGCATACAGAAATCATAACTGATGAAAAAATATTATATTTCTGCACACCATAATATGTTTGTCCATATTGCCAGTGGAAAACTATTAAACATTGATTTTTACATTGTGTTGGATGATAAGGAATACCAATGCATGGACTCTACAAATTACTCACTGACACCAATGTAAAACCAGACTTAGCTTATTTTTGCTTTGCCTACACTTTGTTCAGCATACAAAACATTTGAAGACAGCAGCAGGTTAAGGCTATAATATGTATGTAGGAAAAGCAGAAGCATGAAAGCATAATAATAAAGCCCAATGATTTAATACACACTGTGATATAGCACCAAGCAACACCTTTGATACGAGTTACTCTTTGTATGTAAAAACACTTTTAAGCAAATAAAATACATTGCAGTCATCTCCCTACTCACTTTCTGGGATCAGTTAATAAAAAATTATATTTTTCATTTTTCATATTAAATGTAAGGTTTTTATACTTTAGCAAAATTTTAATACTGATAAACATGTTTATTAGTCAACATGAATCACTTTCAACTTCAAGTATTTTTGTGGAACTCTAAGGGTAAAATTGTATTAAAATAAAAAGGGCCTCATCTTGTTCCTCGAAGATGCTGAAAACTGCTAGCAGTGTCAATTTTGCATGAAAACTGCCTAATGTCAATTTTTGCATTAAAAAAATACATCCCTCTCTCCTCACTGTTCCGAAAACATAGGGACGTGTAACACATTTTTCTGGTGCTTGAAAATTTCATGGGTTTATTGTTTTTCTTAATAAAATGCAGTAAATGTCACAATTTATTCAAATAGCTCCAAGCAGTGTCAAAATGAACTAAAATAGCATTTTAAAGTGATAAAGGTTATCGCTAACTTTAACAACTTTTAAGATCTCTAAATATATTGGAGCCCTGTACAACTTTACACACCTTTGGAAGCCATCATTTATTTTGAACTATATCCCTTTTCAGTTCAAATTTTGATTTTAAATTCCCTTATCTGTCTTACAGATCTTTAATTCCCTTCTCTGCTTTACAAGTGCCCCTGATCCATACCGTACCCTATAAGCAATGTACCACACATACTCACTTCAGTAACCAACTTTGCCCATGCAATAGGATCCACAGCATCCTCATCTATCAGGGGAACAGTTCTTAAAACCCCAATACATTTGTACATTCATTGAATGACCTTTGAAGATTTGGGTACAAAAACTCATACTCTGCAACTTGAGGTCAAATTTTGCACTTTGATAATGTAATTGAAGTTATTGGACTATGCCATTGGGATGAGGCTCTTGTGCTCCATAGTGATGTATACCATCTTCATACCCGGGGGGGTCACTCCCATTGTGGCCTGTACACCATCCGCGATAATCAACTTTTGAAAAGCACCCTAAACAAGGATTTAACCCTGGGCTAAAACGACACCCTAAACAGGGATTTCATTCCTAACATCAAATTTCATACCCTAAATTTCATTTCCGCGTATTTAGCAATGGCAATTTTGCTACCCTTTTTTCCAATATTTCATGTTTTTGACACCCTACCAACGCGATACGCAGCGTATCGTGCCTACCCCAACGACCCTTTTACTGGCGTTTTCATTATCGCGGATGGTGTACAGGCCACAATGGGAGTGACCCCCGGCTTCATACATTTCCTGTACATAATTACCACCCTAAGCCAACCATCACAAATTCCTGTCAATGATATATATGTATTCAAAGCAGTTATATAAATTCAATCATCTGAACAGAAATCTATCTAATAGACAGTCATGTAATCTAATAACCAGGATGTCTTGCTTGGCACAACAGTGACAGAATTATCAATATATCTTGGCTTTGAACATGGTTGCCAAATATGTCAACCAATGCGATAGGTTAAGTCATCAAGTTCAGCGGAATAAAAAAAGGGGAATTCATCTAATTCTGCCCTGAGACACCAAGTTGGGTTCTATGGTACATGGAAATAATGATAGAAATAATGATAGAAATCATTTAAAATCATCAAATTGGGCTAATAACACAAGTGCTTGGCAACAGTAGCATAATGCTCTGTATGCTGAGGGCCATTATGATAGGCTTCAACATAAAAAGTCAAAAGATTTGGGAAGATTTTCTCAAAATATCAAGCGTTATCTCAAGAACCGCTGAACCAATACTAGGCTTGTTTGTACTCAAGCCTTTTTTATCATTGTTTGTACTCATTTTAATGCATTTTTCAACATTTTTCATGCTGATTTCAAATATGGGCATGAAAATGTACAATTCTGTACAAAACGAAATTTGGAACTTGTCGTCTGCAGTCAACACCCGTGTGGAGAGGGTTTAACTAAACCATTTTATAAAAATGACAAACGGTACAATCAAATCGCAAATTATAAAATTGAGCATGCATCTTTTTTTATCCATTTAGCACTTTGATGCAAATCCAGGAATCTGTTGAGAAAAAACGCAACACATCTGTTCTATTTATAGGCATGTCTGCATGAACACTGAATCCTATTTTTACTTTGCCATAATTTTTACATTATTGTTCACATATTTTGTAGAATCATTGTGTTAATATTGAAACTTTGGAGATATATTTATTACCCTTTCCAAAAAGTATCTTGCGATCATGATTATTATCATTATGTTTATTATAATCATCATCATTATCCCCATTACTCTTATATCATGACATTATATCACAGAATTTATCGATTCAGGATAAAATTGTCAGTTTAAAAATATAATAAAAATGCCAGATTTACCCTGATCAATTAAGACTGAATCTAACATTTTAATTCTAGAAATACTGGTAACAATGTAAGTTTAGAAACACTGTGTATTTAGTGTAATTAATACCAAGACAACTCAATTTCATTCTCATTTTAATTCATCCAAGAATGTATGGAATGTATGTTGTAATTGACAATTAAATAAAAGAAAAACAAAAGCATTTTCTTGCATTCTGCTATGTTTTCCAAATTTGGCTACAACAATAATCCACCCATATTTTAACACATTTTAGCTTTTCTTTAACATGTTTGTGTACAAAATCAAAAATACCTTTGAATCTCATCCATTACGTCAAACTGAACACAACTGGAATATAACAACAAAATTCAACATAATATTTCAGCCAGGATTGCTTGCAAAAAAGTTTAGCAATACAGAGTGCACCCAGCTCACCAAATGGGAATTACTTATACATGCATTAATATGAGAAAAGTGCCAATAACATCCCAGACTAAGAACAAAATATGAAGTGAAGCATTAGGAATGAATCCCGGTGTATAAATGTATTATAATGGGATTAAATTGGTGTTATGTGAAACACTTGAGAACCCAATGCACAGATGGTTATCAATGAAATTTAATAGTTTTTCTTGGTTAATTTTTCTTCAAAAACTGGGACTATTAGGTTAAGTGTCTCCCATATGTCACGACATGAGAGGTGATGAATTGCTAAATGCGTTATTTTCCCTTGATTATGCACTGGAAAGATGTATACAGGAACTCTACTTCAAATCTGGCATCAATGTTTACATTACAGATTTCTTGGGGGAACAAAATTGTTGTATCCTGCTCTTCAATTAGAACAAAAGCATTCTTTAAAATAAACAGCTATTATATTATATAGGCGTAACAAGGGTGTGTGGAGGGAGTGCCTGCAAACCAGGGGTATGCAGCAGAATAGATTGTTTCAGATGGTACCAAAATGGTGCTCAAAATGATTTAAACCAAGGATTTTCAGGGGGTGGACCAGGCTCTGCCCCTGGACTCCTACAGGCCCTCAATACTGATGGGCCAGGGATTGAATCCAGCATCCCGAATATACCCCTGTATAAGTCATTATTTGAATTATGATTGCAATCACATTTAGTAGGAATATACATAGGGTCGCAGCAGCTTTAGACTACAAAAATATGACAAAATTCCTCTTCAAAACTAAGTCAAGATTTAATTAATGGCTTTACAAGACAACCATTTTGATTATTATTTATGCCTTGTAAGTAGAATCCTCCAAGTAGATGACTGTGTGCAGATGAGTGTCAATTTTGCCTGGCAAGTCATGCCACAAGACCTTTGAGATGAGGTGCCCTATTCAAGAGAAACACCCATTGTCATACTACCGGTATGCAAATTATCATCAAATCAAAATGCATAGATTGTCACAAGTGATGAGTTACAGGTGTTTGTAATCATAATTTCATAGAAATTGAATGCAGACACACCCATATGTGACATTTCATGTACTAAATTCAAGGACAAGGATGAACCCATCCACATGATTTCATTACTGCATGAATCTCTTCACAAATTTAAAATTATATTGCTGCTTCAGAAGGATGTCTTAAAAGATAGCACTAAACAGAGAATAGAGGGCCTATATTTAATAGATTTAATTGCATATTTGAAGGATGGTATTAAACTAGAGCGGTTCTCGGCTTTCATGCGGTTCTCAGCATTAGCGGTTCTCGGTGGGTGTTTTTCGACGCTTAAGGCGTCGAATGGGATCACCTCCACCATGGGGCGATTTAAATGTGTACAAATCTTATAATGCTAAAAGTCAACTAAGTGGTAAACAAACAAACATGAAAAATATGGGCAAAAATAAGAGTCACATAAATGAGATTGAAATAGTGTATAGGGAATTCCATAGACATTTAGAAAAGTTGCAACTTTCTTTTGAAAGCTATAACAACAGCAGACAAACAATTTACTGACATCAAATGCCTTGCTTTCATACTTAAAATTCCCTATTAAAAAAGACTTGTTTACATAAAACAGAAAATATGCACAATGAAGGGGGGAAGCACAGACATTGCAAAAACAGTATGCCTCACGGTGGAGGCATAATATTAAGGAAACATTAGATGAATAAAATAAATTTGTTAGTAAATAAAGATATAAACATGATAAGAAAAATTGACTCTAAATGTTGACTGTACCCACCAAGTTTCATGCCCATAAGATAATATTTAGTAATTTGACCTTAGATGACCCCTGGGTGACCCTGGATGACCCCGAAATGACCTTCCAAAAATTTGGCTTTAAATGTTGACTGTACCCACCAAGTTTCATGCCCATACGACCAATTTTATTAATTTGACCTTAGATGACCCCTGGATGACCCCAAAATGACCTTCCAAAAATTTGGCTCTAAATGTTGACTGTACCCACCAAGTTTCATGCCCATACAACAGTTTTTAGTAATTTGACCTTAAATGACCTTTGACCTCAGTATATGACCTTGAACCCCACCCAAAAAAAAAAGTAGCCAGAGTTTTTGACCATGACCCACCTATCCTGAAAATTTGAAGTCAATCCGCCCATCCATGCCCGAGCTACAGCCCCCGGACGGACGGACGTAGTAATTTGACCTTAAATGACCTTTGACCTCAGTATATGACCTTGAACTCACCCAAAAAAAAAGTAGCCAGAGTTTTTGACCATGACCCAGCTATCCTGAAAATTTGAAGTCAATCCGCCCATCCATGCCCGAGATAAAGCCTCCGGACGGACGGAATCTCGGAAGCTCGGACATTGCAAAAACAGTATGCCTCGCGGTGGAGGCATAAAAATGTATTTAGTCCCTATAACCTGTATTAATTAATTACTGACCTATGGTAAGGTAATTTCATTTTTTCACCCATCTGCAACCTTGTACACAAAATCCTGGACATTTTTGCTATCACTTATGGGAATGATATTATTATATAAGTAACAAAATATTATATCTAATAGGTAACAAAATATTGAGTATGAGGTCATATACGCAACAACAAAAATAAAAACTTGCAGGACATCTAAGGTAATATTAACTCTGGACCCTTTTAAAAAAACAACAGTAAAATAAATGCAAAAGTACTAGAAACACATATCACCAGTTGACCAACACCCAAGTCAATATTGAACATCCATATCAAAATGATGCACTTGTCTACTGCTACGTGTGTCTCTTTTTTCATAATAGCTTGGAATAAATTCCAGACTCCTCTCAAGTGGATCTCACTTCAAATCATACCCAAGTCACATGGTTTGGGGAATTTTCTCTGTATTCCTAAGCCCTGTGACTTTGGGGATGAGTTAAAGTGACTACCTGGAGTGACCCCCACTTAAGATGAGTCTGGTATTTTATTCCTAGGGTTTTTGTAAAAAGAGACATATGTAGCAGCCTATGAGTGAATCCATTTGATATGGATGTAAACATTATAAACAGTTGAAATGTTTTATTTTACAACCAAAGTGTTTATTTTTATCAGAATGTTCCTGTAGTTCTGGAAATAAGAAACGCATTAAACAATAAGTAAGAAAATGTTTGTGCAAGTTGCAATGAAAGTTACAATGGGTTCATCTAGAGAAAGTATGGTTCCCCAAATCAACATTGGACATTCATGTCTAAATTTCCTTTTGATGGCTGGTATATTTAAGGGGTACTACACCCCTGGCCAATTTTGTGCCTATTTTTGCATTTTTCTCAAAAATTATAGCACATTGGTTACAAGTAAGATATGTATATTATAGGGGCAAGGACTAAAACTACTGCACTGGAAATTTTATTTCAGCACAGACAACAGTTGTGGAGTTACAGTCAAAAGGAGGAAAACCAATATTTGATCAATAAATCAATAACTACTTGCTTTGAGTTGCTGAATTTTCAGTACAGTAGTTGTAGTCCTTGCCCCTATAATATACATATCTTACTTGTTACCAATGTGCTATACTTTTTGAGAAAAATGCAAAAATAGGCACACAATTGGACAGGGGTGTAGTACCCCCTTAACTACTGCAATGAAAATTCAGCAACTCACGGCAAGTAGTTACTGATTTATTGATCAAATATTGGTTTTCCCTCATTTTTGACTGTAACTCCACAACTGTTGTCTGTGTTGAAATAAAATTTCCAGTGCAGTAGTTGTGGTCCTTGCCCCTATAACATACATATCTTACTTGTCACCAATGCGCTATCATTTTTGAGAAAAATGCATGGCATTCCAAGTTCTCTAAATAAGCATTGTTGAATACATTGTTGCTAAATAACTCAATTTAGCCTTTCGGACTTCAAGGGGTTTACATACCTGCCAACATTGAAAACCTAGAAAACAGAGTACATGGCGAACGTAGGGGCGCGAAGTGCCCGTAGTATCACCTCTGATGGCGGGGGGTCCAGGGGCCCGCTTAAGGGCCCTTGGTGGGGTCCAGGGGCAAAGCCCCGGTGGGGGTTGAGGGGGCGAAGCCCCCCAAAGCTAGAGGGTTTCTACACTGTAAAAACCCTTATAAAGCCCCTTCACATTAGACACATTTTATAGAAACACAACAAGGTGAAAATGAAGCCCTAGGCTTTTATACACTTTGAGGAGGATTTATACTCCATATCTAGCAACAATTTCAACACATATTTGATGACTACAACCTTTGAAAACATGTGAAAAAAAAAAACATTCTGGGACCTGTTTTTATAAGTTTGAAAAATATGCTTCCTTCACACAGAAAATGTGCTTTTAAAAATGCAGTTTCCTATACTTTTGTACATAACGATCATTCGTTGAAGCGATTTTTGGCTTTATAACAAGGCCTCACGTGACTGATAGGACATTGATATGATGCACAATACAAAGGTGAAAATTTTTAAAAAATCAATTTTTTCTTAATTTTTTCAAAGTTTTGGCAACTTGAGAACCTCTAGACCTATTCTGAAGATTGCATTTGAGGAGGATTTATACTCCATATCTGGCAACAATTTCAACACATATTTGATGACTGCAAAAAAAGAAAAAATGTGAAAAAAACATTCTGGGACTTGTTTTTACAAGTTTGAAAAATATGCTTCCTTCACATAGAAAATGTGCTTTTAAAAATGCAGTTTCCTATACTTTTGTACATAACGATCATTCGTTGAAGCAATTTTTTGGCTTTATAAAAGGGCCTACGTGACTGATAGGACACTGATATGATGCACAATACAAAGTTAAAAATTCAGAAAAAAAAAACATTTAACAAAAAACATGTCAAAGTTTTTGTTGACTTTGGAGAAACACTAGACGTATTCTGAAGTGCTAGGATCATTCACAGATGATTTGAAAAAAAAAAATTGGAAAACATTACAAAAAAATTACAGTTTGTTATCTTTAATATGGAAACCACTAACTAATGTTTACCTCTTCATCTATCACAATATTATACATGCATTGGTTTTCCATGCATTTTATAATATGTGCTAGATGAAGAGGTAAACATTAGTTAGTGGTTTGCATATTAAAGGATAACAAACTGTAATTTTTTTGTAATTTTTACCAATTGTTTTCAAATTAACTGTGAATGATCCTAGCACTTCAGAATAGGTCCAGTGGTTCTCCAAAGTCGCCGAAAAGTTTGGAAAGAAATTTAAAAAATTATTAAAAAAAAAAAATTTTTTTTTTTTTTTTTTTTTTTTTTTTTTTTAATTTTTTTTCAGAAAATCGGAGTACTCCGATTTTCGGGGGTTTAAAACTCGGGAAATCGGAGTAACTCCGCGAAAATCGGAGTAGTTGGCAGGTATGGGTTTAGTGCAAGTGCACCTTTAGAATCTGGTATATCACTCCTGCCGTACACACTATGAATTCTGATTATTTTGAGAACAGTGCATACTCATGGTATAAAGCACAGCTTGTGGGTGGGACACCCTTTCGGTAAATCCCATAATTCCTTGCGTTAGACCCCAGATATTCTCATTTGACATCAAGCTGACTTGCAATGCGTATCAGCGATGTTCGCTAAAGGATGTGCGCATCGGCCTGACGTCAAATGAAGTTATCTACTAACCGCAAGGAATTATGGGATTTAACAAAAAAGGTCAATTGTCAAACCTAGCCGAAGGCTGTATCTGCAAAAGCTGACAGGTGTCATATTTGTAGATGTGTACAATATAGAATCCAGAAATTGTCAAATGTCTATATGGCAGCTATTGCAGATAGGCTCTTCTTGTACTAACCCCTTGATTTATTGTCATGTTCATGAAATCCTTATAAATATCAAAATTTATTGAAATAATTTGCAAGTGATTTACACATTGAACTTTGATTGAAAACACAGATGAAGCTGTTGGAAAAGCCATAACTCACCCCAGTGCAACTGTGTCTCACTTTTCTTCAAGTTTTGAGTTTCAAGTCAAGTTTTTCAAGATTTGAGTTTTGAAATTAACTCAAAACTCCCAAATCTTAACTCAAAACTCATATATTTTAACTTAAATTTCTGAAATCTTGACTCTAAACCTAAAAAATCTTGACTAGAAACTAACTTGTAACTGAAAACTTGAAAATCTTGACTTGAAACACATAGGAAAGTAACAGCACAAACCTTAAGACTGATGGAAAGAAATGAGTGAAACTTTCTGGTGAAATATAACTCATACAATGCATCACACGTGCAATGAAAATAAATTACTACAAGCAAAAGCATTAAAATGATAAATGATTTCATCATTCAGGTAGTCTTTGTTATATGGTTTGAGACCATTGAAATTAGGAGTAAAAGCCATACCAAATGCCAAAGTGTTTATTTCTTAGTTGACATAAAACAATGGTAATGTTGCTATGAGATATTGCATCTATTCTAACCCAGGACAATGTACCAAATTGTCCATTCTATCCTTGAAAATTGGTAAATTCAAAATTTGGTTATGATTTAGAACTATGGTTTGATTAGCTTGTAATCAGCGGGAATTGTTAGGCTTTTAGACCCATGTTAACAATGACATAGTTGACCTGTCTGGTCTACAACGTATGGGTTAGAGAAAGTAGACAAAGTAAAACTTGAATTAATTATTTTTCATGTTTCTGGTGAGATGTTACAAGACAATTTTGAAATAAAATATATCGATATTAATCCGCGATGTCATAAGGCCTGTTGATTAGGAGCTGATCAAACTATACTATTATAGCGAGTGGAAATAAGCTACATACATTAGTTATAACACACCTTTAATGTTTTCAATAACAAGTGCTACAAAGGCACCTGTAGTCTTAGACAAGTGTTAAAATATCTCATAAGAGCTCAAACCTCTTGCCATGACATTTCAAAGTGCCCTATATATAGACCTGAAATGCTTTCCTACACAATACAAAAAATCCTGTCTCTAGTAGGTCTCAAATCTAATACAAAGATGGAAAAAAAAGACTTTATCGCAAGTTGAAAGTTTTTATGATATTGGACCTTAGAGGATTTAATTTCATTCAAGGAATTCATTTCATTTGGCAAGGCTTTTACAATTCAGATTCTTGAGACAACCTAGCAGGGACAGGTTGACATTTCAATGTTGAATCAACATTGTTTCAATGTTAATAATAAACTTCAATGTTGTTTTAATGTTGATTCAATGTTGAAATATCAACCTGTGTCTAATGGGAGACATCATGTATTGGGCTCTTCCATTTGAGATCCATACAACCCCTGTATAGATGACTTGACCTTAATCTTTCATACAGGGAGTATGTATTTCAAATCAAGTTACCAGAACAGGTAATTCCATCTAAAGTGGACACCCTGTGTGAAAGCTTAAGGTCACATCTTCCATAGGGGGTGTATGGATTTCAAGTGGAATATCCCATTGATATCTCATGTTTTTTATCTCTACCTATAGGTCCTATAAGTTGGTTCACCTCAAGTTCGGTAGTGACGTCAATGCCTTTTTGCGGTTGCGCCGCAAGCGTGCCGACAAGCCGCCCCTGTATGCGTGCGTGGAGACTCAGTGCATTTAACTTTACGCGTGCGATCTGATTCTGCGGTGAGCAAAATACGCACCTACGTCACTACCAAACTTGAGATGAACCAAATTATATGTATTAAAATGATTAATTCATTCAAAGGATCAAACTACTATCAATTCTCAAATCAAATAACAAAGACTACCAAAAGATGAGACACAAAGTTAGAATTTTGTTTGATCCTCCTTTGACCTTGGTTTACACCAAAGTCAAGTATGTTGCTATTACTAATTGTGTCAATCACGTTTTGAAAGTATATAACAAAATTCTAACTTTTTGTCCTTCATGTCTATAATATCTACATTCAGAGTTGTAAAGAGTCACTTCAAATCACAGTTATTGTGTACTTTCTTCATACTTTGTCCTTTAAGTATAAGGACTTTAGGCAAATTCTATCAACTGTTAGTTTTGCTATCGTGACTTTTTCAAACTCTTAACTACACTGCAAGTGCAAAGGGCAAAATAAAATCAAACCTTGCTCTTGAACTCTCAATTCTAGGAAGAAAGAATTTCATAGTCACAGATATGAAACGAAACAAAAATGTGATAAAACATAGTTTCATGCATGTACAACTAAAAACAAACGAAATGATCAACTACAACATCATGTCTCAAATTGAAGAGATGTGACAATGCATGCATACATTGGTACTCAAGTGTTGTCAATTATGTCCTTAAAAAAATCACAATCCTTGCACATTTGTCCTTTATGATTTTGGGGTAAAATAAAGCCATGCATTATCAAATACTTGAAGCACAAACCTGTACAATGGACTATATGAGCAATGTAATATACGAAGTGAAGGGTAGCTGACACTTCTGAAATGTCTGATCAGACTTTATGTGTACTGCGATCAGATTTGTAAGAGGTAAAAGCACTACACTTCTGAAATATGTAACGCCCTTGGCTTTACATGTACATAAATACAATGCTCTGTACAAATGACTGATTTTATAAAGCACTTAACAGGTTTGTGTTCCAAGCGGTCATTGCATTTTTCAATCAACCGGTAAAGACTCACTTCAGTTTTTGCACACCAACATACTAAACAAATTCTGAGCAAATATTATGAAGCTACTTTAATCTTTGTTATTCAAAAGAATAAACTGACCATATCTTCAACTTGAGACAAAAAATAACAAATCTTAATGTTTAACAAAACAACTGGTCACTTGATACATGATTAGCATGTCAACATGATTCGACTTTAAATCTTTCATGGATTCTACAAACTGTCACTTTGTAATAGGAGCATATTCCTGATATAGTCCTGGATTGAAGTCACTTGTTGGGCTTAATCTTTTCATCTCAAGTTGGAAGTGCTTTCAGTAACAGACACCTGACTGTTTACTTGAAATGGTCAATGCCTCATGAGGGTTCTTGATACATTGTTTGCACAATAGACTGTTTTCCTTACATACCATCATGCACTTTTCTAGGCATGGGTGTCAACCCCGTGGGGACAGGGGGGACATGTCCCTCCCCACCTTTTGAAAAAATTACCCATTTTTTGTTCTTTTCAGTCACTTTTTGACAATTTTAACAGATTGTTCCCCCCACATTTCAAGCCGGAATGGCGCTTATATCTCATATGAGTTTCATACCATCATGCACTATTCTAGGCATGGGCGTCAATCCCAGGTGGGACACACCTTTTGGGAAAATTACCCATTTTCTGTTCTTTTCAGCCACTTTTTGACAATTTTGGCCGATTGTCCCCTCCCCCTACAAATCAAGCTGGATTGACGCTTATGATTCCTGGGTACTGTCATCTCTTGTGTATGAGTTTCTGTGCAATACATGAAACTCATATTCAAATATGGAATGGGAACCCATGGAATAGTGCATTGTGGGAAGTCTGGGACAAGGTATATAAATAAGGTGCCTGTTGCTTCTTCTACATGTGTAAGACACTGCTTGCCAATTTCAAACTCTCTAAAAACTGAAATAAGTTAATAATGCTATTATCGTATTTGTAATTTGACACATTTGTTGACTGAAAATGATTGAGAAATACTGGCGATATAAAAAGTAGAAAACACAAACAGCATCATCTCAGACAAATAAAAGTTACACATTCAGATCACTCTACTGATTTCACTGACTATCATTATCCAGTTGCAGCTCAGCACATCAATTTAATAGTCTTTTATCAACCCAATAAATACAAAATCATTGCAGTGCCCCAAAAGTACACTTGGTTTTTTGGGTTTTTTTTTTAGATGTTGATTGAATTATTCTCCAGTATTTCATAATCCACTCCAGTCGGCAATGCCTCAAAATGACAGACAATAATAAACTAGTAAAAATGTGAAGAAACCAAAAGTTTCATGACGTCCTATAAACAAATATGCATTTATTTGGATGTTAGCCCCTCCCTCCCTGAAACGTAAGTGTGAAATGTTAAAAATTCAAACCTGAAAGATCAACTTTCACCTGTATTTTAACTAGTTTTTCACAAGCGTAATCAAACCCTCCCTCCCCCAAACGAAAGGATTTTCAACAGTTGTGTAAGGAAGGATTTTCATTTCTAAGATGTCATCAAACTCCAGCTTATAACTTCTTGTAAACATGTAGTGTCATTCCTTGACAGATGCACAAATGTCAGGAGACTCCTACATAGGGATTTGTGCTGAATTTATATGTAATTAGCCTTAATGGATGTGTAGCTAGGAAAAATGGGCTATTCCATTGGTTGACTATGCAAATGAATTGTGAGGTACTATACTGGCAGAGGTGAATTGGGCTATTTCATTTCAAATCCACACTAACCATGTGGAAGATTTGGGAAAATATCTTCCACAGGGTGAGTATGAATTTCAAATGGAATGAACACATTATAGCTTCATTTGAAACTCACTCTCCCTCTGTGGAAGATTCGGGTTGAATCTTTCTAAGAGGGTGTAAGAAATTCAAATGGAGCTGCCTAATGTGTTCATTCTATATTGCAGATATTTCCCAAATCTTCCACAAAGGTAGTGTGGATTTGAAATGGAACAGCCCAATTCACCTCTGGCAGTATAGTCCCGCACAATTCATTTGCGCAGTCAACCAATGGAATAGCCAACTATGTCGTTAACTTAAATTTCAAACATAAATACTATATGCAACATGCGCACAGTGCAACTTAAAAGCTACAGCAATTAAGCGTTTCAGCCACAAAACACTTAACAACAAACCATTGCCATTCACATAGAAAAGAATGCTTGTTAACAGCTTGTAAGAATGGAAGTTGAATTGGTGAATATGATACTCACAGTTGAGATGAGATTTCTTGGGCATGTAGGAAGGCCTGGTGATCACAGTGTAGAACGAATATGAGTGGGGCCAGTAACTCATGCATTCCCTGGCAAAGAAATAATAACATCACATATTTGAGATAAAAGTATGTAAATTGGCTATTCCTGTTGAAATCCATACACCTCCTGTGGAAGATCGGACCTTAATCTCCAACACAGGGAGTGCAGATTTCAAATGGAGTCACCCATTCACTAGATAACCACATTTGAAATTCACACTCCCTGTGTGGAAGATTTCAGGTCAGATCTTCCACAGGGGAGTATGGATTTCAACAGGAATATCCTAATGCAGAGATACATAAAACTTTTTAATGGAGAAAAACCAACTGCAGACAATGTTATGAGAGAACTGTTTAAAATCACTGTACATAATATACCTTCATTTCTCTATCCTTGACGGTCTTCTGCGTTACAGCGAAAAACTATAATTACGAAATATGTTATATGGAATTTAAATATTCAAAATGAGGCAGCCATAGTAGTATATAGTACCAATTTATAGCAGTATAAACCCAATTTTATTGATTTCAATAGGCACACTTCCTACAATGTAGACAGCATCCTGGAAATGGTGCCAGTTTATTACATCAAACCTGTCTCTCTGAAAATTGACTTTCCACTCCAACTCATTTGTATTTTATTAAATAGTATATTTACGATGTATGCTAGCAGAAATTGCAATAAATTTTATGTTTTAAAGCTGTGAAGCTGGCACAATATAATGTAACAAAATGGTAAATAGTAAGGAATAATATTCTAATGGCTGATTAATGTTAAGGGATCTGGAATGAGCGTTTTGAGCGTTTGGACAGTATTTGTTATGGAAAATGAGAGCACCTCAGACATATCGAATTGCATTCTGAATACAAAGCATGTCTTTCTGATATCAAATAATTTTCATTTTTTGAAAATCACGATATAATACAAATTTTATGACAAATTATAAAAATTTGATATTTTTCAAATTTTTGATATATAACAGTCCTCGAAGTAAGTTTTATAAATCTAATCATATATTCTTAAAGCGTATGTAGCTGGGAGGAAAAGCCGATGATCAATTGAAAATTTTGACCTTTTATATTGAAGATATGGATTTTTTTCCCAAAAAGACCTATTTTTTTTTTTTGGTGTTTTGGGAAAAAAATCCATATCTTCAATACTGAAAAGGTCAACATTTTCAATTGATCGTCGGCTTTTCATCCCATACATACACATTTTAAGTATAAATCATCAGATTTATAAAGTTTACTTCGAGTACTGTTAAATATCAAAAATATCAATTTTTAATGATTTGCCATAAAATGTGTATTACATTGCGAAATTCAAAAAATCGAAATTATTTGATATCAGAATGACATACTTCGTATTCAGAATGCAATTCGATATGTCTGATGTGCTCTTGCTCTAATGTCCCACAATAAATACTGTCCAAACGTTCATACCCCTTCCCTTAAATGTCTTTCGTAATCAGATTATTGAGAAGCATGTCAATTCCTGAGTAAAAAAAATCTGCATATTTTCATTCTTATTTTGAATTCATACTTTTTCTTCTAGGCTTTTGTTTCCTGTCGTTACAACAGAGCTGTATTTTTGTGAACATCAAATCCTGTGACCTAGTTATTAAGCTTTATGTTTGGTTTGTTTAAACCACAGAAGAATTACCATATTTTTATACATGAAAAGGTAACTGATGTGGAAACATTTAATGAAGTTGACATTTATTGACAAAACAAAAACAGATAGCCGTGCTCTGCATTTTAATTGACAGTGCTTTTAAATAAAAGACACAAAACTAGTAGGTACAAAGGATAGAAATTTAAAAATGCTATCTATGCCTATTCACTTTCATTTATGGGGATATTTTTAACAACACAGAGGCTTATGCTATCTTGTCTTGTGATGTAAAATAATCAATAATATGATAGCTCACTGTCAATTTCCTTGCATAGTACCTGTTTTCCAGACTCAATTTCACCTTTATGCAGCCAAAGTGTCCATGCTCCGTAATTCTCTTGAATATTTTTTAACATATAGATTAAGCCATTTAGTGTAATATTGCACAAAGTTTATGGGGTCATAAAATAGGGTTAAAGTAACAGCGCAGCAGGGTGACCAGCGTCTCTCATAATTCATCCGCTAGATCCAGCTTTACAGTAACAGAATAGTAGGTCAACCAGTATCTTGCATGCTTCACTTATTTTGAGGAGAATTTAATCTCTGGAGCCAGCTTACATGTTTGCAACCAAACTATTCATGTTCTTTACAGTAACATATCAGCAAGTTGACATACCAGCATCATTTGTATTTTACTCATCTTGAAAAATGGAATCCCTGGATCCAGTTTAGCTTATAGGCAAGGTCTTTGTGCTCCGAACAATACTATAACAGTAGCATCTCTTGTACTTCAATTGTCTGGAAGAATTAACTCTCTGGATCCAGTTTATCTGTTTAGAGCCATTTTGTTCATGTTCCTTACATCAAAAGAACGGTGGGTTGACTAGCATATCCCATTCTTTACTTAATATCTGGAAGAATGGAACCTCTGGATCAATGATACCTGTAGTTTATAGAAAAGGTTTTGCTCCTTGCAATAACAAAGCATTAGGTAACCCAGCATCTCTTGTATGTTAATCATATGGAAGAATGAAATCTCTGGATCTAGCTTACCTGTTTATAGTCAAGACTGTTCAAAACATCAACAGAGCAGTAGATGACCAGCATATCCCATTCTATTGTTAATAACTGGAAGAATGGAATCTCTGGATCCACCTTACCTGCAGTTTGTAGCGGAGGTGCTGCACCTTACAATAACAGAGCAGTAGGTTGATCTCTTGTACTTTAATTGTCTGGAAGAATGGAATCTCTGGATCCAGCTAACTTGTTCATATCTATGCTGTTCATCTCTAGATCCAGCTTACCTGCAGTTTATAGCCAAGGTACTAATGCACATAATAGAGCAGCAAGTAAACCAACATCTCTTGTACTTTAATTCATCTGGAAGATTGGAATCCCTTGATCCAGTTTACTTGTTTATATCCATGTTGTTCATCTCTGGATCCATCCTACCTGCAGTTTATAGCAAAGGTGCTGTACCATACAATAACAGCGCACCAGTTAAACCAGTATCTATTATACTTTATTGATCTGGAAGATTGGAATCTCTGGACCCAACTTACCTCTTTATAGCCATATTGTTCATCTCTGGATCCACCTTACCTGCAGTTTATAACGGAGGTGCTGTACCATACAACAATAATCCAATAGACAGTCCCATAGGTAAACTAGCATCTCTTGTACTTAAATCTGGAAAAATGGAATCTCTATAGATCCAGGTTACCTGCAGTTCATGTTACTCACATCAACAGGTTGACCAGCATATCACATACTTTACTTATCTGGAAGACTGGAATCTCTGAATTCACCTTACCTGCAGTTTATAGCCAAAACACTCATTCACATTACTGTAGTAACAGAGCAATAGCTAAACCATCATCTCTTGTGCTTTAAGATTGGTATCTCTAGATCTAGCTTACCTGTTTGTAGCCAAGGTCTTCATGCTCCTTACAGTAACAGAATAGTAGGTTGACCAGCATCTCTCGTACATCACTCGTCTGGAAGAATGGAATCTCTGGAAAGGTTCTGATGACATCTTGGGTGATCATTTGCTTTGTTTCTTTGTCTTGAAAATACTTATTCCATGGACTCTGCATGCAAATAAATATATATACAGTTTCAAATGCTGGGTGTTACTTAATACATTAGGTAACATAGCATAGGTACAGGGTCATGCAGGTGGCTGTCTTTCTAACAGAATAAATCCCCTTTGCAGGGACTGTCTTGAATTTGAATTTGCAAGAGAGCATTAAATAGCTCTTCCAGAGCCTTCAAGGAGAGCTGATTATTTAGAGCATTTACATTAGAATTGTCAACTAACGAGAGCCAGAATTCACTCTACTATAGCAGATTTAAGGAGAGCAGTAGAGAGTGATTGCTCTTGCTCTCCACAAAAGGCAGCCCCTGCCTTTGGCTATGAGAAAAACAATTTGCTTGTCCTCAACCACATTATATCAATGGTAGAATTGCTTGGACAGAAATCTTTTTTTTTTCATAAACCACAGTAAATGGATGTATATTATTTTTTAAGCAAAACCTCCTGTAAATTTTAATATTTAAGTGGTAAAAAGAAACTGGTTTAAAACTTTTTGATGATTAAAACCTTTATGAAATTTCAAACATTCTATTATTTTGTACAGTAAAAATATGAATCAGGACAAACAAACATTTTTTTTTTTGAGGGGGGGGGCTTACTTACATCTTCTTCTTGAGACAATGGGTTAAACAATGCCAAGTCTACCTCCTCTTGGTTGTCTTCTCTTAGACTATTTGAGATGTGCTCTTGCTTGATGTCTGAGTACTGTTGACGGGATTTCTTCACATCTGCCTCCCATTGTGCCTGCTCTTCTGATAAACACTCCAGATAAACCTGAACAAGTCAAAACAATGGTATGGGTTTTTTTTAATCTTCAACAACTGCATCCAAACAAACTAAGAAATAGAGTAGTGACCTTGATAGTTTCTCTTTTCTAACAAGAAGAGTAATTACCGTTTTACTGTATAAAAAAAAGCGCAGTGATTTACAGTGCGCTACGCACAGGCACAACGCCTAGACGTTGATCCACAAGCCTCAGCACACTTAACAGGTTGCTGCTGACCACTATGGCCCCACATCATTCCATTAACCATTTAACAACAAAACAGGGACTTTGCTGCTACAAGAGCGCACACCCTAGACATTCCACAAATAACCATCGCAACCAGGATCAGCTCCCCGAGACAAGACAATTAGCAATAAGTTCCTTGTCCAGGGGAATTTCAAGCTAACTCAAATTTTCCACGAGAGCATACTAGGCACTGCCAGGGTTCGAACCCGCAACCTCTCGCACCATAGTCGAACGCCTTAACGATTGAGCTAACTTGACTGCTATAGGCCTAATACATATTTTTCATCTCTTGAGAATAAATTTGTTTGACTCAAATGACTTGGAATCCAATTATTTCAAAAACCATTCAAAACTAAATGTGGTTTACTTTGGTGTTTAGGTTTAACAGTATCTCAAAATAGTTATTATTGTTACAAAATGATCTCCATTCTTTCCTGTCCATAGTCGCTGCAGCTGCTCCAAACTTGGAATGGATGGGAGTGGTCAAAGGCTTTGACCTTGAGGACCTTCCCTTTCTTTATCAGCTGCACAGCTTTTAGTCATATGGTATTTCCATCACCTTGGCAGCAACATTAATGTATACATAAAACCTGATGTCATCTATTGCTTGCCTCATAATTTCACTTACCCTCCAGCAGACACTTCTAAACCTGCTACTCCTCAGACCCCCTCTGATTCCTTCAAGTTTGATAGCTGCCACATAGTCTTTTCTTTCAAACAATCTCACCCATTCGTCTCTGCAAAGAACAACAACAATAATCAAATGTCATATTTTAAATGAAAGAAAGTCAAAGTACTCATTAGAAGTTGTATTAAACTTTGCATCATGTTTAAGATTAACTAACAGATTCAAGAAGCTCAATTCCTTTTATGCTTCCTGGAACAAGCTACATATAATCTCACAGGCCACTGACATGAGTCAAACAAGTCAATGAAGAAAAGTCTACAACCTAACACACAATGCTTGTCAAACTGTAGCTCATAAAGCTACCTTTTTCAATCACATGGTGCCGATGTGGAATCAACTTCCTCATGCAGCTACGTAAGCTGTCTTTTTCTCTTTTTAAGTCTCTTTTTAAGTTGTGTATATTTTGAAGTATCATTTTACATAAATTTCTTCAAACATATACCTGGGGTTCCATACAGGTAATCTGATTTAATTTTCCCCTCTCTTTTGGATCTTTGAGGTAATTTGCACCTGTTCACGGCAAACCGTATTGCTGCTTTAACATTCTCTGTGTCCCATATTTATATTTTTAATTAGCTCTGTTATATATATATGTGTCTCATTTCAAGTCAAGAGTAACGCCATGTTGGATTTAGCAGTGGCATATTCTAATCTGTCCATTCATGCAGTTGCGTCACCAGCATACAGACAAACCGCCCTTGTAAGCATGTGTATACGCCTTGTGGGATCAGGTTGGCACACATGATCCAAATCTACCCTGCCAAGACAGACTATAGATGTTGTGTGCAATATACTTCATGTTTTAATTGAATGCTTGATGAGGTCTAATACACACAAATTTACAAGAAGCAAAAACTTGGAAACTCTGCAACAAATACTTGTATTTGAGTAAGAAACCCGGTACCCCAGGTCAACATAAAAAGTGGTAACCATGTGTGTTCTTCCTTTTTTCAAAACCCCCCTTTTCACTGATTTTTCATTGATTTTACCCCCCTTTTTTGCCAAATCACTGACAAAATCAGGGTAAAAAATACCCCCCTTTTTTCAAGGTTTTCAATGAGAAGATTTCCAGACACCCCTTTTCAATGACTCCAAATATTTTAATATATTAAGTACAAAATGTGCAAGTATGAACATTACTTTGTGTCTGTTGTACTCCCAGATGATCCTGTGTTATTAACTGGGGTAATTACAATGCCTGTATACTGATTTTAATTGAAAATGAACCAAAGAGGAACAATCCCTCGACGTTTTGTGTACAGAGGTTCCTTTAAAGTATTGTGGTACCCAAGTTTTGACACAAGACCTCAGGCTGCACAACACTATGGGTTGGATACTCAGATCAGATATATCTTAAACACATACAGAAACAGATAGTAGAAATTCAAATGTACAATTTTGTGGTAGGCCTATCAGTCCAGGTTCCCATCCAGGTTATCCCAGTTCAGACACCTCTGGGAGATCATCGTGCATGTACAGCTTCTACATTATCTAGGAACATCATGCATGTTCATATTATGTACATAAAATATTAAAATATCTTAGTTTGACACATGTCAAATGCCCCGTAAGCTTACTTTGATTTATTTACTTCACGAACGAACGGTATACGCCAAACTTCAAGTGCAACAGGGAAGAGAAACAACGATACAAAATAAAACTTAAATGCATCAGAATTGAACAGAATTAAAAACCCAAGGAAAAATAGGCCTATCACTCGATTCGGTCGTAGAATTAAGTGAAATACCCTTTTTTTAAAAATTTCGGAGACAATGCTCAGAATACCCCCTTTTTCAGCGATTTCATGGTCCGCGATTTCAGTCAACAAAATACTCCTTTTCCGCGAAATTTAGAACACACATGGTTACCACTTTTTATGTTGACCTGGGGTACCGGGGTAAGAAATAGCATGAGTCTAAAGCCAATATCAAACTAAGATACACATTTACAAAATAAATGTCACATTTTCTTAAAGTTTACTTTGTAAGACATTTCAGCAAACATTTACAAGTTTGTGAGACATTTATGCAAACATTTAGACAGTTCTATTAAAATCAGACATGAAGAGACACGTTATCATGTCTTTTAATCACAGTAATAACATTCTGGGTGTGCAATTCACAAATGCAATATACATCATCCAGGAAATTTTCTTAATGCCCACTAGTATTGAAATCAGTGGCATAGATGTTGAAGCTAAACTGATGAAATATTGTGTAGAAGTGGAATAAATTTGGGCTTTGGGGGCTGAAATGGCCAAATATGAGGTTAATTTGGTCAGAAACCCACATACAGGCGTCAACATTGGGGGATGATTGTATGGACCATCCCCCTGGCAAAATATTGGGGATTTATCCCCCATTCCCCTGGGATCTAAGCCTATGATTGAAATTGCACAGTTGATGTCCTTCAAGCTGTTGAGAATTCAAATCTAGAATTCTCCAATGAAAGCTAATAAAGACAGAAAATATCATTTTAACACGGTGAATAAAGACTAGACTAGAATTTTACATATAAACTAGTCTTTATTACAGGTAAGGAAGCTGCCATATTAAATGACTTCATATAATATTCTTATAACCAGATATGTGTACATCCATATCAAAAGGATCCACTTGTCGGCTGCTATATGTGTCTCTTTTAACATCTAGGCCTACATTTTAAACATCATTTATCAACAAAATACTAAAAATCAAATACCGCTTTACATAAAACAGAACCTGTCCTAATTTTCATTAAAAAACAACAAAAACAAAACAAAACAAAACAAGAAAGCCCCTCATCAGCAGATTACAATTTCCACTGGCTTAGATGCCTCTCATTCAAATTTTCTTTGCCTCTCACAATCTAATATTCCCATGGCAACTAAAGCAGTTTAACCATACCTTGAACAATTACCTAATTTCCTTTAAAATTGCTGCACCAATTCACACCTGAAGCAAAACATGCAATAATCAAAGCATTGACCAGGTCAAGACATGTCTTGATACAAGTTACATAAGACCATCCCATCACAAGTAGCCCCTTGTGATTCACTAACCATGCTAACTTGATAATAAAATATATTTGCAATTCTACTCTGTTAGCATGTACTTAGATATAGGCCAGTGTCTGCCATGTTTCAAAATTTACTCAAAAGAATTGGAAGATTTTTGTCGGAACTTTTCATTTTCCAGAAAAATTCACATTTTTAAATCTCAACAATTAAAAAAATAAATAATCATGATTCCTACCACATCAAACAGTATAAATTCTATAAAAGGAACAAGTTTGACAATGTTCTTTAAACGAAAGTGCTTTTGTCAGGAAGCTGACCCCCTCCCTCCCTCTAACTTATATAAGTTTGAAATATTAAAAATTCCAACCCGAAAGATCAACTTTAACTGATGTTTTATTTAGTTTTTAACCTTCTCAAGAAACTGGCTGGCACTGATTGTGGAGCATCCTTTACCACTCTAGTCTACGCACATCAACCCTCGCACATCGGTATTCCACTGCTGAGTGTGCTGCACCTGCATGGCACCACAGCAACTACACTGACAAGGTCGATGTTGTCCTGAATGATACCATGAGATTCCTCAGTGGCGAACGCACTGCGACACCTGTCAATAACCTCTCCGTTCTGTCTGGCATCCCTCCAGTAAAATTAAGAAGAGATCTACAGACCCTGAAGGTAGCCACAAGAATGACCAGGATGATAGCCTTGTGCCCCCACCTTGTAGACCAGTGTCTTCCTAGAAAACAGTTTGCAACGCAAGCCGCATATCTGTCACTAGACTTCCCTCCTTCCAGGAACTCCTACTGGATAGTAGAGTGCTGGGCTAGGGAATAGGAGACTTCATCTACATCTACCAACCTGAAGGCATTCATCACTAGGCCATCTTCTAATTCAAGCGGTTGGGACCTTCCAAGGAAGGCCTAGGTGAATTTAAATGATGAAACATATGCACTGCTAAAAATGAAAATGTGTGACTTATCTCTGATTAGATGGCAGCCATACTTCAACGAAACCATGTAATACTGCTTTGCTTTCATTCTTGCTTCTCACCTTAAAGAGCATAACAAACAATTTGAGTTTGCTAATATCAAGAAAGGTGTCATGCATCTAACTAGTACATAGATAAGTTTCAATGATTGATATATTCAATTATCATGCAAGTAGGAGCAAGTCATCCATAACATGGACTCCTGACCAGTCTGGTAATGTGACAGCATAACCATGCACCAACATTCAGTATCCTTAGTGACATCTGTGAGTATTGCATGGAGACTAACTTTCATCTATCCATTCTGTCCTGCCAAGTACTGCTATCACTCACATACCAATGATCATCTTCAGCATCCAAGACACTGACGCTGAATTTACATTGATATAACATTTTTACAACCCTAAACCTAACCCTACCCATTTTCCATTAATTCTAACCCTAAACCCTGTCCTTTGTGACTGTTGCTTACATGAAGGTAGAACTATCTTAAAGGGGAAGGTCAGATTTGTTCATACTGTGTTAACAGTGTTATTGATCTTATATTGCAGCCAACCATTATATGTATTGTATGAGATTCCTTCGGAAAAATGGTAGGTGGATGATGTTGTCAATCTGGTCACATACTTTTAGGCCTATGAACTCATGCAGCTATGTCAAATATTTTTGGCCCAATAGTTTGGCCCCAACAGCAGCATTGCCATTGGTCATCAAAGGTGAAAATGCATGGCAGATATATATGAATGAATGATGTAGTATGGTGGCGCAGCCCACACAAACACATGTATGATCATGAAGAGGCTGGCTTGCAAGCCTGCAGACACCAAAGACATGTTTCAATCAATATGTAGGGCTTCCAATTTTCCTTTGCTGCATTAGTAATAACCAAAGGTAAAGGGCAATAGTCCTCCCAATTTAATTTACCATGTGTTCCCAGTGGTTAACAATATTACACCAAGTAATTTCTCTAACACTTAATGTAGGTCAAATTTAGGAGTATATGGCCACATCTGAGACCCTCTTTCAGTCTGAGACATGATTTTTCATTTCAATGTAATTAAGGTAGTACTGACCAATAAATATCAACAAAGCCTAATTCAATGAAAGACATTATTTCGGGGGCTGATAGCTGTGTTCAGTAAGTGCATGGTAAGTGCAAGCTGTGTTTTATACACTATACTATTAGTAGATGACAAAATATATTGCAGTATGCTATGATAGATAAGCATGAACTGCTTGTTTTCATTTTAAGGCAGTTTCACATCAATGAAAATGTCAGTGTGTTAAATTCACCATTTTGAAACAAAACATTTTATAACCAGCCTTTTTCCGGTATAAAGAATAGGATGTGAGAGAGTTGAAAGCATTTAAATTAGGTTCCAAGTGTTGAAAAAGGCAGGTGGAACATCTCAAGAAAAATCAATATTTCTGCTATTTGGAGATATTTCATACTATTTTAGGAGCGTTAAATTGACAATTGCCATCACAATTATTATGCATCGCCATGTGTAAATTTTTCCAACATTTGCTTGCTTTGCTGTAAATTGAAATCAGTATGAATGAACTTAAATGGATACCAAATGATGTAAATTGGTATGAGTAAATGAAAAGCTATCTAGCCATGAATATTCATTATTTATTTACTCATACCAAATATCTCCCAAATATCTAACAGTGGCATCTTGGTTGTGATATAATGAGTGAATCAGATCGGTCACATGCTCGGAGAACCCCATTTCTTTCATTATTCTCAATAGCTGCCTATGCCGCAAACAATCAAATGCCTTTGAGTAGTCAATTGAGTAGTCCCTATTTTTCTCCATTTAATTCCTCAAATTGCCAATTTGGCTTCTTGTCCCTATTCCCCTTCTAAAGCTAGCCTGCTCTGGTGGTAACTCATTCTCAAGATGATTTCTAATTCTCTCAGCAATGATATGGAGGAGGACTTTACTAGCATGTGAAATTAAGGTTTAGGGTTAGGATTAGGTTAATGGATAATGGCTAGGGTTAGGTTAGGGTAAAAAAATGTAAAAATGTTGTGATGCTTATATGAAGGTAATACCCTTAAAGACATCAAAATTGATAACTAACCAGAGTTGATCATAACCTGCACAAAATGATGGATAGGGTACCATTGTGAATTGATATTGATGTTATACAACTTGAAGGTCATGTTGGATGTAGATTCATCATCCTGCTATGGATATGATAATTATATCCCGGAAAAAGTAAAAAACTACAGAAAGCCTTTTCTTGGTCTGTGATGAAGAGTTTAATATATTTTTACCAACACATAATTATATAGACCTTGTGGTTTTGCTTATTTTTTCGCCGTGATCATAACCGCAACAGTGGGGGTGTTATGGTTGCAGCCAGAGACTCTCTCCAACCTACTAGGGCTCCGGAACTTGAACATGATAATCTCGAGCTCATATGGACCAAGATCACATGCCGCAAAGGAACATTGCTTTATGGTACTCTATACTGCCACAAAAAATCTAACTTTGCCTTTTTTCAATGATTTAAATGAATGTGTTGAAAAAGTTCTTGAGCATGCCAGTTCATATTTTGGCTGTGTTGCTCGTCGGTGGCTTTAATATTGATATTCCACATACACAACCATCTGGGAGATTCTCAGAAGGATTCTCCAGCAGCTTCCCAACCAAACAGCAACGTATAAAAATGAAATGACATGAAATGATAATGAACAAATAATAAAATCTAAACAGGTCCTTTGATATTACAAAGCAAAACAATCCACATTTCAGTAGCTATTGCATATTCAGATTTTGCTACAAGTCTCCATTTTGGTAAAGCACTTCACAATCACCAGGCAATGTGAATCCAATCTAATTTAGGTCCTCCCTAAATTTTCAGATATGTTACCAAGGGACAAACAATTAGTGTTTCATCTTTCATCTCTGTTTTAGGATATATGTATACTTTGATTACCTCATAATCAGCGGGCCTTATAACATCGCCGCCATCACAGATTGATATTAAAATATTTTATTTTGAGAATTGTCTTGTGATATCTCGCAAGAAGCATTACGAATTATTAATTCAAGTCCTATACTTTGTCCTCTTTCTTTAACACACAAAATACAGACCAGACAGGTCCACTAATAGCACTCTTAACATGGATCTACTTTTCGGCGTAGTGGTAAAAGCCTAACATTTGCTGCCTATTACGTGCTGATTAAACTATAGATCTAGATCAATGAACCAACATCTTCAACACCAAACCTTTTTCAATCTATCATAAGTAAAATGTCAGTCAATCAATCAAATAAATAGAATAATAGAACTTATAAAACGCAAGAGCCAAATTAAAGGCTATCACAACAATTCACTCAAATAGCATTGCTTGAATTTTGTTGCTTCAATATTTTCTCCCGACTCCTGCAGCTATCATTTCATTAACTATTTTCAAAAAGGTCAACAATGTCTATAAAGGGCCTCCACACTTATCAGACATGAAATCAAAATTGAAAATGTTGATATGCAGGTTGATGTTTATGTTGCCCTGCTTTGCTTGCTATCATTTTAATTCAATTCTCATTCAGTACAAATAATTCATCTTTGTAGCAACCATGAGCTGTAATGGTCTCATTCTCAGTGACGCAGTTCATTCAACAACCATTGACATTCTGCGTGTTTCTACTGAGGGCCAAATTCCGTGCTGTGCCGGGTCATACCGGGTAACAAGCCCAGTAGAAACGATCTGGGTAATCGGTTGCCGTGTCATGCCGGGTCATGTGCTCGCCTTTCGTGATCCACCTCTTGAGGTGGATCATGCCGAATCAAAGCGTGTAATCCGCGCAGTAGAAGCGAGCCATGTGATCGGTTGCGGGTCGAGGTCATGGGTGTTGCAAAAATAACGCGATTTATATTCTACTTGTATAGCCTAGGCCTATAATGTAGTAGGTTCCTTCTTTTTGATATTATATACACTGGCATGATGTGTGACTGGCATGGACTTGATGAAGTAAAATGGATATGACTTTACTTAGTCTAGGCCTACTTCTTTATAGTTAAGGAGTTGGTTATATTTTGGCTGTAAATTAATTATCATAATAGCCAATTACTAGATCCACTGGTAAATTAATGCAATTTGTATTTTACGAAAACACTAAATTGTGATTGTAGGTCATATGCCATGAGCTGCCATGCGTAGACATTTAAATTTATGATACAACGTTGAACCGTCAAATCTGTTTTCCGTACTTCCGGTTTACAGGACAAAAATGCCGTGCATCGTGCGAGACACGGCTTTCTGGTCTCAGTAGAAACAAGCTGGGTAACGGTGGCCGGATTATGATCGGTATTTTGTGCCCGGAAAATAGCGGGTCAAAAAGCCGTACGCTCAGTATAAACACGCTGATTCATAGCTCACAAACTGACCTCAAATTGTGGACTATGAGGTTTTTGTATGATTTTATCTGTATACAGAACAGGGTCCTGCCGTCCTTGCAGATCTGGGTATTTGAGATCCTATGTGTGCATAGTGATAATAATAAGATGATATAGTTAAGCTGAATTTATATTTGACCGCTTGTGCAGAAAAGCGATTCTTACGCATAGTGTTTACTTACATTTTCAGAGTGTTGAGCCTATCAATTGATACAAATCGCTGAGGCAAAAACAATGTCACTTTTGCAAGTTGAAGAAATCTCAACTCCTGAGCGATGTTGCTTGACACATAAATGCATCTAAATGCATCGACTAATCATTTCCTCCAACTGGATCTATTATTTTGCTAATTTATTTATTTTTCTCGATCATTAACTTTCAGAAATGAATTCAGTGGATTCAAAACAACAATTATAAATGGATATTCTAAAAATGTATTTTGTGACCTTTTGAATATTTTAATTGTCGTCTGCAATCGTGATCACCGCGATAAGTATACATGCAAATTTGGCGATTCCATTGCTTTGCAAAAGCAGTGCATCTCAATCGCTCGGAGACTGAGTATAAATTCAGCTTTACTTTTCAGCTCAATTTCAAATTCAAGCTAACATTCAATGCGTTCAGATATTCAGGATTAGGTTATAAATAAACTTCACCCTGTGGAGATTTCCCTTGTGTGAATCTCTGAAATCATATCACAAATACAACTTGAGTTGTCAACATTGGGATTCACAATCAGATATATTTCAACATAAGATCAGGAAGACTTTCTATTTGACTAGACCATTGATTGATGTGCAAAGTTGATGCATATTTTAGCGTAAATCCTGACCTATTTTAGCAAATAAAAACTGCATTTAACATTTTGGTAAAAAAGTTTGATAAAAAATTAAGTTAACTCTACATATTTAATCATACCCCGGCCATTGTTTACAACTACAAGTACATATGTGATGCGATCAAGCAAAATCAGTCGGAACTCGGAAATATTAAATTTTCAGTTTCTTACAGGATAGTAAAAAGCATTTACAAAGCTGCATTTTACAGAAAACCCCATTGAAATTGAACAAACAGTTCCAAAGATATGAGTAATTAAAGAGTTTCCAAAACAAAAGAAAACATAAGGAATTATTTCCTTTGTTTGGCTATATCTCAAAGTCAATATTTCCGAGTTCCGACTGATTTTGCTTGATCACATCACATATAACTTAACATTTTCACTCATTTCTCTGGCAAACAATTTGCTAAAAGCATCCTGACAAAGGCTCTAATTCAAAGTATCCTGATCCAATTAGGAGAGTGGCTATGGGAATACAGCCAGTCCTCATGACTACAACAAGTGAACATGTTCCCAATTCTACTGTAAAATATATATAGTAAAAGTTCTCATATAAAATCCTAACTATTTTTATAGCAGTGACGTTTCACATCCTGCATCCTTGTTCAGAATCTTTTTCATTCTCATGTTTTCTCAATCTGTTTTTATATAAAAATTGTTTCTAATGGAAAGTGACTTGTCATTTTATCAAATTTACACAGTTTCTAATTTAGCATTGTATATAGGGCACTTTAAATATACAGAGGGACTTCACATACTAGTGGCTATGTGACGAATAAACTTGCCTGTTGCAGGAAAAGATCAATGTATTTTCACCATGCCAGCCACTAATAGTTTCCAATGTATTTTCCTTCATTAAATTTGTACCTAGCAGACTAGGTACTTCACACTGCTTAATTGTTTACAGGTTAACGACTGCGAATCAGTTGTTTTGAGGGTATTATGAAATGTCTAAATATTGTGCTTTAGAACCAAGGAATATCCGGAGGGATGCAGCCCCGAGGGATATTGCGAGGTCCAAAGAAGCTCATTCAGGAGTTCATTAACTTCACACTCAGAAGTGTTATTATCCCATTAGGTGACGGGAAAAACAACCCCTGTTTTACGGGCCTGACCGACTAAGATTTTTTTTTATTACTTTTTGCTGAAATCATGTAAAATCAGCAGTTTTGAGTCCAAAATTTATTGATTTTGACTGAAAAGTTTTGAAACAAAAAATCAAAACATTTTCAAAGAAATCCTGACCTCCAGACTCTACAGAAATGCCTTCTTATCTGGCCATTTTTTTCTTCAATTCAAGCTACTGTACAAGTGACCATTTTCATGCATTTTTTTGTGTTTTACCAATTTTAAACTGTTTCACCTGTACAGGATTCTAAGCTTCCATAATTTGAACTATACATACATGTAGAAGGAAAATATTTTAGTGTTACTATTTTTGCGCCTGCTGTTTGAAACAGGAAAATTGCAAAAATAAATGTCGCATGAAAATGTCTAGTTTTACAGTACCGTACTCAACATTGACAAATGTATGGCTAATGGACATTTATTTTTCTTTAGAAGTCACACTCCTTAGCCCATAATTCAGCTAGAGAATGCTAGATTTTATCATCTGTTGATTGACCATGCACATATGCTGCTGTCTACAGTAGACAGCTCTATATTGATTTATCTTTGCACTTAGCCAAAGGCTATGGAGAAGACGCTGCATCAACAAATGCACACATCGGTTTAACACTGTTGGCTTGCTAAGGACAAGATGGGTCAATCTGATTCCTTGGGGCTATTTCTTATGTGAGTGGGTACCTGGTCAGGTAGGGAGCTATGTACACAGGTAGGGAGATTTCTTGGCACACTAATAGTGCTCAATCAATGACTAAATGTATCAAAATATCAGTCAAGTAGAATGAAAAGTTCTGCAAGGACAGGCTTGTCAATTGGAAGTACAAGAGCTGTCTGGACTTTGAGCCACTCATTCTATTACTATATTGCTTAGGTATACAGGTAGGCAGGCAGACAGACGGACAAACAGACAGGTAGATTACAAGTAAAGAATAAAGTACTAGAACTGAATGATTCTTCTGTAATAAAGCATTACTTTTGGGCTCTGTTGCTTTAGTATACTATATCCAGAGAGGTTGCGTCAGCCTCGTGCGAACCTTGCGCAAGTTTGCGCTCGGTCTGGTCACTAAGTCTGTGAGTGCCTCAGACTGCGGCTACCATAAGTACCGCAAAATGGTTTCAATGTAGCTGTGCTTTGTGCATTGTACCCCCGGGATTCGAACGCTGGGTATATATGAGTTAGGCTGATTGTGTCATCGCATCACATGGAATGCATGCATGAGCAGTGGTTTCAATAAAGAGCTTTAGCGAGACCTGGTTGGGTTAGGGTTAATGAGGACCGATTGTTCTCTTGCACATATGCCTAACATACCAAGTTACCACAGCATCATGTGCCCTTGCATTTACACAAAAGATGGTCCCCTATACCTTGATTGAGTTTTGGAAAGTAGCAGTGACAGATGCCAATTTGATGCAGCACTTTTTGTCCCAAGCACAACATGGACTAGCTGCTTGTGGTTTGTATCTCTCTGCTGGGAGGAAAATTTTGACATCCAGGCCCTACTCTACCATGTTTGGCCGAGTAACAGCACAAGAACATGGTCTTTGTGCCAATGTAAATTAGTCATTGTGCAAATCTGAGTTTATTCTCATGGAGTACTCATAATAGGCTGAATTCTTGTCGTCAACAACTGCACAAGTTATGTAATACTTGTAAGTGAACATTACCTACCGAGGGCGATAGTCTGTACCTAGTCGCTTTTGCAGAAACAGCGAATCACGCACATGCTCAGTATGCAAATATGCGTGAAATTTGGTTTTTCTGCAAAAGCGATCAAGTATAAATTTTCAGCTTTAGAAATGACTAACAATTGCGCATTCAAGTTGGTTTTATTAGCCAACCCAACACACATTTGTATTGGTTCATTCAACCATTGAAGTGCTTTCAACTTTTGTACTGGTTCATTCAAGCCTTCCCTCCCAGTTTTTCAGTGTAAAGTGCCTCTGGCCTTAGAACAGTCAGAATTAATAGGTAAATTTTCACGGGAAAATTTTCTGGACACGTGACACCCATGGGCGCAGACATATTAGCATTATGGAATGTGACCCCGAGCACAGCGGGTGTTCTTCCAATGTATTTGAATAGGAAGAATTCCTTCTTTAATGCAAAATAAGCTACTTGTCGCAAGTTGATAATGTTATGGTAAGAGTTTCCGTAGATCAATATTTTTTTCCGTAGATAGATATTTTTGAAATTACGTTTTGATGATATTGTGAAAAAATTAAGATAACATAATATTCAATAAATTTGCAATGCACAAATTTCTATCAAAATTGCGCTCAAAAATACTATTCCAATTCAAAATTACCAAGACTTGAATAGCGAGGTCACCGCCGGGGGTCAGAGATCAGGCTCGAGGTTACACTCACATTGATACGCATTGGTCACGTGTACAGAAAATTTTCCCGTGAAAATTTACCTATTAATGTTGACTGTAGAAAGGGAAAACTAGTGCTATATGGCCAGTCCTAAGGCTAACATGGACTGATTGGCATTTACTAATGGATCAGCTGTTTGATTTTGAAACTTAAAGTAAGCTACCAGTGTCTCCTACTAATCTGCAGATTCTTTATTCTCATCTAAACAATTCAGGAATGCAAAGCTTGTAAAAAGTCTGATATCTCCCAATTGCACATGAGGCAAGAGCCCTTCTGCTGTGAAGGTTAAAGAGACTTGTGGTGGAGGAGTGGCAAACTCTCACAGTAAGTTATGTACCTGCAGATTGTGTGGTTTACCTATAAAGTATCAGTATCAGAACCTTTATTTTCCTCCAGGCTATCTATATATGGATGTTTACGCTGCAGAAAGAAGGACTGATACAAGTAGGATTATCATAGACCAACAAGACAGACGGACAAACAAACAAACAGCTTACCTATATGAAGTAGAGGTACTAGAACTGAATGAGCCTTCATTTTCCTCCAGGCTCTCTAGTGATGCTGATGCTGCAGTCAGAGGGTCTGTTACCTCTATTGTGTCATCTCTGCTCTGCTGCATCACCAAGCGACCTGTACAAACAAACAGAAAGATGAATTATAAATTTGTAGTTTAAAGTCTTAATACAATGAAATTAACAAATCAATAATACAATGATTGACATTATGCATTATGTGAAACATGAGAAAACAAGCGAAATTAGAATGCAACCATGTTTACAAAAAGCAAAAATGTACACAACCATCCACAGATCATAACAGCCAATGAAAATATTGTGAAGATAATAAATGCAAATCATAAAAGCATTTTTTCAGCATCCTAATGATTGACTGACAGATGAACCTTCACATATGTTAGGGAACAACCCAAAAGTTCGATGAAGCCCTATAAACGAAAGTCCTTTCGTTAGAAGGCTAACCCCCTCCCCCCTCCCTTCTAACGTAAGTTTTCAAATATCGAAAATTCCAACCCGGATTCATAGGATACAGGACCGTCGCTATGGTGGATGGGGATGTGGAGGAGTGCAACAATGCAATGATATTGATCAAGTTTATGGAAGAAACCAATATTCTATTTTATTTTAAAATATTTTTCTTCATACCTTTCTGGGCACGAAAAAAAATACGACTTGCTGGATTTTCAAATAAAAAAGAATCAAGGTGCGGTACAGCTGATTAAAAATGAACTTACAAATATTATTGCAGGTTGCGAGTACTGCACTCTAGTATATTGATTTGAAATTACTTCGAAGCAACCACTGTAAAATGTCAATATCGTACTTCAGAAAATACTCAAATTTATATATTAAATCCTTTAAAAAGATCAACTTTGACCGATGTTATAACTACTTTTTTACAAACGTAATTGACCCCTTCCCTCCTATGCCTCCTTAACGAAAGGACTTTCGTTTATTATAGGGCTTCATCAAACTTTTGGGTTGTTCCCTTAAGGATGAAACTTTTCAGCCATGAAGGTTTATGTTTCCGGTAATGTTTACTTCAAATGCTGACGTGGGAGTCAATAATTGGGATAATCAGCTTAATCTAAATCTCCTCTCTTTTCATCTTCTCTGATTGAATGTAGGAATTGCTTGAATCTGTGGGATTATCTCACCTAACAATGACAGATATAAAATCATCAATCTGATCGCTTTCTTAATTATGTTAAACGTCGTCTTTCATGTAGCATTCTGACACAGATTTAGCATTATTATTATATATTGCAATTGTCATTATAATTTTGTTATCGCTGAGCCGACATTTAATGCCGCATAATAATAGAAGTTGGTAATAAAGAATATCTGAAGGCCAGTTTGCATTACCATGGACTCACTCAAATGGTGGTCATAGACCACAAACCTAGCTGGGGCATGTTGGTGTTTTGGAGGTATCTGACCCCTGCAAAATGTTCCAAAAATGTTCCCCTGGTCATGAAGTTTGTTGTCACCACACCGAGTTTGAGTACCATACTCCTTATAGATGCCCAGAAAATTTAATTATATGATTTGACCCAGATAACCTTTGACCTGACCCCTGAATAGCGTTCCAAAATGTTCCCCTGGTCAGTAAGTTTATTGTCACAGAGTTTGAGCCCTGTAGGCCTACCCCTTCAGATGTTATAGAACACCTTCTTGGCATTTCGAGATAGAGACCCAAAATAGGAATATTTACCAGAGTCTTATGAGGAGTAGCACCCCCGGTGGGGAAATTATTTTTTTATTATATTCTGTACTTTTTATCTTTTTCATTTGACCCCACTGGGGGTCATATCTTCTTGGAATTTCAAGATATGAAAAGGACCCAGGTCTAACGAAGAGTGTCACCCCGGTAGGAAAAATTACTAATCGGGTGTCATAGCGTCTTGGATATTAATCACGCTTAAGAAACAATAATTCTATTTTATTTACAGCAACCACTGTAAAATGTCAATATCGTACTTCAGAAAATACTAAAATTGTACAATTATATATTTTAATATACATTATAATTGTAAAATTTTAAAAATCCTAAAAAAAGATCAACTTTGACCGATGTTTTAACTACTTTTTTACAAACGTAATCAGACTTTTTGACCCCCTCCCTCCCTAACGAAAGGACTTTCGTTTATAGGGCTTCATCGAACTTTTGGGTTGTTCCCTTAGGGCAGGCTGTTGCTCCAGACAGTCCTCAGTTCCTGTTGTACTTCTTCATGTTTTAAGTTCTGTATGTGGTTCTTTTGATTTCTTTCTTTCTACTGAATTTTCTCATTTGTTGTTTTGTTCCACTACGTAATAAATTATGCACCACCAATATAGTTACATGTAGTGAGCGCAAGTATTATGACTGAAATACCTTTATACATTGCACCACAACCTCTGCATTCAAGAAGGAATACCGCAGCAATATCAACATGCTATAATGAAATGAAATGAAATGAAGGTATCAGGGCAACATGTGCTACATGGTGATTGACTTGACACATTTATGGGGCACACTGGCTTGTCCCATTTATGGCAAAATGCCACAGCAGGTTGTTTGGCTACAGATATATATCAGTATAAATGAAAAGCTAATGAAGTTACATCCAGATATTGAAAATATCTACCATGATGTTGAAGCTGGCTTGATTTGTATTAACTGCATGTGTTTTTAAAGCTGTTAATGCAATGTGTTAATGTGAAATGTAACATGGCAAAAAAGAAAAGAAAAAAATTCCCTTAAAAGGGAAAGCCAGCCTCAATGTAGAAGAGGTCTTGTAATTAGTTTTGGTCAATGTGAAAGGCATTTTAGGATCACGCTTACATCTACATGACAGTCCACCAAACCATCAACGATGAGAACATGCACACTGAAACAGCAGAAAACATTAATTCCTAATCTCATGTCAACTCTTTTAATTCATTACATGTACTCCAAATTGTTCTGGTCTGTTTGTTTTGTTGTTGTTGTTGTTGTCGTTGGTTTTTTTGTCTTTTCAGCTTTTTACCCACGATATCTCAATTTCCAATTTTGTAATACCAGAACTTACGAACTCAATATCTTCGCTTAGGAATGTCCGATTTCACTGCTTTCGATATATACACTGCCGGTTTGAGTTAACTTACATGTACATTTTATTTTAAAATAACTTAATTAATTCGCAATGTATAGTTTAAGCCTACTATATTATAATAGATAGTGGCCAGCACATTTATAAAGGACTGGTTACTCACTACAATCTTCACTCTTAAACTGTGTTTTTCTGAATGTGCTGATCATGTTGATTGCTAGTCGGAAACTCCTGCATGAAGCTATGGACATGGCATCTTACATACTCCATTCTATAACAGTCTGCCTAGTGCCTTGTGTGTTTTCTCTTCAATCATTTTGTTGAATGTAATTTTATGAATCAAATAGTTATGTGTCATTTTATTTATAATAAAGAAGTTATTAAATTAATGAAGTAAGACAATTTATTTATCTATAAGTGCATGTCAAATGGGGTACATTGTTCAATACTATATGCATAAATTATGCCCATATTATAGCTAGGCCCTAAAAACTTTATTTTGCATCGGATTTTTCCGTTGAAAAGACAAAACTGATGTTTATGATAGCAACCATTTTCATCAATAACATTTTGAGTCATTTTTATCCATAAAAGCGACACAGGATATGATAGATAACTACTTTCACATCAATATGGTCCATATGATCACAGATTGTTGAGAATCTGTGATATGATCCGAGGATATGATGAAGATTTTGATTCTATAGATCTGTTATCAACATGATATCACGCTGTTCAGTGGTCAAGGAGTAAGGACCCCGGTCAAGGACACTGATATGACATCATAGGTGATGTCAGATTTTCTTCTGCTGACCATATGATGCTATATATATTAACTATTATTGTTACATTTAGGCCTTTAAACTTTTAAAGTCATAATTAATTAGTTCAAACATAACTTTGGTAATACTCACTCGTTTTCGTTCAAAAAAAAAAAAAAACATACTTACTTTTCCTAACAAATCGAATTAAAATATTTTTACAAAAATTTAACCACAAAAAGTAAAAAAAAAAATCATTCCAATACCACTAAAATATAATCTCTTGAGTAAACTGACCCCAAACCTGAACAGGTACCAGCCCCGAATGGGCTGGCGAAAATATTCAGAGCAACGGGGAGGCTGGCACATGCAAAAACGTATTGGCTACAATATTGAGCTAAGCTGTATAACAAGCACCTTAAGATAACAGGATTGAATGATTGCTTGCATCAGATGCATACAAAAAAACAAAAGTCTGCTGTCTCTAACAATGCAAAAAAAAAACATTGGCCCTAGTCTATTATAAGGCCAAGTAAAATAAAATAAAAGTTTCTCGTCCCCGCCCGCCTCCTTTTTGGCCGCCGCCTCCTTTTATTTACTATTTACTATTCAAAACAAAAACAAAAAAACAAAACAAAAAAATCGATTTTTTAATTTTTAATTTGTATTTATTTTATTTCATTTTATTTTTTTTATATTTTTTTTAAAAAACGTTTTAAACTGTTTTTCCTACCCTTGCACAAACTCTAACCCACCCCCAAACCTTACTACATGTATACAAACCAACCCAAGCTCAACTAGCCAAACACCCTTGCCCCAACCCCCAAAAGGGAATTAGGGATGAAATTGAATTCATCCCAAAATCGGACCTATATTTAGCTTTTAAACTTAGTAAATGCATGAATATATTAATTAAGTTTCAATTACTTTATTTAGCCTCATCTCATCAAAATGGCAATTTTTATGGCTAATTAAAGGAAGGAGAAACCTTCCACATAATTTTGGAAATTTAAAAAAAAAATTCTAAAAATACCCAAAAAATACAATCAAGTGCAAAAGCTTTTTTCTTCTGGGTAAGAATTTTTTCTTACATGCAACAGCTTTTTTCTTGCAGGTTAGAAAAGGTTAGATAAATAGGCACGTGCATGCATTTTGTATATGATGACCTATTTATTAAATTTCTAACCTGCAATAAAAAAGCTGTTGCATGTAAGAACAAAATTCTTACCCAGAAGAAAAAGCTTTTGCACATGAATTTAGTTTTTTGGTATTTTTAGAATTTTAGAAAAAAATTTAAATTTCCAAAATTATGTGAAAGGTTTCTCTTTTATTTTGTTAGCAATAAAAATAACAATTTCGATGAAATGAGGCAATTTTTTTTCATTTTGAAATCAATTTCTGTATAATACACTTTTGGTGGTAAGGACAAGGGTTTTGGATTATGTTCAAGGTTAGTTGGGCTTGGGTGGGTGTATATTTGGGGGGTGGGTGTATTTGGGGGTGGGTTAGAGTTTGTGTAAGGGTAGGAAAACATTTTTAAAATAAAATAAAAAAATGTTCGGTATCGGGTTTCGGTATTGATTTCAAATCGATATAAACCAGGAAATTCTGAATATCGAATATGCCTATTATCAAACTGAACAAATGTACATTTTATTTGTTTCTGAATTTTGAAACATGCTTAGCAAGTGGACTAAAAATGATACAAATCATTTCTTTTGTCATACATTGCATCAGTATACTGAAATAGCACAATATCGGTGATTAAATATATACATTGAACAGCCATATTTAGCATGGTGGCCATCTCGGAAAAAATAGCAAAAAATTGAAAAATAGTAAATAGTAAAGCCCTGCCTCCTCCTTTTTTGAAAAAGTCCGGACGAGAAACTTGTTTCTTTTTTTACTTGGCCTAATCAAAGTCAAAATTAAAAAGACTTGTTTGTGTGATGTCAGAACAAAGGTGCAGCATTATTGGTTGCTGATCTGCGCAGTACGGCATTTTCAATCTGGTTAAAGGGGTACTACACCCTCGATAAATTTGTGTGTATTTTGCATTTTTCTCAAAAACTAATAACACAGTGATAACAAAAGTTACGTATATTATAGGGGCAAGGAATCCAATTACTACACTGGAATTTCACTGACACAAGACAAGCGGTTCGTTATTTATGATAAGAAATAAGGTACCGCTAGGATGTACCTCATTTCCTATCATATATACTGAACCGCTTGTCTTGAGTCACTGAAATTTCAGTGTAGTAATTGGATTCCTTGCCCCAATAATATACATAACTTTTGTTACCAGTGTGTTATTATTTTTGAGAAAAATGCAAAAATAGTCACAATTTACCACAGGGTGTAGTACCCCTTAACAAAACATAACTTCATAAGCATACTTGTCTTTGGAATTTTTTCTTGAATTATAAACAATATAAAATAACCCATGGCTGTCCATTGGCAAAATGCAGCCTTTAAATGCCTCGGGAAAACTGTAAATGCTGGTAGACAAGTTATAAAATACAGCCAACTGTACCAAGCTGCAACAGTGGACCAGTTGTTGAAGTGCTAGCCCTGGAACCGGAACCAATAATAGTGTTTTGTGATGCACTGAATGGCTTCAACTGCGACTTCACTTCCGAGGGCAACATCCTCCTTGCACACCTTGTGTCATGCTTGTGGGACGAGGAGCAGGTCCTGCACACGCACCCCTACCCGGTCACCCATACAAAGCGAGATTTACATACACTTATACGCACTGCAAAGCGAGGATAAAAAAGAAACATGCATAAAGACCGAGGAAATGTGCATTTCGCATTAGAAATGAGGAGCCTGCTTATACACCCCCTATATACCCCCCCTCACTACGTCAGAAGCATTATAAACGGCATCCTCGCTATGTTTTTGTTTGGTTCCTCGCTTTGCACACCCACACCCCTGCTATACTTAAAATGGTTTCAAAGTTGGGCCCCCTATACTTTCAAAATCATTCTGCCAACCTGCTATTCAGCACACTGAACCTGGAAATATGTAGATGTATAGTGCCTGCTCTTCTGTGATCTTATGATTAAAAAACATTACATAAAACACCACCACCAAATTTCACAAGGACTTCCTTCCAATGCTTCTCCACCGCAGTAAAATGACTTTTGACACAAATTGTATGCAATGCTCTTTGTACTAATTGCTCAAAACAGTTATAATCATTTTCAAGTTTTGGTTTAGTTTTGACTTCATGAAGTTGGGAAGATCAACTATGTGCCGCTTCAAAAAATTAAGTGAAATATATATAGGACACCAGAAGAAAGGAGTAACACATTAGAAGAAAAGAATTGTGCACAAAAGCAGATTTGTTTACCATGTGTCTTGATAAACATGGTCATGATGAAGCTGAAACCCAATATGTTCCGGTCAGTTGAAGATTTTTCAAATCCTCTCTAAATCTCATCTAAATAATTAAGTGCATTATACTGAAATAGAACCTTTGAAAGATGTCACTAACATTATGTGTACACAATCCAGGCTGGTCATCCATATAATGCGATTTCCAGTCCGGACTGAAAGAAATGAACACCCTTTATATAAATGTGATGTGCCCTGGTAAACATGAAATCCATTTACAATCCCTGAGGACAAAATTTCAATTTCAACTTGTTGTGGTCAATCTGTTCTACATGTGCTGATATGGTTTGAAGTAGCCTTACAGGTGGAATGCAATTACACACTGGTTGCCTAGCCCTTACGCTATTACACTATACAAAACCATACAGCACGAAGCTACTGCAAGACCATCCAATATAGTGTAATCCTGCCAAACTACTTTGAAACCATTGGCTGGATGATGGTCACATGTGTGGCCTCCAACCCTTGGTATGGTGGTCGGCACCCAAGGAGTCGGTCGCTTAGATAGTTGTGCTCGAAAAAATTCTATAGGGGTGCTTATTACGGAAGAAACACTAATTAGGTCCAATATGGCAAGTACAATCATGTACAATAAAGATAAAGGTTGTGCCAGATATAACAAGGCTCACAGACAAGTACCCATCTCTTCTTCCTTGGCCGTTGGGCCAGACTCCTCAGCATAACCTACTGTGGGAGATTGCCACTCCTCAATCACAACAAGTCTCTTTATCTTTCATAACAGAATGGCTCTTGCCTCATTGCACAACATGTTGAAACCAGGGTTTGAACCAGCAACCTTCAGCTTATTATTGGAATTCAATGTGCCTTTTCTCTTTCACATGGACTAAGGAGTTTAGTTGCATTGTGACTAGTATGTCAACACAATGTGCAGAACAAATTTATCCATCTATAGAACTGTTTTTTATATTTTAAATGTTGATATCTCCAAGAATATTCGCCTCTCTTTAGCCACTGGATGTTGGGTCTTAATTCCCTTCATCACTGTAATTTTCTGCTCTATACCACTATCCATTCATGCTAGCAGTTCTGTATCAACTCAGTAGTTGGGTGTGCTTTTTGAGACACTCTGAATCAATTGATTTGCCAATACTTTCTTGTTATTTCCCTTCATAGCAGAATGGCTCTTGCCTCATTGCACAACATGATGTTGAAATTGAAACCAAGGTTTGAATCAGCAACCTTCAGCTCATTATTGGAATTCTATGTACATGTTGTCTTTCACGTGGACATGAAAAGGAGTTCGGTTGCATTGTGACTAGTATGGTAACAAAATGTGCAGAACAAATGTATGATTATGTATCCATCTATAGAACTTATTTTCATTTCATTTCATTTCATTTCATTTCATTTCATTTCATTTCATTTCATTTCATTTCATTTCATTTCATTTCATTTCATTTTAAATGTTGATTTCTTCAAGAATATTAATGCCTCTCTTTAGCCACATTGGATGTTGGGTCTTAATTCCCTTCGCCACTACAATTTTCTGCTCTATATCACTAACCATTCATGCTAGCAGCTCTGTATCAACTCAGTATTTGGGTCTGCTTTTTGAGACACCCTGTATCAATTGATTTGCCAATACTCTGTTGTTATTTCCCTTTTGCCTGGAGCCAGTTTAACTGTATACCCTAGGTCTGTCTGTTTGCTTTCGTTTGCTTGTTCTTTCAAAATGATCATGAGAAAAACTTGAAGAACACAGACTAATATACCCTGCAATAAGAGAGAATTATCTTTCATTCCCTCTACCTCAGGCACAAATTGACATTTTCAAAGAAAAATCAGAGAACGTAATTTACCTAAGATTAACTAAGAATTGGGTGACTTAATGATTTTACGAACATGTTTGTTGACTGAAAGAAGCAGATTCACCTGCACTATAAAATTGGGTCACTTGTAATATACTATGTATATTTATGTCTTCATTAAAATCAATTGATATATGCCCTATCTTATATTCTATGTCAGTACTTGTAATGCCTACTTTTAAGCATTATCACTAATGCATGCACAAAATGTGGTATTTTATACGTGGATGTGACTTTTATCCCAGAAGACTAATTTGACAAATTGAAAAATTTGTCTTATCTTTTATGCAGAGCAGCAAGCAGCGTTTCAAGTAATATGACAAATGGCATAATTGATTAATGGATCTAGAAAGTGCTTCAGTCTCAATTTCAAATTTCAATAGTTTGTGGCAAGCTTCATACAGCCGGAGAAATGTGTCTTTTATTCTATTCTACTTATTTTTGTGTTATATCTCAGTAACCTTTAGACAGCAGCAATTTAGAAGATATTCATGGTTATGTAGAAGATGAGCAATTAGAGAATCTCTGTTAATTTTTTATGAAATATTTAACATTTCTTCAAAACTCTGAATACTAAAAAAGTGAATTTATTGATCTGTGACATATGTCTTTTTGACATATCCTGCGACTACATACTTTGAGCATGGGCCTCATTGACCAATATATACATCCATCAACAGCTTCAAATCCATATTGTTTGGGCATGTCATGGTTAGTACAAAAGTAATCAGCTAGACAGCCTAAGAGATACATGTATGCGATGACATGACTGGTCATGATGGACTACTCCATGACAAACCAATCCCAAATGGCCGGAGTTCACTAATCTATTCTGTCGGTCAGCATTGCGTCACTCGCGATAGATCGCTGCATCCCATTGGTTGTTTTTTGCTGAGATTTGGCTGTTCCATCTTGCGCACTTCAACACAAAGGGGACACTTACCATTGCACTCAATGGGGAAATCACAAAACATGCCATATAAAAATAAATGCCTCTTGATGAGTTTGATTTCTTCAAGGAGAATAAACTCCCAATAATTACTACAGGAGAAGCAAATTGGTATTTTCTATGAGGAGAAAATTGACTGGAACTGAAATGCCCTGTACAAACCAATAGGGATTTCGCGAGGGTGTCCCCTTTGACAGTCGTGAGAAATGGGTGCACTGGATGGAAAAACCCCAACCGAGAGAATATGCAGATTCATGAAAGAGTTAATATTCCTAAGATTTCTGATCAGCTACGTAAAAGCATAGATCATCTAATTTAGATGATCTATGGTAAAATGTTTACAGCTGTCAAGTCTGATATTAATTCTAATTAATCAATGTATACATACAGAACACCGACTATAATATATGCAGACGCAGCTGCACAATATGTGCAAATAGTAAATTGATACTGTCTACATATCACGTCTGACAATAAATTACTTAAAGCCATATTATAACATTTTCAAACAAAATAGATTAGCATTTATTTGCCATAAAATGTTAGCTTTTACTGTCAGATATATCCCCTTTTATTTTTGAGCCGAACAACTAAGGCAAAGCAAAGAAAATTGGAATTTACTACCAGCGCACATGTCGCCAATACGTACCACTCCTTCGGTCATGTTGTGGTACGATCCTTTGTTGTGTATATCACCGTCCCGCATGCCGTGTAATGCGTACTGTGTGTTATGAACATCATGCATGCGTTCGACTAATAATTCCATCGTAATAATAAAGCGCCGGTTCCGGCGTTTTATTCAAAATTTGACATGACCTTTGACCATGGATGACCTAACAAATGCAAACCTGAGCTTCCTTGGCCAAAGTTACACCCACTCACAAAGTTTGAGCTCCATTATATAAGCAATTTGAAATTTTTACATTTTTTGACCTATGACCTCTTAACCGTAGGTCTGACAAAAAGGTCACCGTGAAAACTTTTGTTTGTTAGTCCAAGGTCCACTCACCCACCAAGTTTGAGCTCCATAGAGGCAATTTAAAATTAGACTTCAATTGGACTTGACCCGGTCATTGACCTTTGACCTTAAAAATATAAACTGGTTCTTTCTCATATCAAGCTGCACCCACCCACCAAGTTTGAGGAACGTGCGACCCCTAGTCTCAGAGAAAAGGTGCGGACAGATACAGAGAGACAGACAGAGATCTGGTGAATTATAGTAAGATGATTTAGTTTGAAAATTTGTTGTGGCAGAGATGTTGCCTGTTGTTGTTGCATTCAGCAGTGTGTCATGTTTATTAATGTGCCTTGAGGATTCTGACCAAAGGCTAGAGAAAATCTTGGACGTGATGGGTCTGCACGTTTGTAATGTCTTGTAAAGTGTAATTTAATAACCACATGTAAAAGTTGCTAGCAAAGAAAAACTATTTATGACCTGTTAAATTGTACACCCGATGGTTAAATGTCATCATTTCAATGTAATTGCATAGCATTCACACTGTCATATGCATGGGCATGATATGACACCTCCTGTATTGTGACTTGTGTGACCTTTGAAGGGATGAGTTTACTGCCTTAATGCTCTGCGTGCTAGCCATGCGCTTCAATGGAAAAAGTTCAAGTTTTGAAATATTTTCTCAAAATATCAAGAGCTATCTTAAGAACTACTGAATCAATACTAGGCTTGTTTGTACTCATTTTAATGCATTTTTCATGCTGATTCCAAATATGGTCATGAAAATTTACATTTCTGAAATTTTTGAATTTTGAATTTTTTTTTAAAACTTGTCGTCTGCAGTCGACACCCGCGTGAAGAGAGTTAAAACTTCCAAAGGGTGACAAAATTGGAAACAAACTCATTACCATGTATATTATGTAGGTTGAATCTACAAAAATTCATCTTTTTTTAATTCACCATAACAGTGCCAAAAGGAACACATTTTTATTGTTGAAACTGTAACATATTCAAATAATGCACTTTCAGCTCAAAAGTGTTGTGGTTGTTAAGATATAGGCATGAGAATTTTCATTTTTTTTAAAGAAATTCTCTTTTTTTTTTGCCACATTTCCGCATTTTTGTTTCCGTGTAGCCTGTTTTGAGCCTTTTGCCATATTTTGTGCTCTTTTTCCTTTTTTTTTTCAGAATTTTCCTTTTTTTTCATTGAAATGTATTCTCATGCATGTCTGAAGATAAAATAAAAAGTGACCCTGATGTTGGATAACCAGTGTAAAATTTATTTACTAAAAAAATATGAAATTAAATGATGCAGTCAAATGAAAATGAGGATAAAAGTGCACCTTCTTGTAAACTTCATTCTGGTGAAGTCATTTTTGGAGCAGGTTAACTAAGTAACTTAGCAATTTGACCCATTGGAAATGCTGCCAGTAATCCAAGTATGTATACTGTATATATAACAAGACCAATGGCATAATGGCATCTATTTAGCATGGTTGCGCTTCTAAGGTAATATGAAAAAAATTAGCATATATCTATTTGAAAGAAGAACAGTGTATCATTTAAATTGTAGCATAATATTTGACATTCTGCTAGAGCATACATCCAGTCAATTTGGTAACTGCTGGTCCAGCAGCAGTGTTTGAAATTCAAAGCAATTTTTTATTCATTGCATCGTAGGCTATGAATAGCTCTCTGGCATTGCCACATGAGGATGGTATTAATTACACATTAGAGAATCACCAGGAGGAAGTGGTAACCTTATGGAGATGCCATCACAATGTCTTACCTACCTGCCCCATATTGGTAGATGGCAAAGTTTTAATGGAATTTTATTCTTGGGATTGAGATTTAAAATGAACAGTTTTTTATTCAAGTATTTCATCAAAATACTATTATGGAGTGCAACTATATGCACAATGTACAACAAAATTAGGAAAACCAGGAAATATGGAATAGGAATATGCGAAGAATCTTAACATGCAAGGTGGTTATGGAGTTAGAAAGCAACCATGCTCACATATAGCACTGGATGTAGCAGACATGCCAACTAGAAATTTTCAGTGTTTGTTATATGAACGTTTGGATTTTTTCTTCGCCAAAAAATAAAGTCCTTTGCCTTAATAATAATGAAACCTAGGTGATATACCATTTACAAAACCCTGTTTAATACTGCAATTTTGAGAATCTCTACTCTAGATATTATATTCATCATAACACAATTTTAGAGCAATATTATCTGTTCGGATTCTGGCAGTACGATACTCTTGTTAGAAGTCTTGCTCCAGATCTTCCGCTAACCCAATTTTTTATATGCTTCAAGGCATGATCAACCTATTGCAGAGTAGAGTAATTTGCAACCACATTGACTCCTTTTGAAGGTAAACAAATACTCAATCGCCTTTTTGTGGCATTTGTCAAAAACTTTTTATGATCCAGAGAAAGAAAAGTCTGCTTTTAATTTTGAGTATTAATTTGTGATAACTTGTTTTAAAAAGAAGTAACCATTAATCATGTAAATCATAGAGCAGAAGAAACAAATATTATACTAGAAATTTATGTGAGGAACCTTATTTTGCCATGAAGTGTGTGTGCCTTACTTTTAATATTCAAATGCTCATCCTAGTTGGACCTTCTTAGGAGAGCGCAAACTTGAAAATGACTTTGTGTATTTGTTATAAATATGCAGTTCTGATGCCTTCCGATAGGAATGCAATGAACATCATTCGAACCTAACACCTATTAATTTATATCTAATGCTCTTCTCCAGCATGCCTATGTGGCTCAGTTGGCTAGAGCATCGTGCTAGTATTACAAAAGTCACCATTTTTAAAAACATTTGAAGGCTGCTCTGTGGAAAGATTAAAATTTGTTCGGAGTGCAAACTTATCCAAAATATATACATGTAGCACAAAAAGCTGTACCTGGTGATAAATTACAACTGTAATGTGTCTGAGACATTCAAGTCGACATCCCAGGTGTTCTGTGAAGCTGCTTTGAATTATGCAAGAAAATGGTGACATTGATCTAAATCTGCTTCAAAGAGGGCAAATGTAAGGTCAAACTGTAAAACGCTGCAATTGAGCTCAGCTGTGAGGAAAGTGATCCCAGCCAAACGACACACCCTGATTTTGAGATCTGCAAAAGCCAATAACCATGATAGCCAAAAACCGCGAGATACTGGTAACCGCCTAGTATCTACAATCCAGGACAAACTTATATTGGATCACCCAAGGTGTTTTTGAAGCTTCAAATAGTCTCAGTCACGATGGAATTCACTTATCAACTGTTCAGTGCCAGAAGTGGGTTAAGTGCAATAGCTGCCATGTGTAGATGAATACAATATACTTTGTATAAATTGCGAAATGTTCACAAGGCAGCTAGTGCACTTACCCACTTCTGGCACTAAGCAGTCGTTATGAAACATGTTGTGTACCAATGTGGAGCTTACCCCCCCCCCCCTTATCCCCAACTCACCCCACCCCCTCCCCCAATCAATGTTGAGTACTTCTCCAACAGCAGAAACAAAATGTCATGATTCAACACTGATTTGTGGAAAGGGAGACCAATGACAAACCATGTGTTAAAAGTGATCCAACAATTTTGTCCCGGATTGTAGTTATTAATGTTAATCTCCCAAACGGACAAAATAACCACATAATAGCACTCTACTGTCTAACCCTCTAAGCTAGAATATTCAGTCACATTTTTCAATTGATAATCTCTTTCCACTAAGGTACTGAATGCCAATGATATTTCTTATCTCTTAAAATGTCACAAACTAATTCTAACCTACTGTAAGTCATCTATTGTAAACATCTTACTTTTCATAGGTGCAAATGGCTGTAAATACTTGTCTTAAAAAGTCATATTTTATGATGAAGCCTGACTGAAGAGGTACAGTCCAAACTCCCTTTATATTTAGCCGGACCTCTTTTATATGTATTTATTGTGTTATCATGCAGGCAGATTCAGGCTTGGTCCCATTATAAAATGACAAAAGTGGTTGGACTTACATTCATTTTATTCAACATATTGCTGCATGAATGACATTACAGAATTTCAGTAGGGGAGAGCGGGGAGTGTTCGCCCTATATTTTTCTGACCAGCCTAGCGATGTCAATTTTAAGGTTAGGGATGACCTGATTAGCCCATGTGAAAGCCCTATGTCTTAGCTATATACGGCCACAATCCCAGAACTATAGGCCTTACAATAGCAACAGGATAGAGCAAACAAAAAAGTTTTGCAAAGTGGCGAACTTGCCCCATATTGGGGCAGGTTCGCCCATATGGTGGGGTAAGTTCACCCTAATCACAAAAAAGGTTTAAACATTGCATAACAATAACATATTAAATGCAAACATTTAGCAAGAGTATACAGGTCATTCATTCTCTTTTGGGGAGTCACTAAATTTGTTGCTGGGGTCGGGTCAGGGTAAAATGTAGGGGTCCAAAGTGAGCTTAAACGTCTCATGTTTACAACTTCGGGGAGATTACGGATTAGGACATAAACGGTGGTATGAGTAATACTGATATCACATAACGTTAAAAAACATGCGTTTCAGTAGTTTTACCTTGTTTAATAGTATAATTATAAATATTTTGCATAATACGCTGATGGGGCAGGTTAAGCCCTCCAGTTTGGGGGTAAGTCCGCCTGGGAAGATATAGGCTAACATGCCCCATCCTCAAAGGGCTTAACGTGCCCCTTGTGCACATTTTTTATTTTCTTAAGGGTATGCAAAATACAAATCGAATAAGGAGTTTATAACTGCATTAAATCTTTTACAAATCCTACATGTTCCCAATACAGATTTCCATTAAAACCATCTGTATTTATGTATCAATGATAATACAACATTATTAATGCAAGAAAAAATTACGTTTTGGTATAATTTGTTTGTTTTGGCTGCAGTTCGATGAACACGTCCCTATATGTCGCATAGCTAATATGAGAAGTTTATAATGACATATGTCACCTAATTTTGCCATCACCAAATTCCCCGATAGCCGTAGTGCTGAGAAACAAGGGGTGGGCGAACCTGCCCCTAGGGCGAACACTCCCCGCTCTCCCCTACACCCTGATGGTGGAATCCATCATACCACATAGGTTGACTCAACATGGAGCCTGAGATTTGCATCAATGTACAGTACACTCCAGTGATCCACATCAATAACTGGTCTAGGGTGCTCTGCTCACGGCGCAAATTTCATCCCACCTCCTCTCTCTTTGTCTCTCATGCCCCTCATTTTTCTTTTCCCTCGCCTTTTCTTTCTCCTAATTTCCTTCCCTTCACCCTCACCCCCATACCGGGCTCCCGATAGCCACCCCTGCATGCAGCCACCCAATAGTAGGCCTATAGGTGACACCTGAATGCAACTTATAATTACCTGTAGGCCTACGGTTGATTCCAGTGAAAACGAGACAAAAAATCTCATTTTAAAAATGTTTTTCATTTCCGGAGCTTGGATGGATAGAAAAAGTCTGGATATCCGAACTCCTCTATAGGTCGAGCGCGGCACTATGGAGGGAAAATGTTTGAAAAGTCCGCATTTCCGGAGCTTGGATGGACAGAAAAAGTCTGGATATCCGAACTCCTCTATAGGTCGAGCGCGGCCCTATCGAGGGAAAATGTTTGAAAAGTCCGGATTTCCGGAGTTTGGAGGGACAGAAAAAGTCTGGATATACGAAGTCCTCTGTTTGAAAAGTCCAGATTTCCGGAGCTTGGATGGATAGAAAAAGTCTGGATATCCGAACTCCTCTATAGGGGTTTGCGCTTATTTTCTGGAATAGCCCAATGTTGCGTAGGTGTTTGCCAGCAAACGAGGACACACACTTGCACTTCACAGTTAAACCATGGACCACTCTGCAATGGAGGACCGCCCTCAGTTTCTGGAGGTCTACAAACGACCGCAAATGCATGTATAATGTATTTGCGTCCTCGGTATGTCAATCAGGCCTGTAACCGGGGGAATGTCCCCGAATCCCAAAATGCCTCAAAAGTCCCCTTTTTTGACCTAAAAAGTCCATTTGTGAGTATAGCGAGCAAAAAAATTGGGGTTTTTTTATGCCTTTTGGTCATAAAAGGTCCAAATTTTGGAAAAAAAGTCCACTTTTACAAAATCCGGCCATAAAAGGTAGTCCAAAAAGGTCCAAATTTTGAAGGAAAAAAAAGTCCACTTTTTCAAAATCAACCCGCCCCAAATAAATCCTGGTTACGGGCCTGATGTCGATTGAGTACGGATTCAGACTACCACGTTTGTATAGTCCTCATCAGCATCCACATTTGGAGGCGATATTACACACAGGGGTGGGGGTGGGTGTGTAGCACACTCATGGCGTGATATCATCAGCATTAGCAAGATAAGTCCACATCGATCCACATATCACAAGTGCACATTGATGCAGATCTCACATCCCATGTGGACTTGCCTGTAGATTGTGTCAGTCTTGACTGTGACCTGCTTTTGGATGCTTCTAGGTACTCAACCATTTAATGGTCGGCAAGTGTTTCAAAATTCACAATTCAGATCGTGTGCAATTCTGATTCCGCCCCTTTCGTCGGCCGCATCACATACTGACATATTTGCAAAATACGCATTTCGAGAAAATCGAACTTGAAAATCTAGCGATTTTCATTTGCTGCATAATCTTCATTAAAATATTATTGTCGATTAAAACCAGTTTAACAGTAATGCAAATATACCATATTTACAATATAATTCACTTATCACTATCAGAGCATAATTTATTCTGCAAAAAAATCAATATTAAATAAAATACGTCACTATGTGAAAAGGACTTATGTCAATTTCGTCGTTCAAATGACAAATACGTCGCGCAAATACGTCAGTATGTGAAACAGTTGCTTTAAATACGTCAGTATGTGAAAAGGACAAAACAGCAATTTTGCCGTGCATTGACAGAGTCGCGCAAATACGTCCGCGCAAATCGTCAGTATGTGAAACGGCAAATTCTTCAAATTGCAGATACGATATACTGGGCTTGCGCGCAGTATAGGTGATCGCAAATACGTCGTTATGTGATGCGGACATTTCAAGGTTTTGTAAATACGACATAATTAAATTAATTAATATCTTAGTAATTAAGCCACTTTGAAGCATGGTTTTTGGTGAATATATAGAGTAGAGCATAACAAACTAACATACCAATTTTCTCAAAAATGTTAAAAATGTCGAATACGTCAGTATGTGATGCGACCGACGCTTTGTCTCAGACTCTTTATTCCAACTCAAAAACAAAATATTACAACTATGGTTGAACTTGGTCTTATTGCAGATAGTAAATTAACAGATATAACTTTGGGTAAAAATAATTAATAAAGAAAGAAACATTTGCTACTTTTTCCCTTTTTTCAGCAATACAGTCTCTATGGTTGCTTTAATTCTACAGAATGAATTTGCTCTCAGGCAATGTTGATGTGCAAACAAAAATATAGTGTCTGTATGTAAGCATTTCTTTAACACAGCACAAAATATCTGCAGTAGCCTAACTTACACAGAAAAGTAATCTAGGCAAATCAGTGTATATAAAGCTTTATATAATAGCAGCAGCCATTGTAGTAAACCCATATCCTGTTTTCCAAATGTAAGGATAGACAGTAATATTTCTTCTGCACCAGGGGTGAAATTAAGTGGGAGACGGGAGACGGGAGCCGTTTGGCCCCCAGAAACTCTTGAAATGGCCCCTGGTTCCATCTCAATTTTAGTTGACTAGGGGACACTTTTCTCACAAAACTGGCCCCTAGATAGTGAACCAAAATATCAAATTACAAGCAAATAGTGCTTATTTAACTCATCCAGCACATCTTTATTTTTATTGGCCCCTTGGTAATTGGAAATGGCCCCTTGTTCTTCCAAATCTTGGTGAACCAGGGACCACTTTTTTTTGCCAAAGTGGCCCCTGGTTCAAGCTCTCTCATTTTCACCCTTGTTCTGCACATACAGCAATATTCAACAGAAGCCCAACTTAGTGGAATAAGCCTCTCAGCAAAACTCTGTGTATTTTTATCCACTATGTAACCCACAGTATGTAATCAGAGACAACAATATTTCTTTCAGTTTTACACATCTGTGTAGATTGTTTACAGTAATTGTATCTAGAAAGAAGTCAACTACACAGTTCCTTGAGATATCTTGGTGTAGATTATCATAAAGCAGATATAAAAATTTGTAAATAAATCAAAACAGGAAATAAAATTATGTTACCATTGGTTAGATGCCTGGAGAAGACCGGTGTTTCCAGAAGCAACGTAGCATAGCGAGTTGCAATTTATAAACAAATTTTTATTTACTTACAAATCTATAGTTGTTTTGGATATTACTGTGGCTTACAAAACCATAACCTTCCACAGACTTATTCGAAGAAAAATTGTACATTTTTTATAAATCGGGATTTATATGGAAAACGCATTTGAATAAATACAAACATGCTTCAGCCAAGTTGGCAAGAATTAAATAGAAACAGCCAATGTTGCATGTTATAGAGTGTTTCCCAATACTCCCTACAGCTGTAAAGCAGGTGGCATAAATTTTGTAGCTATACAGAGTTTCTGAATTCCTGCAATTCCTGACCTCAAGTTGCCTAACATGAGCTTTTGTACCCAACACACATAAATAGACATTTTGCATCTTTAAATTGGTATTTCATGTTAAATTATCTTGTACCACACAATCAAGTCAAATTATGGACATTCTAAAAGTTTGGGATTGTGCAATGTGCCTTAAAGCATAAAATTTGATTTAAAAGAAAAAATTACATAAATTACAAGAAAATCGTTTGGGTATTGAGTCCCTACAGTTGTGACATTTTTCTCTACAGTTCCAATCTCTACTATCCTGAATGTCAGCAGTAGTTTTGGATAGAAAATGTATCATTTCACTTTCATAAAACAGTAAATAATAACTGGTATGTGTTAGTAAGCTTTGCATGTCAGACTTGGGTACTATCATGCGCTATGAGTGACGTCATTTGGAAACCACAAGCACTAACTAATTAGGCCAAATATGGCTCATTATAACCACCGATCAATATAGACAGAACTACATGGATGGAAGAGTAGTAGCAGCAAACAGTTGATATTCACTGTAAAAATGTAGCAAGAACCGGAACCATATTAAGCTACCAATTGCTTCACTTTGTTTGAGAAAAAATTAAGAGAAAATGTCAAGAGACATTCTTTTTACCCAAAACAAACTTTCACCAAAACAAACTGAAGTAATTTGGACATGATGAAAATGTGTAAGTTATTTTAAAGGTTCTACCTGGCTTCTCATTTTGTATTTATAAACATTGAAACATCAGCCATGAACAGCTAATGTTTTGAAACTGGCTAGAGAAACGTTGTGAAAAAACATATTTAACCCTCCAAACGCTACAATTCTTCAGCACAGTGGCTTCAAGTTTCTGCAGACTGTTTTGAAGTTAAATCATCAGGGATTACTTTTTCTGGATTTCATGCTCATATTTCCAATTTATTTTCTACTTTATAAATATGGAAAATAACAGAACACTTGTATATTTCAGGTGGAGATGCTAGAAATAACACTACTTTTGAATCAAAACATACACCTCACAAGATACAGCATACAAGAACAGCTATTCTGTCTATTTTTTCTTTAATGCTCAATCTATGAAGCTATCTTTTGAATGTACTTTCTGACTGTCATGTGGTACCACTCTATAAATAGCTTCAAGTATTGACATACTCAGAACATGAATGTCAAATCCTTGTATTACTTTGAAGAATTCAAGATGAGATTATGAATTCCCTGGTGGTATTGCGAAAAGATCTTCCCCTACTATGTGTTCCATTTGATATCATTGCGGAAAAACTATACTAGAAATCAATGCTGTAATTTGATATTTGTGTTTGGGAGAAAATAAAGAAGTCACAATAAAGAAGTGACTTTAAGTGATGCTAAAAATAAGCAATTTCTTATTTTTGTCTGTTGCAAATTGTCTGTAGTGATGTTCTTACAAACAAAATGCCTAGCACTCTGGCATCTTCAGTAGAAAGCATGAGAGTTATTCTGGTGTTTCAATTCCTATGAAAATCAATTTAACTTTCAAATAAAATGTCTATACTGTTATCTTCAGTAGATAGCATTAAAGTTTTTATGATGTTGTAATTGCTAGGTGAATCAATTTAACTTTCAAATAAACTGTCTATTATACTGTTATCTTCAGCAGATCGCATTAAGGGAGGTGTAATGAGCGTGAACCTGGTTTGGATGCAGAGGGAGTGTGCCTGTAACAGACACAGCCACCAGAAAAGGACCAGCTCAGATCGCGCGCCAAATAAGTTTGCAGTCCAGAAATTTCATTTTTTCTCAGCCTTGCAAAAAATAGGCAGAGGTGGGAATCGAACCCGGGACCTCAGTGTTGTAAAACCTACTGCGTTACCACTGAGCCAACTGACAATCAGCTATGAGAAGTTTGATAGTAATCCTTGATATTGCTGAATAGAATAAATCATTACTGATAGGTCTATTTATCTAATGTACGATGTTATTCAAATTGACCTATAAACTAGGAATATAATGTGAAATGACTATCAATCGATCAATCAATCAAGTTGTCAAATTATCAACAATCAATAATAAACCGACGTAGGCCTATCATGGAATATTACTAACTAGGCCTACTAACTAATATACCAAATAAATAAAATAAATAAATAAGTCTGTAAATAAATAAATAGGCATTGGCCTAAATAAATAAATAAATACATAATGCAGAATGCAGTTAGTATTTTAGTTGCAAAATTCCAAACATTCTATTCACACATTCTATTATAATTTTCTGCTATACACGCAAAGGACCTGTGCCTTTAATATGTCCGCGCCTAATCAATAATGAGTCTTTCACCATGCTCACACACCATGTTAAACTATTGTATCCCTGCAAGTATTATCTACTGACCAAGTCCTAACACCTCAATGAAATGGATGCTATAACGCACCCAATCAAGCTTAACATATCAAGGTCATATCAGGGCGTTATACAAAGAATGGTCAAAGGTCAACGTTTCCAAAGAAGTATAGTAATAGATGTAGACACAAGCTTTCGATGGGAAACATAAACACATAGTCGTCAGTCGTGTGGTTTTTATGAGATTTGATACGGCGCTGAAGTCTATTGGCTGTCCCAAAATCAGTACCAGACCCGGTTTCCAGACGGCAATGTGTGTGTTGTTACAAGGAATGCAAACTCATTTTATCAATGAGTGAACCACATAGAGGAATACGACATCTATCGTGAGCCAATCTGCATTCTGTTGCCTGCAAAAGCCAACGATCAGGTAAAAATTCTAAAAGCAGCGTGACTAGATATTTGCGTTAATTTCATGATACGTGTAAAACGCATTGAAAACGCCAAATTGCAGTCATAAAATATATAATATTAGTAAATCACCCAATCGAATGTTAACGTAGGTATGTGGAAAAGAACTGCAATAACAATAACAAACTATGTGCCCAAAGAGTTGTCTTTGGCATGTCGCTTTTGAAATATGACCAAAAATATCAAATTTTGGAAAAACGCCCAAAATTTAAAACAAACACGAACCTTCCAAAATAAATATATATTAGCACTCGGGTGCCCAGTCACTACCTGCCGCTGTGATTTGGGGTAACTCATTGCTTCCCCTCTCCAGATACCGGAACTTTAAGGTCGCTCATACCACAGCCCTAAATGTTATTATGATCAATCAATTTAACTTTCAATTAAAATGTCTATAAATATTTATGTTTTTATGATGTCTTAATTGTTGAGTTTTCCATCTTGGACAGAATAACCCGGACGAGACTGCATTATTTTGGCCTCCCTCACGCCTTCCCAAGATGGCCTTCGAATGCCATATCCAGGGAGTCAGACCTAGAGGAAGACAACCAAAGAGGTGGAGAGACTGCCTACTAGCTGACTGCAAAAGAAACAACCTAAACTCCACAGGAAATGCCAGCCGTACAGCAGAGGATAGAACAGTTTGGCGGGACATCGTGATGCGGATGCCACCACTCAACCCACAGTTGGAGTGAACGGCATAGGTCAAGGTCAAGCATGTTTTAATTGCTAGGCAATCCAATTTAACTATCAAATAAAATGTTTATTATATTGTTGTCTTCATTAGATAGCATTAGTGTATTTATTTTTGTGATGTTTTAATTGCAAGGCAATTCAATTTAACTTTCAAATAAAATGTCCATTTTACTGTTGTCTTCAGTAGATAGCAATAATGTTAGACCAAAAAAATAAAAGGTCTGCTGTTTGCCCTCGCAGCAATTGATTTGATTTAGTAGGTCCCACCCCCTGATACTGACCACTTGATTTTGAAAGATTTCAGGCTTTTTTGGCCATTTGTGACAATTTTTCATCAAATGTTGAACACTTGAAAGTCACCTTTTCCAACTGTGTCCCATTCAGCCTCTTCTGACAAAATTCTGGCTACATCACAAACAACAAATAAATGCATGTGAAGTTCAGTGGTATATAAAAGCTACCTTTAACTCAATGTTTTACATTTTTTTTATATATCTCAACCAGCGCTACAGATAGTTCTACAACACCATGCTTGCACATATTTAATATTTTTCCATACAGACTTCAAATATAGTCACATATATGGGCAATTCTACTATCTTCTTATTTTATTCTCCACTCATCTGCAGCCAAGAAGACCTCTGTGCTGAAGGTTATGAAAACAGAGTGAAATGCCTGGCCTTATATCGACAGCCAGGTGAACTACCACAACGGAAATTGACAACAACACTCTAAGGCTAGATGTACCGAGAGCAAAAACAATATAGCACTGCTGATGATGTGTTTCAATGTCTGTGATAAAAGGCACATGAATATTTGGGACATTAATGTATTTAATAACTTCAGTATATTGCTTTTGAAATCTAGTCTATTATCTCTCCTATCATATGATTAATCACCTAAAGAAATATTACTTATTTATTGCAAATTCACACTTGGCAAATCTACTATGTAAGGCAAAGATATAAAATGTTTGTCTCCAAAACCACAAAAAGCCCGACAAAAAGTAGCTTCAAATATTATCATTAATCATGGACAATAATTTCAAAGGTAAATGCACATTGCATCTTAAGGTTAACTTTAGAATCACTGCTACCACCCAACAAGATTAGGATTAGGGTTAGGATTAAATTCAAGGTTATGGTTAGATTTTTGGGTTAGGACTAATGTCCAAAATACACGATGCAATTTCCTAAGCAATTGCCTGTTGCAGACCACCTTACAACATGATTGCGCCATGTATTTTGGATTTGCAAGGTAAAATTGATACTCTGAGCAACATGCAAAAAAGTAGAGACATGGTCTTCTTCCAAGGATGCTGCATGTATTTGTCATTATGTGACTGAAGAGTGCAGGTGAAAGTGTTGTTTATGTCTGTCAGTAGGCACATAACTCACCCGCTAATTATGTATTTTGGACATAAGAGTTAGGGCTAGGTTACATCTAAGGTTAGGATTAAGTGGTTGCTACTACAGTGGAACCTCGTTAACACAAAATTGTCATTTTGTGTTATCAGGTCATATAAAGTACATGTATGTGTACAAGGTATAGGCTTGGGACTCACAAAACATTTTGTGTTACCAGTATATTTTTTGTTGGCAGATTTTGTGTCAATAAGTTTCCACTGTATTTTCAAATTGATGCCTCCTTTTAAGTTTCATATGAAAAAAAAAATGTTTCATATGGTTTAAAGAGACACCAAACAGCCACAGCTCCGCAGATGATGGTGGATGCGATATCGCTATTTTTGACGTCGCCGTTGGATTAACACATAATCATGAAATCTTCACAAACAATTCTAAATTTGTTATGTAGTGTCAAAGCAAAATTATCTTACTCTAAAACCGGTGGGGTTCTGCAAAGTACCCCACTGCAAGTATGTTAATTGTCCATTTATAATCGGTAACCGTGTATTGTGAATGGGGCTGTCAGCCCTGTATCTTCGCCAGCCTCGTACGTCCGTGTTGCGTGTCCTATGCCGCCTGCAGCTCCGTGGATATTTGAGTAAATCTGACTTTGTACTGTAGCACTGGCTCTTACAATCACTTTTGGAGTAAACAAACCTGACATAGCAAGTAGTACTACCCACAACACCAATCACTAGTGTACAAGTTGGGTGGAAAGGTATATACTTTTACTTCCGTACTCCATTACTACTAGCTCGACATCATAACAACAACAATTTGAACAAAACAGTATCATGACCATACAGACACGATAGCCAACAGCGAGGTGTGATCTCAGCCAAGGTAGTGTGAAAGGGATTTGTGTTTGTTTGAGAAATTTACAGCTTAATGTACAATGCAAGGTACACCTGATTGATGTGCCTTGGGTAAAATGTATCTTAGTTGACAAGATACATATGTAATTGGTTGCTGCATTAGATAACAAGTTATGCTTACATTAGGAACTCAAACATGATCACCTATCAGGACACAGTTCTCTAACCCCATAAAGCTTCTACACAATTACAGGGCCGGATTTACCTTTTTGGAGGCCCTGGGCCAGGCCAAAATTTGGAGGCCCCAAAATCACCGGAAGGAAGGCATGTGCATTCAAGCAGCCAAGTTTTGGTTTACAAATAGGGAGCCTAAATAAGATTGGTTTTACTAAGACATTGCGCGCAAAGCGCACAAAACAATTTCAATTTCAGATCATTTTAGCCCCAAATGAAGGTGAATTTTGCTATGTAAAGGCCAGTGCATTCAATTGTTGAATGCAGGTTATGTGATTTTGTCATCAAAGATATGACCATTTGGCTAAGAGTGTAAGATCAAAATGCAGAATTCCAGATAACCTTTTTCTGAATATTCCAAAAACTATTCCAGAGAGTTGTGTACTCTCATTACAACCCAGATGAGTACATATATTTAAAATTGTACATTATTCTCATATGAACATGCTTTTAAAAGGTACTTTAACCCAATATTTCCCTTTTGTGTAAAATCACACCTAAACACTCATGAATGAAACTGCTTCTTGTTTCAAATCACAAGTATAAATCAACATGTCGTTGTTGGGCAGTAAATACCTCCTATGTGCCATTGGCCCCTGAACATGCTTAAAACAAAACCTCCTATGTAACCTCTTGGCTGTTTTGTTTTAAACATGTTCAAGGGCCGCAAGTACATAGGAGATTTTTCCTGCCCAGCGACAATGTATTTTGGCTTTCGTAAACACACAGTAATTTATAATCTCTATTTTATGTTGCTATCTTCAGTAGATAGTTAACACACTAAATATAGCTAATGACTCATTATGTATTCCAGGCAAGTTTTAAATGTAACAGCTTTGACTTCCTTTTTCCATCATCATCCATCACTACAAGCTCTACCATAACAACAACAAAACAGTATCATGACCAGGCATGATAGCCAACAGCCAGGCGTGATCTCAGCCAAGGTAGCGTGAAAGGGATTTGTAATTGATTGGGCAATTTACAGCTTAATGCACGATGCAAGGTTTCTGTACATCTACAAGCCCTGGGCAAGATGTATCTTAGTTGACAAGATAATATGTAAATGGTTGTTGCATTAGATAATGCTTACATTAGGAACTCAAACATCTTCATCTGTCATATGATTATTTAGCCTCAATAGGCTTCTACATGCACAGCATGACCTTTACATGTGTTGGGTACAAAAACTCATACTCCACAACTTGAGGTTATCTCTTGAGCATTGAAATGTTGAATACAGACCTAGTCATAAGAGATATGGCCACTTTCACTTGTAGTGTTAGACCAGAGCTGGTGTTAGACTAACATGCAGAATTTCAGACAAGTCTTTCTATGCCTTGACTTTTTTTTCCTAAATATTCCAAAATGAACTATTCCAGGGAGTAGTGTACTCTCATCACAACCCAAAGGAAAACTACTTGCATTTAAAGTTGAATCTCACTTTGTACACAAGCTTCCAGTGGCGTAGCCAGAATTTTGGTGTGAGTGGGCAATGCCAAATTTTCGTCCCCATTTAGGGGGCAAGTCCAGATTTTCGTCCTCCCCATTTAGGGTGCAAAACCAAATTTTCATCCCAATTTATCAATTTTTTGTCCCATTTTTGGTCATTTTCAGGACATTTCATCCGCATTTTGTCCCTGCAGGCATCCAAAAAGTACTCTAAGTAGGTTTCTTTTGAGTAAAATCACACCCTAAACTACTTCTTGTTTCAAATCAAAAGCATAAATCAACATACATAATTGTTTTCCTGCAGACAGTTGTAGTCTCTACAACATTATATTGCTATCTTCAGTAGACAGCAGACATTTCACAGAATACAAATACCCAAATGACTCATTACGTATTCCAGTCATGTTCTTTTACTCATAAGAACAGTATAACTTCTTGGAATAATTATTCAACATGCAGGTGGTTTCACAAATAGCTCTAGGCAGATAAAATTCCTTTAACAGAGAAGCTTAATAATGTGCATGGATCTTGCATATAAATACGTAGAAATCATAAATGGTAGCTTTTTTATCATCTAAATGTGATGAAGTTACCTCAAGAACCAGTAAATGCATGTTTGTGCCATTTGATTTCAATGTTCATGTAGAATTCAAAATATTGGTGCGAGATACAGAATTCAAAAGTTATTTAATTTAATAAGACATATCGAACAATTTACTTTTTCTTCTCATTCAAAATACTAGTAATGCAAATTAAACTTGCCCTGCATGTGTCAAATACTATTGTGTATGTGTGATGTATCTGAATTTGTGGCAGGATTTTAACCTAGTTGGCATTCAGTAATAAGACTGGGTTATACATGATACATTATTGAATTTATACCGACATGGCTGAGAGTTCAATATGGGCTTATTGGGGGTAGATAATACATGGATGAACAACTCATCTACAAGTACTGTAAAGGTGGCTTATATTGTATTATAGTCTCTATATTAAGAGCACTTTTTTACCATGAAAAAATGGGTATTGCTTCTGCAATAATGGCGATTAAAAACAGGCAATACGATTTGGTTGTGAATGTTTTTGTGCTTCAAGTTTTAAACATGATGCCCTACAGGGTTATTATAGCCACGCCGCTCAGCGCTGGTCGAGGGTATCCGGCACAGACCGGCGCCGACTGGCACTAAAAGAAAAAATTCCCCCCACAAATGATTTAAAAAGAGTAAAAACAAACAAAAAATATTGGGGGTATACCCCTAGCTATTCCTCAATCCCTCATGTTTGCTAAAAAGATTGTGCCCGAGCAAGCGCTCTAATTGGATGCTTAAATTAGCCTGCACTTAACTTGGGCTAGCTGTAACCCTGTTGCCCTAAATTGACAACTTAACACCTTAAAATTTCTGCAATAAGACTAAGAAGCCAATCTAGTAAAGTACAACAGTATATTGTTTCTGTTTTCTATTTAGATGAATTAGAATTGACGCCTTGTAAGCATGCACAAGTCCATGCATGCAGTACACCCACTTGTAATTCGCTGCCTCAGTGAGTGGCCATTTAATGCTTAGATTACAGACTAAATGCATGGCCACTTCATATCATCTGACTTCAATCTGAATCAGATCACAAAAATAGGCCTTTATGTAGACTACTTTGAGTTCCGAGGCAATCGGTTATCAAATTAAATGTCTAATGTTCCCAAAACGCCATTAAAGTTTATACACGCCAGTTTATGCATGCAATGCACTAACTTTGGCTGCCTGAGTGGCCATTTATATAATGCTAGGATTACAGACTTAGCATTTCGTATCATTTAACTAAAATCCACATTGAAGCAGATCACACAAATAAGGTGGACTACTTTGAGTTCCAGGACAATCGGTTAAATTAAGTGTTAAATTTCCCCAAAATATGGGTTCAAAATATGGATAGAATTCCATACTATGCACACCTCATCTATATCCATCCATTTTATATACCATTGACCCCATCACTTTAAATTAGAGTCAGTATATGGTCATAAATTTTGTCTGCATTTTTCAGTTACGGTACACAGTATTATGCTGTATTTTGATTCTCTACTGCACTCACAATTCTATTTACATAATATCATTAAGCCTATCTACATAACTTGTCTATTTTGCTATCTTCTGAAGATAGCATAAATCCAACTCTATATTTACACACACACTACATACCATCTACAGTAGACTGCAGAAATTGCTATGACTGTACATGATATACTGTTGTTTCAATTTTGCCCTCTGTTCAATATCTGGGATGGAAGTCTTCTATCAATTTTGATTCCTTATTACTGACACATATAAAATGTTCAAAAATGAATATGACCTTGCATGTGTAGCAAAAAAATAGATTAGCTCACACTGGTGGAATCTTACACCTGTTATTTAAAACATATACAATACATGCCCAGTACAAAATACAGTTTATATATCACAACACAGCTGGGGCATGTGGAGTGGTCAATAGAACCTGAAGATAGCAAAACCATTTAGTCCAATCCATTTTAATTTTAATGAAATCACACACTGATTTTCCACTATTTTAATCACTACATTGCTGTGTATAGAAAGTGGAGTAATCACTGGGTGCCCATCACAAGCTGATTTCAATTGGTTTAATTATTGCTAAGCTATGTCAACTGGAGTGATCAGTGATAACATATTTTTACATGTATTCTATATCAATTCACAATGTTAAGTCCTGCCGATTATGAGCTGATCAGAGTATATGTGACGTGTCATGTCAAAAGCAGACACTTTTGGGTCAATTTTGAGGTTTTTACATATCTTTAAAAATATAGAGATATTTTGCTCCACAACGCCGTTTTCCCCTATGAAATCAGACATTCCTAAGCAAAGATATTGAGTTCATAAGTTATGGTATAATAAGATTGGAAATTGATATATCTGCCTTTACAAATATTATTGCCAATGTTGAGAATAGGAATTTCCTTGAAAAATGGCTCAAAAAATACAAGATGGCCATTATATTCTGGTCTGAAACTATCAGACAATATTTTTAACATTGATAACATCACAAATTCGCAACAAACACAAATTGTGAAAAAATTACCCCCGGGCAGATTTTTGGCTATTTCTCCATTTACGATCCTGCCCAAAAGTGTCTGCTTTTGACATGACACGTCATATATTTGTCCTACTCATCCTAGTAGCAACTACTTGGTGCTTACCAGTCGACTAGACTAAAAAAAGCTGAAGCATACAACCTTATTGGATTTGGCATTGAACTCTATTTTAGGTATGCACCTGTTTTATTTATTTATTCCATTGCATTGCCAACCAATGTCTACATGAATGTGCATATCACGCAAACCACGCTTCTGTCTGCATTTCATACAGCATAGTTACTCAATATCGTCTAACTGTAGCGGAAGTTTGGCATCAGGGCGGCATTACTTGGAACACATGTTATCTATGACATCTTAATTGCATTAGCTGCCAGTTCACTTAAGACTATATCTGATTCTTCTCACATATCTCGCTGTAAATGGAATTACACCAACTTATATCACTGAACTCCTTCATCCATACAATCCACCATGCACAGGCTTGCGCTCAACTACAAAAGATCTTCTACTTGACCAAAAATCATCCCCGTCATGGGAGGACAGTTCATTTGCTGTGGCAGTTCCTAGTCTATATAACTCTCTACATCATCACATCTGTGTTTGTTCTGTTGAATCATTTTTAAAATGTCTCTTAAAACTCACTTCATGAATATTGCTTTCATATCACGAACTTACAGGAAGCGATCGACTGAAATTCTCCCAATATCTACTTCTTAACCTTTATTTTCTAAAAGCTCTCTCCAAAATTCAGGCTCTATCGCTACACAAAATAGATCAAGAAATTGTTCATGAATTCATTACATATTCTGGCTTATGATTTTAAAACACACAATGTGTTAAGACAAATGCAGATATGCCACACATTTTCCTTGACTTTTGACAACCTCAGTTATATCTTTTTAAAGTCTTCATGTTGTTTTGGAAACAACACTTCCTATGTAGGCCTATATTATGTAAGACATACCTTCTTTGATCTAGACAAATCAATATGCACACAGCCTTTGGTTACAAAGTACACTCTCCCTGCCACCTCAAAGCAACTATGCTAGAATACTAAACAACTCATTGGCAAGCACAACCGATACACTTTCAATTGCCTGAGCAATGTTCTCTACAACTGCATGGGTTTTGTGTACAGCTGATCGTGAATCTTTTATAAACAATTATATAAGCCAATCTTACTGATGGAATAAAATTTGATTTGGTTTTACAGAAAATTTGATTTGCTGTACAGGTGGGTATGGGTATGTACATGACAGAATGTCTGAAATTAATGTAAGCTGCTATCACAAACCTGTCTCTGCTTCATAAACACATCAAAAGAAATAAGTCCCCCTCTGAACATGTCGTCATAACATTGTACGGTTTCGTTTTATACCAATAAAACTAACTTTGAAATAATAATATGACTGTTTACTAAGTGCTGTGTGAAAATGAGAGATTTCCATGACTTCAGGGCTGAATGAGCCTAAATTGAAGGCAAAAACTGCCCTTTTCAAAAGTCACAAAGTAGGCCCATGCTTGTCACAAAAGCTGATTCATGGCTTGTTACTAATGGAAAACCCCATGTGTTTGAGTGCAGTTTAAAATCCTCACCAAGTGAACATTTACTGTAATGTGTATCGATTCTTGATCATTCAGCCATGCAAATCCCCTTGGTGCAGAGTTCAGCACAGTGAGTTGTAAGATGGCCAGTTCCATTCCTTGTCTCAATACGCCTTGCAGTTAACAAGCATAGGCCTACTTTGTGACTTTTGGAAAGGGCAGTTTTTGTCTTCAATTTGGGTTCATTCAGCCATGAAGTCATGGACATCTTTCATTTTCACAAAACACTTTGTATTAAACAATCATAAATATTTCTAAGTAAGTTTTATTGGTACAAAGTTTTACTTTACGATGTTTATGACGAAATTTTCAGAGGGAGACTTATTTCTTTTGATGTGTTTATAATGTAAACATGTTTCAACCAGTTTATTATTTTCACAAAATGCACTGAAATCACCCCAACTCTCTACTACTTCTTAACCTTTATCTTTCTAAAATTCTCACTCTGCTCTGTCTCTTACAGTCTCTAAACAAAATATAACAAAAATGCTCTTACATAAAGAATTCATTACATTTCTGGTTTATGATTTTCAAAAACACACAATGTTATGCCACACATTTTCCTTGACTTTTGACAGCCTCAGTTTTATTTTTTTAAAGTCGTCAGGTTGTTTTGGAAACAACACTTCCTACACATATATAAGACATACCTTGTTTGATCTAGACAAATCAATAAGCACACAGCCTTTGGTTACAAAGTACATTCTCCCTGCCACCTCAAAGCAACTACGCTAGAATACTAAACAACTCATTGGCAAGCACAACCGATACACTTTCAATTACCAACAATGTTCTCTACAACTGCAGGGGTTTTGTGTACAGCTGATAGTTAATTTATATAAACAATTATATAAGCCAATCTAACTGATAGAATGCAATTTGATTTGGTTTTACAGAAAATTTGATGTGCTGTACAGGTGGGTATGGGTACGGGTCTATTGCCATTTGGTCTAATACCAATTTGTCTAATTCCCGTTTAGTCTATATTCAATTGGTCTATTACCAGAAAGGCTAATTGCCACGTAGTCTAATAATCATATAGTCTAATGTCCATTTAGTCTAATATTGTTTGGTCTAATAACCGGTATATCTACTAACCATATATTCTAATAACCATTTGGTCTAATATTTCTTTAATAACCATTTGGTCTAATACCCATTTGGTCTAATAACCGTTATGTCTAATACTCGTATGGTCTAATTGGGGAACAATCTACCTCATCATATCCGTACTTGCTCTTCACTTGAATCATTTAAATCATGTCTAAAAACTCATCTTATGAATATTGCTTATGATTAAGTTCTTGTTTATCTGTTTCTTGTTTTCATAATATTTTGTTGTTGTTGGTTTCATTGCTATTTTTGCTTGAGCTCTTTGTTGCGCCATGAGTGCTTTTTGCAGATTTGTGCGCGATAGAAATGTTCATTATTATTATTATTATTATCAATAACCAGTTAGTCTAATGCCATTTCGTCTATTTATTAATAAACTAAATGCTTGTAAGACTAAATGGTTTGTAGACCAAATGAGTATTAGACCAAATGGCTATTAGACCTATTGCTTATAGACCAATTGGGTATTAGACTAAATGGTTGTTAGACTAAATGGATTTAGACTTATTGGTTATTACACTAAATGGTCATCGGACGAAATGGTTATTGGACCAAATCGTTAAAGGACCAAATGATTATTGGACGTAGTGGATATAGACCAAATGGGTTTAGACGAAATGGATGTAGACGAAATGGATATTAGACCAAATGGCATTAGACCAAATGGCAAATCCCCTGGGTACGTACATGATAGAATGTCTGAAATTAATGTAAGCAGCTATGACATTTGCCATCCCCACTATAACGATAACATTTAAATAAAAATGTTTCAAATATTTTCTTGCAAGTGTCCATCTTGTGATAGTCCATTATATTCAACTTCACACACATGCCATGTCAATGATTAAGGAGCTGATGAGAGGCCTGCAGCACATCTTATGCACAATGCTTATGTGCAAGCTACAAATGTATTATACAACCGATAGCCAACATGATAAACTTCAATGCACGCCATGGTTTCCATTTATATTGTGTGGGTATCATCATGGGATATGTAAGATTTGCTCATTTTCTATATCAAATACAATCATCTATCTTTCTTCTCGAATGGCTAGGTTTCAAATTGTATTCATAGGGGCATATAATATATACAATGATGGATGGTGACTTAAAATAACTCTAGAATAATTGAGTATTATATAAGTGGTAATTTTTATGTAGTTATTTTCACGACTTGACACAGTTCTTCCCTATACTTGTAATACATTTTTACATATTCGCAAGGTGTTATTTTCGCGGTTGAAGGTCTAATCGCGAAATTCGCAAAATAAAACACTCCCAAAAATTACCACTTATTATAGCAGTAGATTTAGAGAATAAAGGTATTGTTTTTAACCGCTGGAGTGCATCTATCGTCTCATATAACACGAGTGACATCATTATTTTAAGTAAAACAACGAGGCGAAGCCGAGTTGTTTTACGCCAAACACTTCAATTCAAATAAAAATATCATAAGCATTACAAATTTTAATCAAATTAAATCCTACATTTTGCAAGGAATTATACCTACAATGCTGGCCATAAGTGTTGGGACGGTTTGATAGGGTAATGTAAATAAGCCCCCCACTCCCCCGATCAATGTTGAATTCGACTTTTTTGGTCACACGAGCCTTGTGGCACCCAACATTGATTGGTGGGGAAGGGGAGGGTTGGGTGTTAGGAAAGTGTTTAGGCTTGACACCAAAGAAACCTCCACTTTATCACGTTAATAATAACGGAAATAAGGTCATACTATAGTGTACGTTTTCCATAAGTGTCCCAACACATTTTGGCCATGGTTGTAGGGCTTAAAATCGATCAGTCCCGTTGTTGCTATGTGCCTCCGATTGGTTCAAATAGCGAGTACGCGTATCGCGTCGATGCACACACGCTGACCCGTGTCATATCGTGTCATATCACACAGGTAAGAACCAATAAGATTGCAGGAACATTCTCAAGTGTTTAAGAATTTCTGAAGAAAGGATAAATACTGTAAACTAAAAGCAACTTTCATTACATAATACACACGAAACAAGTTTAAAGGCACTCTTTTAGTTAAGCAGAGATTTTAGCAGTGCCTTTTAGCAGTGCTTTGCTAAAATCTAAAACTCCATCAAGAATCAAGACTTTCACATTTTGTAAAGGGAATGGGTGTGTTACTGCCAAAATACCCTGCATAGTGATTTTCTACAATTGAGGAATTTATTCCTGTGTTGTTGCTGGTGGTGTTTTTTGTGTGAATCATTTTTGTTTGTTTGTTTGTTTTTGTTAAAACATATAGCATAAAAGAAGACAGCAACAATATGCAAATTTACACTGCAATGCATGCACATTGAAACCTGTCGAGTAGAGTTTTCTAGAGCAAAAACAATCATGATAACAGTAACTGTTATCTTCAGTAGACTGCAAAAGAGTACAATGCATTGTACATGGAACCAAACTATATCAGTAAATGCTATCTTCAGTACACAGCAAGAGCTAAATGTAAAATGCATGCTATTAAATGTAAAGATTTGCAAAGCAGTTTTCTACACAACCTATACCCAGTAAATGCACCAGTAATTGCTATCTTCAGTAGACAGCAATGGCTAAATGTGAAATGAATGCACAACAAAATTGGGGAACTCAGTGGACAGAAAAGTCAAAGTACACTGCATTTTACAAGGAAAGAAACTATACAGTAAATGCTATCTTCAGTAGACAGCAAAGGCTAAATGTGAAATGCATGCACACAAAAATTGGGGAACTCAGTGGACAGAAAAGTCAAAGTACGCTCCATTGTACAAGGTAAGGAACTATACAGTAAATGCTATCTTCAGTAGACAGCAAAGGCTAAATGTGAAATGTATGCACAAAAAAATTGGGGAACTCAATGAACAGAAAAGTCAACTGCATTGTACAAGGAAAGAAACTAGTAAAGTAAATGCTATCTTCAGTAGACAGCAAAGGCTAAATGTGAAATGCATGCACATAGACACTTGGGGAGGTGGAGCAGAGTTTTCTGTTCACTAGACAATAACAGATGTAAAATCAAGCCCCTGACAGTAAATTTCGCTGATCCCCCATGTTCTTTTCCATCCCAGCTTGATTTAACCAGCGATTCCCGCTGTTGTTTTGGTTCCATACCAGCACCCCTGGTACAGGCATGGAGGCCGCCATCTTGGGAAAAGCTGGCGACCGTCGACTCAACGGTCGCCAGCACCCACTAACGCGCCCAGCACCATGACTACGCGTAACAGTACGCGTTCCCGACTGTCAATCATCGGGGGTCAATCACCTCGAGCTTGACAACAATATCTGAATAGACGGTTACCAAGTCTTACGTGTAGGGCGTGTAAATTTAGGTTAATTCTCATGATTGAAAGAGCATTTTGTTGTATTCTTGGCCAGGATCGCGAGATTGTTGGTCGATTTGATGTATTTAATAAATAATGGGCTAAACATATCATTAAAATAGCTGCTCAACTTTTGTAAAAAATACTTTATAGCCGGGCTGAAAAAGTCTAAGCGTGGATGCAGCAAGAGACGATTTTACAAGAAATTTTCTTGCTTGAACACACGGAGCACGGACGCGATACAGCGGGTAGAAATCGCGGTAGTGTTCCAGGATACGCAATGGTAGTGTAATCACGGACTACAATACCTATTATATTATTTGAATAGCAGTCATATCCAAATATACCTTATCCATGGTAAAATGCATACAGCAGAGGTTTTTTTAAACAAACTTTACCAGTAAAAGCTATCTTCAGTAGAAAGCAAAAGTAAGAGTACAATGGAAACTAGCAGAGCAGAGTTTTCATAGACAAACAAAGGTGCCATCAATCACAGTTTATTTTCCTTATATCTAGCTAAATAAAATGAACCACCAAGGCACTCAATCTTCTTTTCTTCTTGGATTTCATATTCCGAATGGCAAATAATACATGAAAATGAAATGCAAGGATAATGCCTAAACATAACAATTATCACCACCAACAATTACTGAAGTATAGACTTTTTCCTACAAATGCCCTATGTGTTTAAATTGTCTCAAAATTGCTCCATCTTGGTAATGAGTTTTCTTGAAACATATTTCAGAGACACTAAAAGCCTTACAATTTTCTCACAACAAAGCACGCACGATATTAATGTTTTGTGATGAAACATTCAACAGAAAGAAAAGCGTGCACCACATGAAAACTGAGAACAGCATGATTTCTGTACAGGGGCCATCAATCACAGTTTTTATTTTCCTTATATCTAGCTAAATAAAATGAACCACCAAGGCACTCAATCTTCTTTTCTTCTTGGATTTCATATTCCGAATGGCAAATAATACATGAAAATGAAATGCAAGGATAATGCCTAAACATAACAATTATCACCACCAACAATTACTGAAGTATAGACTTTTTCCTACAAATGCCCTATGTGTTTAAATTGTCTCAAAATTGCTCCATCTTGGTAATGAGTTTTCTTGAAACATATTTCAGAGACACTAAAAGCCTTACAATTTTCTCACAACAAAGCATACGATATTAATGTTTTGTGATGAAACATTCAACAGAAAGAAAAGCGTGCACCACATGAAAACTGAGAACAGCATGATTTCTGTACAAAATTATGTAAACTTATTTCAAGCATGATTTATTTCCAAAGTAATTCCGTTTTTTAAAGTTGCAAATCTTTTAAAAACTAGATTGTCTCAGCAGCAGGGGACATTAGGCTGTCATGTGCATCTAGGTGTAGAGGCTTATCCTCTTATTCCCACTTGAGCATTCTCAAGTACACTTAAAGTGTTTGGTCTCCTGGTCAAGTCAGTTTTAATTTAGGGGTTGTTGTTATGTTGTTATAGCAACAAGCTCAGTTTTTCTGTCCAGTCAGCTGTCACTTTAGTGGTGTGCAGCCATTCAGGTCTCCGTCTTATTTTTTAATTCCTTTGTTATGTCCATAGTTCTCCTAGTGATGCACTTGCAATTGTTCCTTCGATCTTGATGGACCAAAAAATATTTAATATAATATTTTAATATTTAATATTTAATATTTAATGGTGCTTGGATGTGTTAAGGATTTTCTTCAAAACCTGAAGAATCTCGTCTGTAGATTGTCTCCACTTTCTACTGCGTTTAATGGTGCCTGGATGTGTTACGGAGGTTCTTCGAAACCTGAAGAATCTCGTCGGTAGATTGTCTCCACTTTCTACTGCGTTTAATGGTGCCTGGATGTGTTAAGGATTTTCTTCAAAACCTGAAGAATCTCGTCTGTAGATTGTCTCCACTTTCTACTGCGTTTTATGGTGCTTGGGTGTGTTAAGGATTTTCTTCAAAACCTGAAGAATCTCGTCTGTAGATTGTCTCCACTTTCTACCGCGTTTAATGGGGCCTGGATGTGTTAAGGATTTTCTTCAAAACCTGAAGAATCTCGTCTGTAGATTGTCTCCACTTTCTACTGCGTTTAATGGTGCCTGGATGTGTTACGGATTTTCTTCAAAACCTGAAGAATCTCGTCTGTAGATTGTCTCCACTTTCTACTGCGTTTTATGGTGTTTGAATATGTTACGGAGTTGCTTCGAAACCTGAAGAATCTCGTCTGTAGATTGTCTCCACTTTCTACTGCGTTTTATGGTGTTTGAATGTGTTATGGAGTTTCTTCAAAACCTGAAGAATCTCGTCGGTAGATTGTCTCCACTTTCTACTGCGTTTTATGGTGCTTGGATGTGTTAAGGATTTTCTTCAAAACCTGAAGAATCTCGTCTGTAGATTGTCTCCACTTTCTACCGCGTTTTATGGTGTTTGAATGTGTTACGGAGTTTCTTGAAACCTGAAGAATCTCGTCGGTAGATTGTCTCCACTTTCTACTGCGTTTTATGGTGGGCTATTGGTTGCCTTCATGCTTTCCTCCCTTTCTGCTGCGTTTTTTATACCAGGGTTATAAATGCTTTGTTGCTTATTTGGAGTATCTTTATTTACTTGGTTGTCAATACCAGTGGATTATATATCAGTAAATGGTTTAAGCATTGATGCCGTATCTTGCTGAATACAAAATGTTCGTTTGCTAGTGTTGGCATTGTTTATTCTTTTGGAGATTTCTAATTATTTAATTGCGGTTAAAAATGCTGTTTTCCAATCCAATCCTCTGTTTGATCCAAAGATGTATCTGTTTAAGATATGCTTAAGATTTGCTTAAGATGAAATTTGGTTAAATGTGATTCAGAAGTCAACTTTTGTTTGTCCAGCCTGTATGGTTGGCCTGTACACATTTTTCCAATAATTTGTGTATTTATTGATTTATATGAAGATGATAAATAATTCCAAATGCTTGCTGCAATTAATCATCTCAATGTATATAATTTGTTTAATTGATATGAAATCTGTTATTATCTCAATATAGTCTTAATTTCTATGAGATTGTGAAATTATTATAAATAAGCTTATGTGTATTAAATGGTCCTCATGATCGTGGGGGCAATGCGGAGTCTATTCTTTGCGTTGTTGTGCTTTCCTGCTGTCTCGAGACAAACACATTAGTTTTTACAATTACATCACATGAAAGCTCATTTTTTGTTGAATTACTTCCATAGAAATATACAGAGGTTGGAATATGACATGCTGGTTCAACACAGGAAACACAAAAATGTTTTATAAAATGTTATGAATGTGTTATGAACACATTTCGGTTTTTATCAAAACATTTTAATACCAATTAAACAGGTTATATATATATATATATATATAAGATTTAGGTAACAAAAGTTGCACAAATGGCTTTCCAGTGACACCCAGGTGTATACACGTATGGTTACCTTTATTGGCTTATGCTGGGAAGGTAAACAGACTTGTTGTACGGGACGAGTGGTGGACCCCCACAACAACATTATACACACAGGGGTCCAACTCTGGCCCAGGGTAGCTTTGAATGAGAGATGGGCACTCTGGTCAGTAAACACAGACATGAGCTGTTACCTTTTAACAGTGACAACCAAGATATGTCCATTTCCTACCCCAATTAAGCCACAGACCAATAAAACCTAGCCTTATCATCCATGGAAGCCTATGAAGCCAGAATTATTCAAACTGAATGTTTAACCCCCTGAGCACTACCTGCCGATCTAACATTGCCTCTGATTGGTCAGTTACATGATATCTTCATTTTAATCACCAATCAGAATGGAGCTTTGCAAATAATTCACCCCAATTTTATTTTGCATGGTGAAATTATTCTAGTAATGTTGCTGATTGGTCCAATTGACAATGAAAACTTCATTTGACCAATAGGCAGGTACATGTAGTCTCATGGGGTTAAAATAACACAAATGGAGATGAGACAGTTTTTGCACTAAGCCCTGTAAGTTTTTATCACACTTGCAGTCAAAATATCTACAGGCTACATACCCACTGCAGATAAAACAGATTTCATTTCCGCCCACACAGAGGCAAAACTTGCATTGTTCATAACCCTCTAACCATATACATCCTTGCAAACCACACGCCATTTGAGTAGTGTGTAAAGTTGCTGTTGCATATCTACTTTAAAATATACAATTTTATACCAGGAAAGTGTTATATTTTACATTTCTGTAGGCAACATACCCGTCATAGCTCAATTGATTTTGTCAGCTCTACTCGTACACATAGCTCACACCTTCCATGAGCCTGACAAAAAAAATGCTGTCAATCAGCGAGCATGATAATCAATGTGGCAAGGATAACAGCCTTTCAAACCAATTAAAGGGGCACATTTGATAGGTTAAATTTTGTTCGGTCACGCTAAGCTTGTATATGGGACGTCAATTTGATTTCAATTGCCATATTTATTCCATTTTGCGCAAACAGCGCTTAAGTATGTCGCCTTAGGTGAGCACTTATTTTTACATTTTTTTTTCAAAACAAATTATTATAAAAATAAAATAAAAAATCTTTCAAATCAATCAACCCTCCATGCTGCAAAAACAAATCATTTTCAGTACTAAACTTATTTTATAATTAACTTGTCAAATTGTGCATTAGAGGATAAATCCTAATCTTTAAAAAGTAGAAATCAAGAAGCTTCACTTTGTATTTCCGATTTTCCGTTCCACCAACAGGAAACAAACTTATTTTGGGGTTTTGTTTATGCCTCTGATTTTTCCCATCTCTTAATATATTTCAAATGTGACACGATCTGGTCCATGGGGCCAAAGGCGGCAAATTTGAAACTGAGATAAAGGTAAAAATATGGAGTAAAAAACAATAAAATACATAAGAAAATAAACATCAAAATACTTCACAACTTTAGAACCAAGTAATTGCTAGACCTTTGGTGTTTTCAGTAAATGATAGCCTATTGTCAGTATTACATTAATTACAGTAACTCAATTTTCAAAAATGCCTCCTTTGGCCCCCATGGACCAGATCGTGTCACAAATACAACATCTTCATTCTTCATCTGTCTCTATATCAAAAGCCTCACCAGTTTTACATAAATACAGTGAGTGCCCTACACAAGTGGGATTTGGATTACATCTTCGGAATATAATTCTCAGAATTTCAATCTTATACAGATAACATTTTGACCTTTGTTTCCTGCGCCAAAGTCACCCGTCAACTTTGCAATCCATTTCAAGTACATAATCCATATCTATCAAAATAATATAATACTAGTAGCCAAACTCATTCTAATGCCATAGTTCAATAGCATCCATTCAACAATCATGGCTCAAAGATTGACCTCAAGTAGTGGAGTATGAGTTTTTGTACCCGACATATTCAAAGGTCATACTTATCAATGTAAACATATCATGGTTAAAGAACTGTGTCCCAGCAGATGAGGTTGACATATGTCTTGGACAGGATATCAAATAGGCAGAAACAAAGTTTGATTTTGAATTGCATTTGAATCCAATTTCAGTATATAATTTCAACAAGTGTACTTTGGTTACAGTAAGAGAGAGAATATGGTTTTTTTTGGGTTTTTTGTTGCTTTTTTTGCAACTTACTGTAAGCATGTTATGTCTGTGTGATCAAAATAAAAATCTGAAGCAGAAATGGAGTAACACAGGCAGGAATATTGCCTATGAAAATACCTATGAAAATACCTATGATAATAATATTGCAAAGCTTAGGATGTGAGCTAATAATGATATCCAGGAAATGACAAATGTCACAGTAGGTATATTTGTCTCAGATACACTGTACTGTTTTCTGAAACAAACTATAACAGTCAATACTACAGACAACAGCCCACAAATATGTAAAACCATACATGGTAAAATTCATGCACATAGAAACTTGTAGAGCAATGGTTTTCTGGCATTAATTGTGACAGAAAATGCTATCTTCAGTAGACAGCAAATGCTATCTTCAGTAGACAGCAAATGCTATCTTCAGTAGATAGCAAATGCTATCTTCAGTAGACAGCAAATACTATCTTCAGTAGACAGCAAATGCTATCATCAGTAGACAGCAAATGCTATCTTCAGTAGACAGCAACAGTCAATGTACACACTGTATGTTCATTGTAAACATAGTGTATAAACTTGAGGAGCAATTTATTTCCTAAAACAGACTAAAATAATAATGTCAACTACAATAATAATGTGAGTTTAGGGGTGTGGAATAATAAAATATTGAAGAGAGACAGAGAGAGATAAAAGTCTGGGTTGTCATGGTACTAAGATGTATATAAACAACAACATTTAGTTAACTTGAATTGTGTCCAAAAAACACATTCATTCCCTTCTATCCCCCTCAAAAACAAAATACTAAGTAAGGTTAACATCTTGTAAAATAATTAATTGTGGTGCACATATAGTATGTTCCTGTTTTCATTTTTAACAGAAATTAGGATTTTTATAAGATGATAATCAGTTTAAGCTGTGTAACACACCCTAATGACATAGGTGTGCAATCACCACAAACAGTGCATGAAATGGTTTCTTCATACGTTGTCACAGCCTGAGCCAGAAAACAGTTCAAGTGTGAGGCCACTTGCAATGGAAACAAGCAGTATCAACTGACTCAATTCAAGTATTAGGATCCTTACAAATAACTGACACTGACATACATTTCCAAGATTCACTTCTTTCACCAATCTAAGGATAACTAATGTATTGGTTTAGTTCTGTGCATTTTGGGACACTTATTGCATTCTTTGTTCTCTGCAGTGATTTTTAGGTTCCTGATTGTGAGTTTCTGCTCAAGTGATTGGCTTTGGTTGGCCTTGGTTCTTCTTCTTGACATTTTGAAGTTCTTGCTACAGCAAAAATTTACTGTAGCAGAACTGTCACAAAGTCAAAATGCATAGAAAATGTTAACCTATGTTATGGCTTTTAGGTTTAAGATTTGCTTTTTAAGCTTAATTTAAGTCTCATGAAAACTGCCAATGTGAACAACAATCCTATTCATAGCAAATCTTCTTGTAACATTGCCGCTTCCCCCTTTCTTGCACATTGCCAAAAGCAAAGATAACTTTCACAGCAAAGTGATCGATACAAGTTAGTACGACACCCATTACATCAATTTCCAAACACAGCACATAAGAGTGGTCTCTTGAGTTGTTATGGTCCGAGACAGTAAACAGAATGAGTGTGAGGCCACTTGCCATGAAAAAACAAACAAAGTCTCGATTGACTAGTAAATGACATGTGCAGAATTAGAATTTTGCCAAAAATCTCGGAAAAGAGTCGCATACGCGCATGAATTAATTAATATGCAACACGATCAAGGGAAATGAGCTAATATTGATTTTAAGATATTGGCAAAGAAAGTTTTAAAATTCTTTTGTTTAATATTGTTTTCAACAATTGATATAATTGATAAACCGTAACAATAACCTGCCATGACTACAATCCTTTTGCTTGCTTTCCTTTCCCTAATAACACATTCATATCAATTTTAAATCAGACATTGGCACAATATCTAAAAAAAACAAGATATCAAAACATCTCAAGGTATTACTCTGCAACACTCAGTTGTTGACTCTTTTACTATACATGCTGTTTGAAAAAAACATGTTCGGATATTGAGTTGAAATTAATCCTTTCCTATCAATTTCAACAACAAATAATGCAACAGCAGCAGTAACTTCCTTCGCAACTTTTTTCGCTATAATGCTGAATATCTGACTTCCCTGTTGCTGCCTAATATCTTTTTATTGTATCAATGCAACATTTATTCAGGGTATGCTGGAACAATCCTTTCTGTATTTTAGCAACCACAAGAAAACCTGTGTTGATCTGAAGCAACGATTGTGTCTAATGTTGTGATGCTATTATTTCTGTTTATTCAATAGTCTTTTTATAATAAGCTGATCATAGCATCCTCTTGGGTATCGGGCCACAAAATTGCATTACAAAACAATTGAAACAGATCTGAGTGGCAATTAATTACAAACCAAAATCATGTATTTGGGACATATTCATTAGATGTTAATGATGTCATCCAACTTCCTCAATTGCTTAATAAATTACATCTAACTTGACAACAGGACATTGATTTTACACCTGTACGAACTAATAGTCATTTTCCCCTTCTATTTCAGAAAAAATCCTTTTGATATCATGACAGTGTCTGCAGCTGGAGAAGAGGGTTTCCGGGACCAAAGCACTAAACCCCCACCACCACCCTTCACAAGTCGGAGGGGGGGGGGCATTACATTCGACTGAAAGAACTGACAAAAGAATGTAGTATATAACATGTGCCTGATAATCCTAACACCTTCAAGACTATGCATGTCTAAAAAAACATTGATGCAGATCAAGTCAGGTAGTGGCCACACCCAGCCATGATTTTCAATCTCTGCTTGATACCTGGCAGCTATTGAAGACTAGGATTTTCAAGATTGCATTAATGCTCCATATAGTACATGATCTGACCAACAATATGATCAGCAGAACCTTGTGGAGGCATGGTGGCGCAGCGGTACGGGTTCAATCGGACGATTGCTAGTTTTACCTCACTCTCCCCAGGGGTGAAATGGGAAGCTGTTATGAATATTGTCCATTGAGCCCCGCCCAAAGGTATGGCTTGGGCATTGTATGGCAGCTGACATATTCTAATAATACCATAATAAATGTAAAGCACTTTGATACATGTGAAAGGCGCTGCCAACATTTTATATTTACCTACAATTTGAAATGAACAAGCTTTTTGAAGCACTAACCCAATCATTCAAAGTACATTCACTGCTCCGATATTATCCTTTGCTATTAATCAGTCATTACCTGGTAATCATCTAATAATTACAATGGTTCAAGTACAACAACTAATCATAGTCTGAGCCACAACTAAAACATTTTCTGAAACAAACTATATCAGCGAATGCTACAGACAACAACACACAAATATATATGTAAAACCATACATAGTAAAATTCATGCACATAGAAACTTGTGGAGCAAGGGTTTTTGGCATTAATTGTGACAGCAACTGCTATCTTCAGTAGATAGCAAATGCTATCTTCAGTAGACAGCAAATGCTATCTTCAGTAGACAGCAAATGCTACTGATTTGAGGAATCCTAATTTGAAATGAACAAGCTTTTTGAAGCACTAACCCAATCATTCAAAGTACATTCACTGCTCCGATATTATCCTTTGCTATTATTAATCAGTCATTAACTGGTAATCATCTAATAATTACAACAACTAATCATAGTCTAATCAACAGCTCAAACAACATCCATTACTTACAATAATTTTTAATCTATCCTTATTACCAAATATGTAATTAATGATAAAATAAAATAACCATCATGCATTCATCAGCAAATATAAATCTCATTCCATACTACATGTTCCAGTTATTTCATTCATTAGATTTTTTTTTGTATTCTTGATTATTTTCCACAAGACAGTGGCTTAATAAACACAAGTGATTTTTAAATTCTGACCACAATCATAGCCACAATATGGATGACAGGCATAAAAAAATCTAAGGTTGCCTTGTCGATGCAATAACACATGAGTTATTATAATAACATCTAACTTGACAGAAGCAAAGTTCATATAGAATAGAAGCTACAACACTCCTCCTCTACTAACCTAGATACTTCAAAATTGAGATTATACACCAGTACTCCAATAAAGCATGCAATTTATTTGGACAAACAAAGTCCAGGAAAAACAAAATTCAAGATTGAAACAGCAACATGCATTTGCATGGCAAAACAAATGATTCTTATTGAAATTAATATTCATGACACGTTTATCAGAAAACAATCTGTGACTTCAGACGCATCATTGATGGTAAGTTTTATGGTTAAGTCGCTCTCTTGGGTGAGGCTTAAAAAGAATTACCGTAATGGTCCGAGTATAGTCCCATGTTCGATTATAATCCCACCCCCTAATTTTCAGAAAAAGTCGGAAATTCGAAAAATATTCGAGTATAATCCCATGGTTAATTTTGAGGGACATCAAGCAGTGCCGAAATCGGTCAGAACTGCAGCCGATGACATCAATAATTTTTTTAAAGAAAAAGATCGGCATGACAGATGAGTGCGTGTTGAATAAAATGTGTCAATCAACAAAATTAAAATCTCTGTAGAGTGCCGCCCTAGTTTACGGCGAACAAGCTGAACTCAGCATGATATGGTGGATCAGCTAGAAGTTCATTGTTTTGCGGCGAACATAAAGTTTAGGCTTTTAATTCATGAAAGGAATTTGGTCATGATCTCTCCACGGGACATCGCACATTTCCGGGTAAGTATCAATATTTGATTGTTGTTCATAGAGGATTATCTCCAGGATGATTAGGTCAAAACAAAATTCAATAGATAGCTTAATTTATGCAACACGTATTGATGTAGGCCTATGTGTCCTAATCTTAATGTGATTATAAGGTATTCAAGTTCGTTTGTTCATACAGTTTAAAACAGTTGACATCGTCATATTTACCTCAAATTTCATCGAGTAAACACGTTCATATATTCCGCTTTCAGTTTTGTAGAGAATAAATTCTTTCTTATCAATATGCCACGCAAGCGCAAGTCATGGACTGTAGAGGAGAAGTGCAACATCGTTGAATGGCATCGTCAGCATGGCAGTAACCAGAAATTGACGTCAGATACATGGGGTTGTGAAAGAAAGTCGATCAGAGAATGGGATATGAACTTTGAAACTTTGCTGCAGAACAATGTCGGTAAATCCAAGAAAATGAGAAAGCTCCATGATGGTAGAGAACCTGCAAGTCCAGAACTAGATGCTTCGGTGTTAGATTTTTTGTGTAAGCTCCGAGATGACGGCAAACCAGTTTCAAACTTTATGCTACAGGATCACGCACGGAACGAAGCAAGGCGTTTGAATCTGCGCAATTTCCAAGCATCAAGCGGGTGGCTGAGAAGATGGAAAATTCGCATGAATGTGGCGGTTCGACGAGGGACCAACGAGAGTCAGAAGATACCAGAGGACTACAGGGATCAACTCATTGCTTTCCGACGCCATATTATACATTTGCGCGAGGACACGGACTATCCACTTCGTCACATCATCAACATGGACCAGACGATGGTCAGGTTTGACATGACATACAACACAACGAACAATATCCGCGGAGAACGCACAGTGCGTTTAGCGAACACTGGTGGTAAAAAGAAAGGCTTCACGGTAGCTTTGGCAGCTTCTGCTGATGGGCATAAGTTACCCGCGGTGATCATCTTTAAAGAAGCAAATGGAAGAATTCCACCTCGTGTGATGAACGCGATGCAGATACCAGCAAATGTTAGGGTTCGCGCTTCACCCAATGGATGGATGAGGTCAGCAGAGGTGCACTACTGGCTCCGTCATGACCTGCACAATGTTCGCGATGACGACGAAGACAATCTATTGCTTGTACTGGACATGTACACCGCGCATCGGTCTGCTGAAACTAGAGCTGTTATTGACTTCATGAACTACGATGTTGTATATATTCCAGGTGGATGCACTGGTATTTGTCAACCCATGGATGTCTCTGTAAATAGGCCATTCAAAAACAATATGCGGCGATTGTGGACAGATTGGTTTAAAACACACGATGAACGTACACCGGCTGGGAATTTAAGACAACCGTCGAGACAACAGGTGGTGAACTGGGTGTCCCAGGCATGGCTCGATGTCCCCGGGGATATCATCGCACGCGCATTCCTAAGGTGTGGAATCAGTAACGCCCTTGATGGGTCTCAGGACGATCTTTGCAGGGATGAAATCCCTCATCCAGATGAGCAAGATGAACTTGAAGACGACGCAGCAAGAATTCTGTTCGACGATGATGGTGATGATGACGACGACGACGATGTGGATTTTGAAGGTTTTGAAGATGATGAGCTTCATGCAGATGATTGAACTTAATAAATCATCACAATCGCTGTGACTTTTGAGAAACTGTGCGCTCTATAAAATGACAATAACATTTTATGTCAGTTTTCATTGCCAATCAGATCATGAAATTTTGTTTGGTTTGAGTTCGTGCATTTTATTTTTGTTTTAAACCTAAATGTTACCCTGGATGTGTACTTTCATTTGAGTTTCTTTGCCCATCAAATCATGGGATTTTGTTCAGCTTAAAATGTTTGCGATGAGTTTGTTTGCCCATCAAAAAATGGGATTTCATTTCAAAATGTTTGGTTGTTTGCGTTGAGTTTCTGAATTTTATTTTCGTTTGAAACATAAATTTTAATGTTTACTCTTATTCATGTTTCTTTGCCCATCAAATCATGGGATTTTGTTTAAAGTGTTTACTTTGAGTTATTGAATTTCTTTGCTCATCAAATCATGAGACTTCATTTAAAATGTTTGCGTTGAGTTCGTTTGCCCATCAAATAATGGGATTTCATTTTAAAATGTTCTGAATTTTATTTTCGTTTGAAACAAAAATTTTAATGTTTACTTTTATTCATGTTTCTTTGCCCATCAAATCATGGGATTTTGTTTAAAATGTTAACGTTCAGTTCGTGAGTATACAGTGCATGTTGTTTACAAAATTTGTTTCTGATTTTTGCCGCCGTGCCACGCGTCTGAGGCTGCGCATGGCGGAAAGATCTAAGACATTGCACGAGCACACATCTATCACAAATTCTATGTCTTAGATCTTTCCGCCACGTGCATCCAGGTCTGCACATCAACGAGTCTATTTATAGCAATCGGTTTAGAGAGTTGTACAATATTTATATTTATGCAGTTTTGTTTGAAATGTTAATGATTTACCAAAATATTGGCATTATAAGAATTTGCGATGCTTCTCTACTTTGACACAATATATTTTAGGTTTTTTGAAAGTTGTTTGTATTTTTTATGGTTTAAATAACAAAAATATTAACCAAAAGCATGACGAGGGAAAAGAATCGCCGTTGTATAAAATTTACAACGAATTCCATAGCATGATGATTTGGGATATTTTGGTGTTATTTTACATGCAATGTTGTTTTCTTATAGACAAGGGATTCAAATGACATGTAAACCATATTTTTGGTTGTAAAATACCGGCATGTTTTTAAAGCTTTTAATGTTCCCATGTGTTATGAACTTGTTATGTTTCCACACGCAAGCACGTGACTTTTTTTTTACTCTGTGATTTTATAATATGCCGCCTAACTGCATAAACACGGATGCCAAAACATTGTAAAATGAATAAGGGAAAAATCGGCACCATGTTTTAGACATGTTTAATCCTTTAGTGGTTATTATGCATTTCCTTGCTTTGTTATTGAATGATGTTATAAATGATGAAATTGATATGTTCACAATCACGATGAAAAACAAGAAAGAGAAAAGACGCAACTCATTCAGAATTAAAGCTTTATTATCGAGTAAACATTTGAATTTTCCCCGTCTCTTGTGTGATTTAATGATCTTGCAATATTGTTGGGGTTTCCCCACCATCGCCCACGTGGTTATAAAGTCAGTACTGGTCACTAACAGTGACGTAAAAAGCACCACGTGGGTCTGCAGAAAGACCAATAGCGCGCGTCAAAGTCACCCATATTAGGGCATATAGGGCGTGTCCGTCTTTAACCAGGGATGTCTGTAGACTCACTTGAGGGTTATTGCAATGCATCCGATGGCATTTTCTCACGGTGTATAAATGCGCTGATAAAGGGATGCACCATTTAATGGATATTATTGGGGGGGGCTAGAGAGTTAGGGTCAGGCAGATTTTTTTCGCTGCCTTTGTGGGCAATTTTTTTTCGCCCCGCCAAGTTTTTTTTTTTTTTTTTTTTTTCAATTTTAATGTATACCTTTATACAGAGTTGGGTAGGGATTTTTTTCGTCTCACTAGTGGGCAAACCTTTTTTTTTCAAAATTTTTTTCAAGCCCCCTTCCCCGATAATATCTAATGTAGCGTCCCTAATGGGGTATCAAATTGGATGCAAACGCCTACGTGTCAGCCCGGGCGCACCAGGGGAAATTCTTCATTGGGTTTTTTCCCACGGGGTGCTGCGCTGGGTATTGGACATCGTAAATTTTCTGCCGCCTTCTACAACCATGCAGTTATTGTTTGTTGCTTGACATTCAACGTTTACAGGGTAAATAAGGTCAGTGTATTGCTTGATATTGACACCTAAAATATTTTTTAAACAGGTTTAAAAGACTTCAAGACAGTTTTAAAAACATTGTTTTTATTTGTACAACAAAGCACATCACATATACACACGTATAGCCCATGAAGGGCGGGTCTTGGAACTCATGTATCTTTTGTATCGGAATTGCGTCCGATCATAATCCCACCCCCTAATCACAGGTTTTTTCAACTAAAAAACCAGTGGGACTATACTCGGACCATTACGGTACTTGAAAATGTGCATGTTACAGTTGATTACTACGAATAAACAACTGTGCAAAAAATAGAGCTACTGTCTTATTCACCCAGCTTTATAACTGGAGTTACATAGTCATGATAGTAGCAGAAAATTGCAAAACAGATTTGATCATCTTGATATATATTCACTACTCTACTGACAGGCACATGTATCATTGCCTTTTGGGATGTCAATACCTGAACCTGTTGGCCATGCATTTCCGCATAAACCTTAAAGAAATCTAGAAAAGATAAAATTATACATGTTTATGACAAGAGGTATACTTTATAAGGCAAATAATTATAAGCTGGAAAAGAGCTCCATCTTAGCATTGCTTAGGCCACATTAAATCAACAAAGTATTCTAACACACAAAGCAGCTCTAATTAATGAGAAGGCTGAAATTCCCAAAACTTATTTCCTAACCAAAGGGACTGAGTATGGCTATAATTAACACACATTTCTAATAAACCAATAGAAATGTACAACAAATCTTCCCTATACTAATCATACCCCATGAACAGATGTAATACAATGGGCTCTTTAAGTTGAAATACACCCCCTATGGAAGACAATGTCCTTAATCATCCATACAGTGAGTGTGGATTTCAAATGAGGTTACTTGAATGGGGGACATCAATTTTGAAATCTACGTCCTGTGGAAGACATGTCTTCCATAGCAGGTGTATGGATTTCATTTGGGGAAGCCTAGTGCTAAACACCAGCTAATGCCATACATTCAAAAACAAAAAATCAAATCTAATGCTCATAGTCTGTAATATCTCTTGATCTCACAGTTAAGATTCCAAGATCAAACATTGTCAGCCATCAGAGATCTTTTTTACCATCTACATGTAAAGCCTCTATGTGGAAAGGAAAAGACATACTACAATGCTAGACAAAATATGTTGGAATAAAAAATAGAATGTGCACCTTTTAAGGGCCATATTTTCATTATTTTTTTGAGTAATGCCATGGTGCTTTCTTTAGTGTCAAGTCTAAATATTACCCTCACCCCAATTACCTCCCCCTGCCCCACCAATCAATGTTGGGTACAACTAAGCACACATTGATCGGGGGAACGGGGGCTCATTTGCAATAACATACTAATTTCAGTCCAACAATTTTGTCCACGGTTGTTATCAGACCACAAGCAAGCTTCAGCAAGGAGGTAAGATGCTTACATATATTCCCTGACCTTTAAATAAACTGTACTTAATACAAGTACTCGATTTATAAAAAAAAAAAAAAAAAAACGATCCATCAAATTCTCTGGAAACAAGAGGACATCACACTCACAGGCTGGAGATGTCCATCACTTAGAGCTTTTTCACATCAGGTCGTGTGTCTTGAGCTCGCCACCACAAAAAGGTGGCGACGTTACATTTTGCCAAAGTCGACTCAAAACAAATGATGATATCTCTGTCAAGCAAGAAGTTATTGTCATGCTTGTGGCCTCATTTTATTGCTAAATAAAATGCACTTTCAACCCTGTAAAAAGAAATACTTGAACTTTTTTAATACTGACACTGTGCTTCATAGAATTCAGAATGGGCAGGGTGGCGGTGGTGGGGGATGTGGTGGTGGGGGATGTGGTACACACAAACTCTATGGGATTGGTATTTTTAGTGCGTAATCTGCTTCTGTAAAGGCTGTAAATTGGATTTGGACTCTAATTTAGCATCTAAAAGACTAATGGCCTTACAGCTAAACAAGTCTACTAATTGTTTTTAATCATTTATAATTGGTTTAGTCTAGAAAATACAAACTTTTCCATACAAAACTACCCGTTGTCATATTAAACACTGTAGTAAGTAATGCAGATGTCTTCAAAATCTAAAAGTTACTGTAAAATTTTAATTACTTATCCTATCATAGTCAAAGTATAGATTTTCTGAAGGAAATTTGACGAGGAATCTAAATATGGACATATTTTTTTTTTTTTTGTTTGGGGGAAAATGTTTAGGTTCAAAATATGTTGAATTGTAAAAAAATCTAACATACTTTGGGACACCCTATATTTCGAGATTACCAAACAGCTGTGATTTTGGTTTCTTCCAAAGTCAGTTGGCTCTCCATATCCTCTAACCAAATGAATGTTGTTTACTTCCAGTTTATTACTGTAAGTTGGTAATAAGCAATGCATTGAGTGGCCCATTTTTTATCAAAATCTTTTTTATTCCACCCTGTATAACTTACAGGTCACCCTGTATAATGAGTTGAAATGTATATATTTGAATTGCTTATGCCTTTAGCTTTCCAAAAATGTACACTTTTGCTAGTTTAGGGTTGATGATTGTGGAGATAATCTAATTAGAAACCCGGTTGGTGTAAAAATTCATAATATTTGTCATGTAACGCTAAGGGTGGCGAGTTCAGGACACACGGCCATCATACACTAGTGCAGAAGTTACTGGAGCCAATGTGAAATCTAATAATTCACCAGGGACTACCAGAACTACGCTAATGTTTTCAAATTAATGTAAATGTCTCGCATTTGTTTGCGTAACATTTGCCCTGATGATTAGCCAATTACTTTAGGCACCGGAGCAATAGGATGTACTGTATAAGTGGTCATTTTCGCGTACAGTTATTTTCATGATTTGGAGTGAGAGAGACAATTTTACTATTGTTATTTTCGCAATTGTCCAGTTTTTTTGCCAGCAATACATTATTACATATATTCGTGAGGTTAAAAGTTAATTTTGTGGATACAACTGCAATTGCGAAATCAGTGAAAATAAAACCCTCACGAAATTTACACTTCTCTCTTTCTGCTTGTTTGTTCCTATTCTTTCAACAACCTCTGTATCTAGTATTTTTCATAATATTAACACCAAATCAAAGTAAAGAATTCAGAATTCCTTCAGCATCCCAAAGTGTTTTCTCAACTTTCACATTTTCACATTTTCTATATTGCTTTTAATCTCAATTTTGTGGCATAGAATTACAAGACACAAAATACTCTCTTCCATTCTGAATTGATTAACACACATGTTCACAGTCTCCTATATTCAAATGCAACACTTAAATGTATACTTGCCTTAATTGTAAGTTCTGGCAAACACCTTCATCACGATATAAGGCCAAAAAAATATATTGTTGTGTTGCCCTCAAGTGGAAAAATGGGAAAGTTGGGTCGGACGGTTGGATTTCTTTCTATTTTTTTGTTTAACCTTCAATTTTAAAAAATCCCCTCAAATATTAAATAATGCTTCTTCAATTAGGGGACATTTGACAATTTTGACTACTGGATACCTGTTAGACATCAATTAAAGACTAGTCTTTCAATATAATATTAATTTTAAGTGAAAAACATCGATTTTTTGAACAAATCTGTAAAAATCATCATTCAAAAAAAAGATTGCGACCCTGATTTTTCAGGATTTAGGGTCGGATGGTTGAGGGCAACACAACAAAAAAATTTTTTGGCCTAATAGCATGTTTCAATGAATTTCCTCTTCCTGGTCTTCAAGTCTGCCAAATTCTCATCTCACATTTCTTTTCACATTCATGTCTCCATACAAAGTCACTCTTTTCCGTATACATTGACTAATTTGATTTGGGACGTGATGAAACTGCCATCACCTTGTGCATATCTGAGAGATTTGTGCTTTAAGTGTACCATGATGTCAAATAGTAGCATTGGTAATCAATAAAGCAAACTAAAAGAATTCATGCATATGACGATGGTGCACTTACACAACCCAATTGCATTATCACTCTAGTGTCCTAAATAGGAATGGGGAAAATATTAAAGCAAACCAAAGATGTGTGTTACTTCACAAAATGAGTAGCAATTGACTGTATTTCAACCAAACAAGATTACATTTCTATTATACTGGTTAAGCTAGCACTTTCACAATTCAATTGCATTATTATGGTTATTCCTTGCTCTAGTACATAGGAATAGGCAAATTGGTATTTAAGCAAAACTAAAGTCATATGAATTTCATTTATTACTCAAATTAAATCTTTCTTTTTGAACTTTCACATTCTTCACTTTGTCTACATCTGGATTGTATTTAATCTCAAAATGTAAAGCATACAGTTAGCACCATTTCAATGAATTTTCTCTTACCGGTCTTCAAGTCTGCCAAATTCTCATCTCACATTTCTTTTCACATTCATGTCTCCATACAAAGTCACTCTTTTCCCTATACATTGACTAATTTGATTTGGGACGTGATGAAATCATGAAACTGCCATCACCTTGTGCATATCTAAAAGATTTGTGCTTTAAAGTGTACCACGATGTCAAATAGTAGCATTGGTAATCAATGAAGCAAACTACAGCTAGGAATTCATGTCTACAACCGTAGTGCATGTCACAACCCAATTGAATTATAAGTTGCTCTAGTGTCCTGAATAGGAATGGGGAAAATATGGCTTTCACAACAGGAATCTATTACAAGCAATAAGGTTTCAATGGGTGCACTGTCTGATTGAAAAGCTTGTCAAGCCTTCATCAGGTGTGAAACTGTCTGATTGAAAAGCTTGTCAAGCCTTCATCAGGTGTGAAACTCTCTGATTGAAAAGCTTGTCAAGCCTTCATCAGGTGTAAAACTGTCTGATTGAAAAGCTTGTCAAGCCTTCATCAGGTGTGACTGCAGCTGGGACTAGACTGTCCGGAAGACTTCAGGACTTCCCGTAGAAGTCAGAAAGAGTCCTGAAGAAGTCCGAGTCAAGGACATCACACCCATCAAAACCTAGCTGGTTATTAAAATATTAAGGCAAATCGAAGTCACTGATTTGTTACTTGAAAGAGTAGCAATTAACTGTATTTTAAATCCAAACAGAATTCCATTTGCATACATGTACAGTTGCCTAACACTGTCACTAAAGTACTATGTGATGTGAATATTCAAGATCCAAGAATCATGATTATAGTATTTTAAAGGGGGTACTACACCCCTGCCCAATTTTGTGCCTATTTTTACATTTTTCTCCAAAATTATAGAGCATTGGTGACAAGTAAGATATGTATATTATAGGGGCAAGGACTATAACTACTGCACTGGAAATTTTATTTCAGCACAGACAGCAGTTGTGGAGTTACAGCCAAAAATGAGGGAAAACCAATATTTGGTCAATAAATCAATAACTACTTGCCTTGAGTTGCTGAATTTTCAGTGCAGTAGTTGTAGTCCTTGCCCCTATAACATACATATCTTACTTGTCACCAATGCGCTACAATTTTTGAGACAAATGCAAAAATAGACATAAATTGGCCAGGGGTGTAGTACCCCCTTAATATAATTTCCTGTGTCAATTCTCAAGCTTTTGGTAACATATCATAAATGCATACATATTACAACCATTTTTATGTTACAATCATTTTTATTTCAAAAACTGTAACAATTTGCGCCTTATAAGTTAATATTGAGTTCTTCAAGGTTAAGTTGCACAAGTCAATAGTTATATGTGTTGATTTCCATATTGCCACTGGTGTTACACATGTCGTATGCCTGGTAAAATGCAATAACAGCTTCGTTTTGCCTACCTACACACTTTACATACAGCTAAATTTGGTTTGCCTGGCTGGCTGGAGATATATGCAAGCATGTAACATCTCAGCATGGAAGTGAGACTAGGCTTTGCTATCAATGCTAACCCTTACTGCATCAGTATCAAGTTTAGTCAACAAGTTATCAATATTTTAAAATGATATTGTCAAAAAATTCAGATTTTTTAAAATCTCTGACCATATTTGAATTCTCCAGACAAATGCATTCAAATGAGTATAAACATACCCCGGGGGGTCACTCCCATTGTTGCCTGTACACCATCCACGATAATCAACTTTTGAAAAGCACCCTAAACAAGGATTTAACCCTTGGCTAAAACAACACCCTAAACAGGGATTTTATTCCTTGCATCAAATTTCATACCCTAAATTTCATTTCCGCGTATAGCAATTGCAATTTTGCTACCCTTTTTCCCAATATTTCATGTTTTTGACACCCTAAACACGATACGCGCGTAATGTGCCTACCCACGAAAAACTACCCTTTTTACGCGTTTTCATTATCGCGGATGGTGTACAGGCCACAATAGGAGTGACCCCCTGGGAAACATACCTAGTATTGGTTCAGTGGTTCTTGAAGGGGAGTACAGCATTGTCAAAGATTTTATAAGAATGCACTGATCAATACTGTTCTACATACCCCGGTACCTGTTTAGACACAGAAGACATCACTATGACATTGGTTGTATCACTTGTTTTACATTGAAATCAATCAATTACAGTGTAGCATTTAGTACATACACCTAACAAACAAGTAAACCAAAAATTGTAAAACATCCTTTACAAGGTAACCTTTTCAAACATTTCTAACACACTATTTTGTGCTGATCTCAGACAAACAACTGTCTATAAAACCAATTAAAACAGGAAAAAGGAAAAAATCACAGAGTAGTTGTGTTTGTTTGAAGGTCTTGTGGCAGGTTGAATGAACAAATTGACAATGCTTACAACAACTAAATTAGAGTATAGACTTAATGTGAGATGTTGTTATTTAATGTTGTTGTATACAAGTCTCTTATAGTAGGCATGTCCACTAAAAATTAAAGTACTTTTAAATTGATTCAGACCTAACTTATTGGATGGGAATTGATGAAAGAAACATTTTGGCGTTTAAATAATCTTAATCGGACGTTTCATTCCAGAGATATGGCCTTTCGAGTGTCACGGTTTTATATAGGGCTGCTAGAACATGTTAAAAAGTTAAAGTCCAAAAGGAATACTAACAGAAAGTGCAACTTTAAGGTACTTTTTCTTAATGTATTTATTAACTATCTTATCTGGAACATTATATTTGCTTATAACAACATGAAAATAAGATCATCCTGAAAATGTAATCGATTTTGTTGACATACAACAAAAACTATAAGACCTCAAAACCCATGGTTTGTTTGTTGAAACCTCAAGCATGATCATAGATGGTCGCTATGGAAAATATCTCCATAGAGGAGATGAACAATAAGTGCATTATTTCAAATGAAAAGCGGTAGTCTTAAACATTGTTCAATCTTTTAAGGTCAGCACATTTTATCTTCAAAATTATTATATTTCATCATGGCATAAGTTTGGTAACATTAATCACTACCAATTTTGAGAAATTTGCTCCAACTCAAAGGTTATCTTTACTACATTGAGCAATACACTGTGTGCATGGAAGCCATGATGGTCCCGGTTTTTACACTCCCTATGAAATGGACATGGTAGAGAGAAGTGCACGGGGAAGTGCATGATTTGAGATGGGCAGCGGTAGGCTTAAACATTCTTAAATTTCTTAACATCCTACACATTTTGTCTTCATAAATAGTTAAATTTTATGAGTATGTAAGTTTGCTTGTCTGATTCACTCCAAATTCGGAGATAATTGCGTTTGAAAACCTGATGCACGGAATGGTGTCACTTCAACTTGTTGTAGTTCTCATCTCATTAAATATTTCATTAAAAAAAGTTGATCTCTTCATGCAGGAAGGTCCTCTCTATTTACTGACCAAACAGGAAAAAGTTTGGTGAATGTTTTCTGGTGGAATCAGGAATTTCTTGAAACACCCTGATATAGGCCTACATTTGGATCAAAACAAGTATGTACGCCATTTAACATGCCTGGGATTTCTTGTATCGATCAGTTTCTCCATAGACAATACGTGTGTGAGTGCACGCACACAGTAAATGAAAAATCATTCTAGTGGAAACTGTATTGAGAGTGGGCATCCCTACTTATAGTAGTTTCATTGGTTATCCAATTTGGATTAGGATTTAGATGTAATGATGTTTCACTTGGAAAAACAAAACACCAATTTATTTTATCCTAAAAAATTAATGCTCTGTATTTTGCTGTAATCAGAGGTACATCATCTTGTTATGAAAACCTACTGAAACTGTCAACATATTCTAGAATTTACATTTCATTTTTCCAAGTACCATTTTGTAACCTTTTTCTGTTCCTGTCTGTACTCTGCAAATAAGAGCTTTATAAATTCCTGTTTCTTAGATAGACCTATACGTAAAAGAACGTATTCGCACGTTTTATTCTTGCGGTAACTGAGTTGAGCACAAAAACAATAATGATTATGAAATAATGCAGGATAATTCAGCAAAACAGGTGCACTTCTGAAATTAAAAACAAAACTTTTTCTTTTCTTCAAAAGTGATCTATTGTGATGAATTATATGGCTTCTTTCATGCATCCCTAAAAAAGCATTACGGTAATTAATACTCGCATACATTGTAGGTCTTTTCATAATTAATGGTAAGTGACACTAATGCTTCGCAAAATGTTAAATTATATTATTGCACCGCTGCTAAGTTGTTAATAATTTAATGCTTTCTTTCTCCTCACATCTGATTGACATAGAGAGAGCATTGAATCGGATGGAGAGAGCCTTTACTTTTATTACAATGTATCAAGTCTGATCAGGTTGTCATGAAGGTGACTCTAAACCTCAACAGCCCTTTGACGGTAATTCTTTTCATGCTTAGGGGAGGATTTCCAGAGCGATGATGTGTAAAGGGAATCTGCACAATTTTTTCTTTTTGAAAAATGAAGGTGTTACACTCACATGGTGTTTCACCACTACACTAGTGGTTTCAGAGACTGGCAACATATCACATCTGAATGCTTCCTTTTACAGGTAACAGGAACTGTCGTATATGTGATGAGTTAGTCAAAGATATTATTGAGTGAATAGGTCCCTCATCCTTGTTTAGACTGTCTTTTCCTTCTTGGTGAATCCAGATGGCTTCTGGAAGCAGTCAGATGTGATAGGTTACCAGTCTGATGAAACCATTTGTGTAGTGGTGAAATGTCACTAAAATGCGAGTTGAACACCTTCCATTTTTCTTGGAATTGTTCAAACAAAACAAAAATTCGCAGTTGAATCTAACATTCCAAATGAACTTGTTCAAAGATTATATGATCAACGACTGCATGCGGGAGCCAATGAAATTCAGCGCATACAAGCTTAACTCTGAGCCAAACCATGGCCACCGACTAAGAATGTATTATTCATGATGGTACTACATTAACTTGTATGAATTTGAAGCAAAACACGTTCAGCACCACCTTTAGATACAGCATTAGTAGAACCCTTGCACAGAGCTAATCAAAATGAATGCATTGGTGTATTTGCTAGATCGGCCGGCTGACTGTCTTAAAGTAATTTACAAATATAACCTAGCGCCCGTCAACGTATCGATTTGTTAACTCTAAACCCAACCAATGTCCATGTGCATTAATATAATCAGCCCCTGGAATGAAAATAAAAGTGAATTCTTTCTGTGTGATGGATTCAATACTCATTTGGTCAGATTTGACAGTAATTGCAAATTATATACTTGGATCATGAAATGAGAGGCCTGGTGATGAATATTGCAGCGTCACTTAATTTGCAAGTTTATTTTGTGGATAAACAAGAATTCTAAAGGCTTGAATGAAAGAAAAACACCATGAATTATATTGTCCTGCTTCTGTTTCAAAATGAATGCATTACAAAATGTAGGGTAAAATAATATTCAACTACAGCTTTCCAATATATGTGTAAATGAATTTTGAGGTTTTTACATATCTTAACTATAGAGATATTTTGCTCCACAACGCCGTTTTCCCCAATGAAATCGGACATTCCTAAGCAAACATATTGAGTTCGAAAGTTGTGGTATTATAAAATTGGAAATTAAGATATCGGCCTTTTAAAATATTATTGACAATGTTGAGAGTAGGAATTAACTTGAAAAATGTCTCCAAAAATACAAGATGCCAGTTACATTCCGGTCTGAAACTATCAGATAATATTTTTAACATTAATAACATAACAAATTCGCAACAAACCCAAATTGTGAAAAAATCACCCACCGGCAGATTTTTGGCTATTTCTCCATTTACGATCCTGCCCAAAAGTGTCTCCTTTTGACATGACACGTCACATATGTGTATGTTATCATATGAAGAACCCATTGTCACATTTATTTCATATTTTCAAATGTACTCTTCTAGGTGAAATTATGTTTTGTTATTCCTGATAAAAAAAAAAAGAAATTCTCAATAGGTTGAATTTAGTGATGGTCCATGATAGGTTATGTTCACTGAAAACAAGTCAGAGTAACTATTTAAAACCATGAAAGCAATGCCTTTGGCTAAGGTGATAAGTAACAACACAAAATGTGCAGATGTTTTGTATCACCAATACATTTCTTTTAACAGTTTTGTGTTAGGAATGGATCTGTACAGGGCACAATTTAGTGTAGAAAATATGTGTAGCAAAAACTACACATTTCAGAATTTGTGTATCAAAATTGTGTACTTTAGTTACAAAATACCATAAAATTGTGTACACTTTTCTTAAAATGTAGAACATTTTGCTATGCAATATCTCCTACATTATGAATATGATCTGTAATTTCAGACTCATTTTATTTGGTGATTTTGGTCAGATTTGACAGTAATTCCAAATTATATATCCTGTAATGGCAGGCCTTGATTTGGAAGTTTATTTTGCAGATAAACAAGAATTCCATAGACTACAATGAAAAAAAGCACATTAATTGCACCACGCCCCACGCTGGGCGCCCATTTCTTACCCAATGGGTTGGAGGAGTCACACCTCTTGGTGACAAGGTCTTGATGCTTCTGACTCTTCCTGGCTAGCCCATTGGGTCTATTTTACTTTTTTTTTCTTATGTATACGTATGTATTGTGAATTTTACTTTGCTTTTTGAAGTATTTTAGCCGAATTTGTAAAATAAAAATGAATAAAAATAAAATATTTGTATCGTCCTACTTCTGTTCCAAAATTAAGACATCACCAAATGTAGGGCAAATTATTCAACTACGATTTTCCAATATAATACATTATGATCAGCCACCTGCAAAACTCACTGTCACATTTAATATTTTCAAATAATGTTCATATTATAGGTTTGTTATTCCTGCAAAAAATCAATTCACCTAAAAGGTTGAATTAATAACGGTCCAAGATAACTTATGACCTGTCGCTGAAAACAAGTTAAGCGCCATTCTTTAAGTGGTTGATGAAATGTCTCTGGCTAAGGAATGAAATCAAAACTCGACCAGTGGTCGACCACCGGTTCCAGGCGGTTCGGTTGGACCTGGTTTTTATTGTTCTAAACAATGGAACGTGGTTCAACCGCCGGTAACCGCCAGTAAACCGGAGGTTGAGTTTTGATTTCATCCCTAATGTGATAAGTAACAACACATAAAATGTGTACTGAGGTCTTGTATCACCAATTACATATCCATTCCAAACTGTTAACTTGTTCAAGCCTACAGTTTTCTGTTTGGAATGGATCTGTAATTCTGGGAAGATTTGCATTTTATGGAAGCAAATAAACAGTAATGGGAGAAATAACACCTTAAAGGAGTGTTTCGTGATCCTAGCATCCTCTTTTTATGACATTTTTCAGTACATATCCACGAAAAAAGCCTATTCACAAAATTTCAGTTGATTCCGATTTTATGCTTTTTGAAGTTATGCATGATTATGTGTATTACACTGCTCCATAGACAATGCGTTGTAATTTCGTTCTGGTGCACCAGAACGAAATTCAAATTTCACGATATCTTTGCAAAACGAATTAATCTGCAAGAAATAGTTTGTACATAAACATTATATAGCCAGAGGTTTCCAGTGATATAAAAATCTCAACTTTTTTTGAGAAAAGTGGGGGGATGAGGCTGTGGATCACGAAATGCCCCTTTAAGATTCCTGAGAACTGTAGTCATGTTCAGACAATCATAAACTTCTCCAGGTAAGAGTGTAGTTAGCTACCTTTGAAAGCAATTGCAGATGCACTCACTGTCAGCTACTTTAAAAGAGTTACCTACAAATTACCAGCAAAATTTCTTGTTGTTGGTGTCTACCTTTGACTGCCGCATAACTTCCAGAAGGTTTCACACAGACGAAATGTGCTGATAGTTGATGGTAATTACTGTATAGACAAGGGCCGCTGTTAAAGGATTAAAAGTTATTCAAAGTTAGTTGTTGTAGGTAAATTTACCATCCATAGTAAGTTACCGGTTTGCTAACCACAGCTTTTGGTAGCAAATATGATAGTACATGGTAGGGCTAGAAGCACTACAAAAGCAAGATTACATGGCCAAACTTGATTGCTGGACAGAAAGCTTACACTAATCAAATCAGGTTAAAGCTCATTCAAACATATTGCAGCCTGATTTGAGGTTAAAACTGCTTTTCTGAATTGAACCAGAATTTGTAATAAAAAAAGAGAGAGAAAAGTAATGCTCTTCCTAAATCCAAATTAACTACTCTAACAACCAGGATAGACCCCACAGCCATATAGTATCTAATTCAACCAAAGCATAGTAAATATCTAGGTTTCAAGAGAAAACCTAATCAACTGTAACAAACTGTGTTTCTTATCAGAGGGATCAATGACAGACACCTGCAAGCTGTCTACGAGAAAATCATACAATTGGGTCTATCCTCCATCACCAAAAGAAATTGCAACATCCATTCCACGCAACACCAAATCCTCTCCAACTTAAAAGGTTTAGTTTTCAAATCGATCAGTGTCACATATCGAACTGCTTCATAAGGTAGAATTTAATAATAATCCAGCAAGCAAATGACCTTTAAAAAGTGGTTTTTAATATTTAATGTACAAAGCTCAAAGCATCAAACATTTAACAACTCTCGGTATGTAACAGCGGCAATTTTCACACAATATATATTTCATGCTATGCAAATCTTGAGCCATATGACCCGTTTCAATTATGTTTATTAATTGTAAGCTTCATAACAATATACACCTAAACAAAATGAATGATTCACATGTTGTTATTTTTGTGATAATGATAGCAGTTTGAGGTACGACAATCGCAAAGATAAATGTACCACAAAACTTGTCCACTTTCAAACTATGTGCTTGTGAATCTTGCCTACAGATTGTAGCATTTGGATCTGCATCAGTACCATATCATTTATAGTCAATTTTATTCTCCCACATCTGGTGTCCATGGAGAGACATTAAATATGCATGTCTCCTGCATGGATGGACTAGCACCTCATTTGCCTTTTGTAAATTTGTTAGACTGTAAAAGAACAACCAGAGCTCTGACTGTGAAGCTTGGCTGGTTTTCGTTACATGCAACACACATAAATCTCAGGTGTGCTTCAGTATCCCCAGCACTCCCAAAAGCATCCAGCATCACTTTAGCAGCATGGTACAGTAGTATTATCCAGAGAAATACCAGAGGAAGATCATTTGGTAATAGCAGGTAAAATGCCAGAGGACAACTTTTTCTACCGGGCTTCGTAAATCTGTAAACCGGGATATTCTGGCTTTTTTTACTTCAATAGAAAAATGCTGATCGAGTGAAAGAATTAAGAATGCATTTTGACTCCCTCAGCAATATAGTCCTGCATGTTTCCCTTCCTTATCCCCTCTCCTGATTGTCAGTTTTGTTATAGAAATACCAATGCCTGCCTATCGCTTGATGTGAAATTTTGATGATGACGAGGGCATCTTTACACCCCATTATCATGCCACAGGCCACCGTGTCCAATATGCACCAGGACTCAAAATAGGCACTTGCTCATTGGCAATTGATGGCTGTTACGTTACTTACTTGCCCACCTGTAAATTCTAGACTTGTTAAGTAAATGCTCACATAAAGGCACTCATTTAATAAACATAAATGGTCATTATTTAACACTTACCAAAAAAATTTGTATATATCCGGGCAAATTGATATGGTGGTGGCCCGGTGGGTAAGTGCAAAACAATATCCACTGATCTGATCTGTGCTAACTGGCCAGTTCATCAAAAAGGTTAAAGGTGAGCCTGAAAATACCAATGATGATTTTCACTGATTTGATGCTCTGTATAATTGGGCCAAGTTCTTGTGGGTGTCAATCCTATTAAAGTCCATGCATAGATGGTAGAAATGATTTGCCGCCATTCCTATCAATGCTATACACTGTAGGTGTGATGTGTGCCGAGTATATTGTAGAATACTCACTGATGGATCGGTGTTCCAAGCATATCAAAGCATGATGCCAGCCAAAATGTGGTTTAACTATATAGGCCTATAAAGAGGTGAGGTTGGTTGGGTGAGAAATTTGAAAGCAAAGTCATGGCTCATAATTTGAATTGGAAAATAAAAGTCACAAAACGTTTGTACCTTTCTGAAATTTCTCAGCAAATGACTGCCTTTTCATATTAAGGGATCTAAAATGAGTGTTTATTGCGTTTCGACAGTATTTTTTGTGGGACATGAGAGCACCTCAGACCTATCGAATTGCATTCTGAATCTGAAGCATGTCTTTCTGATATCAAATAATTTTCATTTTTTGAAAATCACAATATAATACAAATTTTATGACAAATTATAAAAATTTGATATTTTTCAAATTTTTGATATTATAACAGTCCTCGAAGTAAATTATATAAATCTAATGATACATTCTTAAAGTGTATGTAGCAGGAAGGAAAAGCCGACGGTCAATTGAAAATTTTGACCTTTCAAATTGAAGATATGGGTTTTTTCCCAAAAAGACCTAATTTTTGTTGGTGTTTTGGAAAAAAAAATCCATATCTTCAATAATGAAAGGTCAAAATTTTCAATTGATCGTCGGCTTTTCATCCCACCTACATCTTTTAAGTATAAATCATCAGATTTATAAAGTTTACTTCAAGTACTGTTAAATATCAAAAATATCAATTTTAATGATTTGCCATAAAATGTGTATGGCTCTGGTTTTTTTAACATGTATCAAAACGCTTAATGACACTTTGGGAGACCCCAGCAGAAACACATGACATATTTCAGGATAACTTTTTACATTTTTATGTAGTGTAGACATAGGCTAATCTCCCATAGCTTAACAAAATTTGTCCCATTTTTCTTTCTTTACTTGTGACAAGACCAAATGTCCAATTGTTAACGGAAATTTGTCAACCTAACAAAAGTGGCTAATTTGTTTTGTTTGCAAAATAAAACCAGATCAGCTCTGAGTATTCTGTTTAATATTTTATGAACACATGTTAGTGCAAGATCCAAGAAATACAAGATTTACCGAAATAATTTCTAACATGAAAAAAATTTGAGCACTTGAAAATTATGTTTTGGACGTTACATTTTCCGTTAACAATCTTGCTCTATTTTTAACATGGTCTAAGTGATTGTTTTATCAAGTAAAACATGCACAAATACTTTTAATGTGTGCCTCAGGGCAATATAAGTAATTGCAAGTGCACATTTTGTATCGGTTGAATGTTTTCAAATTATGGTGAAGCAATACTTAAATGGGTCTCATTTTCCGTTAACAGTTTTGTAACATCCGAAAAGAATACATATTGTCTTATAATTATGTGAAGAACAATACCAGCTTTGAATTTTCATTATTAAGTTGAAGTAGACATGACAACAAGTATCTAAATGAAAAATGATTTTACTTTATCTTGACTTTATGTAAAATGTTGGTCACACAACATTTCCGTTAACAATGGTAACATCCGAATCAAATGTAACATCCGAGACAGAAAGAGTGACATATTATTGAAGAAATTTAATTTGAGGGAAAATGAAAGGCTCAAATGGATTGGAAATCAAGGGAAGGCCATAGTAGAAATATGTTTTACCATATCTGGGTTTGTTCTTTGAGTGTGCAAACCATTAACATGTAAAGTTTGTTTCGGATGTTACAAGGCAAAATGTTAACGGAAAGTGAAGCCAATGACAGGGCTTTGTAAGAAGATTTTAGAATATACACTTAAATGAATTTCTAGTAAATATGCCCGGTAAATATGATGTACATTCTCATTTTCCTAATATTGCTGACTCCATTTCACCTTTGAAAACCTTGCTAGTGGAAAAAATTACAAGTTGTTAGCTCTACAATATCTATTGTCTCTATGCCCAACACATAAAATAAAAAGCAATATAATTGATTTGGTTCATTCCTTTCAAATCCAAGCGAGGTCATTACTGACATATACACATGTCCTAAGAAATTTATTTTAAATTTGAAAAGCAACTTACACTGAATATTTCTCCATTACACTAGCAAAATACTTTAATTTAAAATGTGTTTCGGATGTTACCTATTTTTTGTTAACAAGTCCAAAATGAAGTTGTAATTTCAAAAACTTTATAAGATTTTATCACTAGATGATATCTAAAACTTATTGAAAATAATTAAGTAGCAATTTTATCATAACATTTATTTCAAAATTGAAAAAAATCTGCATTTTCATAAAAAAGTGATCATTTTAACATTTAATATATACGTACATGTACATGTGTGAGGCCTACATTGGAATCACTATGCACATATACCAGAAATGAAGCAGGAGAAATACTTATTATGATTCATACAGCTTCATTATGTCCAATAAAACTATAAATTAACAATGGAAACAAATTAACCAACAAGAAAAATACTCTTAACAACAGAACAAATTTCAAGGGAATTATTTGTTAACACAGATTTATGAGCTGTTTTAATACATATCAGTTTTTGCATATTTTATATTGTGTGCAAATGATAAATGATTGTGCCTTGCATTAACAAATTTCTGAGTGTCCATCATGGCAACATACCTGTTGTATAATGATCTCATGTTTGTTAATTCAACTTCCAACCATCAAACTTTGTAAAAATGTTAACAGCATGTAACATCCGAATCACTGCCTTTAATTATACAAGTATTTGTACATATTTGAATCATTTGAATAATTTCAACAGGTTTTCTGATTCAAAGTGATTGATATTTATGCTAAAATAATGAAATGTCACAAATGTTTCCCTCAATTAGTTAAATTAGATTGCAAATGCATTATAAAACGTAATGTAACATCCGAAACACTCTGAAGTTGGGAAGACATAAACGAGAGCCTGATTATGCTTGTAAGAAAGGTATAGCCCTTTGTATTACCAACTTAATGCTTCAGGGAGCTAATTTATTTGATTTATTATGATGTCCAGTGCACATTTACAATTAAGGATACGGGTAACAATGTATATGAATAAATGTGGATATCAGTACATGTATATATCTAAATTAAAAAAATTTCTTCAGGAAGATGAAAATTATCATTTATGATGATTACATTTGCAAGTGATAGGTTTAATTATCTGACAGTGACTGTCACTTACATTTTTGAACTAGTATGTGCTTAGAAATAGGGCCAGATGCCTGCAAATAATGCCTGTTAACATAATAATGGAACAACCGAAACCCACGCCGATAGCGAGTTACATTTTTACTATAAAGGCATTATCAAACTTATTTTGATATGTTAGTACTCAGTTATCATTACCTTGTTCACATATGGATTAGCAATATATGTGGATGAAATTAATTACATTTAGAGCATATTTTTGACCACCAAACCTGCTATTTTGCCCATTTTTCAGTTTCATATGCCTGAAACGTTACCTAAAAGTGATCACAGAATGGCCATATTTGGTCAATAGTAACTTGGACTCATTATTTTCCCATCTCAACTAATTTGCTAACTAATGGGCATTACAGTAAGCAATATCTAGCTTTGGCAACAAGTTGCTTTTTTAGAAAAAAATCTCATTTGGCTAAAGGGTCTACAAAGTTTACAGACCAAATGAACAGAATTAAGCTCCAAGTTTTGTATTTTCTTAAAATTCAAGTAATCTGCTTTGAGAAATGACATATTTTAAGTGTCTTCTGTCAATTTCATTTTTACCCTCTTAGTTCACACTTTTGATACATGTTAAAAAAACCAGAGCCGTATTAAATTGCGAATTTCAAAAAATCAAAATTATTTGATATCAGAATGACATTCTTCGTATTCAGAATGCAATTCGATATGTCTGATGTGCTCTAATGTCCCAAAATAAATACTGTCCAAACGTTCATACCCCAGCCCTTAAGTACCCGGAAAAAAATTCTTGAGAAATGTGACTCTGGGCTTTTGTCCTCTTGAAATTCTTTAACCATTTTTCCCAACCTATAGTACTGACTAAATATCCCTATCACTTCCAAAATAACAACAATATATCAAATCATTATGAGATAAATGATAAACTCTAAACGATTGCAATGAATATTAAATGCACATTTAATTAATCATAGATCTCACTTGCAATTATTTTTCACAAGTTTTAAAATTGCATATTGAATCAACTTCGTTGTCGTTGAATCTGTAATGCTTCTTTCAAATTTTTGATTGATTTATTTCATATTTAAAAAGTGAATTCAACAGTATTAATATTGAAAAATACTAATATACAAATTATGATAGATAAAAGTCAATTATTGCTCTTGGTGCAAACTGAGTGACATATAATTAGATTTTTATTAAAGATTTAATAAACGTTCAACAAAAAGAAAAAAGTATTGACATAAAAACTGACGACTGAAGAGATATGACTGCATGGCCTTAGAAGACACTGCCAGTCTATGTCTATAATATGTGGAATGTCAATCCATGATATTGTTTCTTGTTTACTTCTCTAAAATATACAATTTTACTACAGTTTGTTTCACCTCAGGTTCGATGTAGACCTGTGCATGCCATGCAATATCAATTTTTGCACTAACCTAATCTCGCAGACACATGCACAAGAGGGGTATGCCAACATGCTTGTGACACAACTGCATAAAAACACCTGACATCATCCAACTTGAAGTGACACAGAGTGCAAGTTGGCCTACTACTATCTCTAACATTTATAAATGAAAACATGGACTGAAGAACCAGTTCTTTCCAAGGTCTGTGTTCAAACTTGAATGTAAAAATATTGCAATATTCCAAACAAATTCCCTAATGCACAATATCTATGTAGTAATGGCAACTTTTATCTGTTCAATATAGGTTTATGGTTAGCGGATACCATTTCATCATGGTTCAACAGCTTCATTTCCTTATCACTTATCACCCAGGCTTTCCAATAATATCTGCCTCATAGGCCTCATCTTCCTTCTATGCCAATGACTTTTGAAACATCCTAGCACAATGTGTTGCACAATCAAGCTAGCGAATTTATTTCTGGTATCAATTTTCAATATTTCATTCTTGCACATTTAACAGGCTACAATATTATGAAAACTCCATCAAATATGCATGAAATATCTCTTAATTATATTTTCATGCTGCAGACACAAAATGAAATTCAATACAATATCTTGTCACTGTGTATGAAAAATCAAAGTCTTACACTCTTGATCATGTCACATATACTGAACCTCTTTGACAAATCCCATGACTATTAACACAATAGGTACTAATAGGTATGCACAGACAGATATACCCACCTCACCATCCAACATACTGTACTATGCACAAATATTACTGGCAAACCATCATACCTGCTCACCCCACTTGTTCTAATGCTTTATTACAAAATACACCTTCCCAGCAAATCACACAAAGACTTTACTTTAATAACCATATCGCACATTCATGTACATCCCTGCACACTGTCACTGACAAGCGTGGACCCTAGCATAACTGTGGATAGCTCGTTCACGTAGCGGTTGCGTTGTCCCACTGGCCTACTACACGTTATAAACGTAGATTGCCTGGCGGTGGCGATCGGAGTGTTATCGTCAGAGCACCTCGGACTAAACTGTGGACTGATATTTCACTATTGAAAGTGTGGCCTTTTATGGTAATGATATTTAACTGCCAAAACGTAGACCTGGTATTACACCTACGATGAGGGACCTATACCCCAAGGGTGGACGCCCATAGTTGCTGTGCAGGTGGGTCCAACACATACACACCCCACGCGCACACCCCCACATGTAATCGCCTCCAAACGTGGATGCTGTTGAGGACTATGCAAACATGGTTGTCTGAATCCCTACTCAATCGACATACCGAGGACATTTTCTGCCATTTTGTTTGTATATTTTTGTGTGTATAGAATTTAACCTACCAACTGCGGACATTATTTCTTATACCGATAGAGGTCGTATTTTGCAAATACATTTTGCATAAAATTAAAATGCGGTCGTTTGAAACCGAGGATGATCCTCCATTGCAGAGTGGTCTGCGGTTTGAATGTGAAGTGCAAGTGTGTGTCCTCGTTTGCTGGCAAACAACTACGCAATATTACACAAAAATACACACACCCCTGCAGGGTTCGAATTCAGTCAATTTTTTTGCATCGCAGTTTGTGCTATGCAAAACACATGTTTGCATAGCAGTATAGCACTTTTATAATTGAAGACCGAATTAAAAAGACTAGTTTGCGTCTGACGTCAGGGCAAAGGCACGACGTGATTGGTTACTGACCTGCGCAGTACGGCATTTTTGGTCTGGTTGACAGGACGTCCTACGCAAACTAGTCTTTTCAATTCGGTCTTCAATTATAGCTATGCATTTTGGAAAAGTGCATAGCAGTTGATGGAAATTGCATCGCATTTTGCGATCGCGATACCGTCGAATTCGATCGCTGCACCCCTGCATGTTCATCCTCCTCATCTGCTACATTGATGCTTTCAAAAACTATAAAATACACATTCTAACAGATCACACAATGATTTAAACCCATGCATGCACCCACACAAAAATATGCACAAACATGCATGTTCATTGATGCTCATATACATTCATTGATGATCACACTGGACAGGCCGTAGCAAGGTTGAAAAATGTGGGGCAGCCATCGCAAATGTGGGGCGGCCAAAATACAAATATATGCCAATATTGAAATAAAGATATAAAGAAAAACATAACAAATTTCTCAAAAAGTGGGGCGGCCATGGCATCCCCGGCCGCCCCGCTTGCTATGGCCCTGTCACACACACTTGTTCAAATGCTATAAAATACACACGTAACCCAACACATCACCCAAATGTATACCCTCTCACATGATCACATCGTAATGCACCAAAATGATTGAACAATAACAATTACACCCAAACATACATGGACATACAAAAGTATTGAAATTATTCATCCAAATTAGCTTTATTAGGCATTTCATCCATCATTTATCAATGCTAATTAATTACTCATAAAGAGTACAAAAATAAAAAGCACACTGAATTAGTTGAATTCATCCATGCACATCACTCACATCTCACCTGTATGGCCACACAAAGCCCAGATGCAGATCAATAAGATATTGATGACACAAAAACAATAGCAAATTTACATGATCCGTGTTTATATCCTGTTTGAATGCCTAGGGAACCTAGTACTACAGTTGAACACATGCCAACGAGTAGGAAGTTCACCTAGCCCAGCTGCCTGCACTGTATATGTGTATCTAATACTAGTATTGGTATCTCCACACTTTGCTTCATCCGTGAGTGCTGAGATTTCTACAGTGCTAAATAAAGCTTTACTTATTGAGCGGTAGTTCCTGGCCATGTGAGAATTGTCATTTGTTCCACTGAACAGAATTAAGTTCCTGCAATACATTGTATATACTGTGAATGTGCTATGTATAGTGTACCATACTATAGCACAGCATCATGGGGACATGTGGGGGGGGTCAAATATTCAGTAAAAAATTGGGGAAATTTCATTTTTGTCATTTGTCCCTATTGACCATCTTCATTAGCATAATTATCGGCTTTATCCGTTTTACCATTGTCTTTATCATCATCATCACTCCTCTCACTCAGTATCAGCATACCATGATCGTCATAATCATCAACATCATCCCTATTATCATCATCATCATCATCTTCATAATATACAATGTAAATTATGTAACATCTGCTGTCGATCATTTTATGCATAAATTATCTTGTCTAACTAAAAACATTTAGATTGTCCACCAACACTGTTAATCTCGAAATCTTTTAATACAACTGCATCCAGAGAAGTTAAAATTAATGCAGTTTGTAGTAAAGCACCCTCGAGGTAAGCATAGCACATTTTATTATTCTGCCAAATACACCTTATAGAGGGCGCTATCAAGGACACATTACTCAAGAAAACTTGGATGATGATTAAACACATTTGAAGATTATCTATGTAACATGTACTTTTTCAAGCATAAAATAAAAACTACTTCAAGAATGATAAAGTACATAATCTTCCATTTACACAAAAATGCAGAAATTGCATATGCATTAAAAATTAATTTTTACAAATCATGAAACAAAATCAGATAAATTATATGCAAATAAACAAGGGAAGGCAAAAATGAAAATGAAAAGCATGCAAAATGCAAGAAACTTTAAATTTTAAATCTACCAAATATGGAATTGATAAACAACATGATAAGAATTTGGAAACAAACATTGCAGTTTATAAATGAATGGTGACTCCAGTGGCATGCCCAGAAACTGGTTACCATGAGGGGTCTAAATGTGCCAATTAAGCTCAATTAGGCTGATTTTGCATCAGTTTTCAAAAAGGCTGAAGCCCCCACAGCCACCCCTGAGCATACCACTAGATGGAAGACTTTTGAAGCATAAACATGGGTTTTAATGGAACACTTCAGGCATTTAGATTGCATGGTAACATGAATATGTATCAGTTTTTGTAAGGGTGAACATTCGCCAACATCAAAGAATTTTGAATTGTTGTAAGTCATGGGATTCAAAATAATATAACTCTGGCAATTTTTTGGCAAAGGGCTACAAAAATGTAGGAAGGCTAGGAATTGAACAATTTTGACCAGTGTCTTTTTAAAAAATATGATGGTACAAAGGTCTGACAACACTCAAACATAGCAAGAGTCCTTGAAAGATATCAAGGTCTTATGATATCAATATTCTTTATTGTCAAAATATAAGGGCAGCCGCAAATATTCATGTATCCCAGTGATTTTCAAGACAGTACTTAATTTTAGTTTGATCAAGCTAAATAATAAATCGTATAAATTGTTCACCAGGGATAAGTTGAAATGTAATATATGAATGAATGGGTTTGTAGACAGGAAAATAATATATGAAGTTGGAATGTATAAATATTTTTTTACATTATAATACCTGTTTCTTTTTTTCCAAAACTGTCAAGAGTCTCCAAGATATCTTCTAAACTAGGTGCTTTTGTTTCCATGGTTACGGTTGACCAACAGTGTCTAGTCTACCAGCAAAATATCACAGCAAATTACAAACTGACATAAAAGCTCCCCGGTAAGATCATAGTAACAGTTCTGCATGCAAATGTACCACAGTAAAATACAAAATGGTCAATTCAGCGTCAATTTAGACTGGGTTCACACAAGTCATTTTTTATCATTGTGCCATATTTTTCGAGGGCATGTGTGGTCTAGTGGTAGAGCCCAAGCGTCATGATTGTGAGGTTGTGGGTTCGAGCCCCACCGTGGCCATACGTGTTGTGCCCTTGAGTAAGGTGCTTCACCTCAATGACTCCTCTCCACCCAGGTGTATAAATTGGTACTGGCATTCTTTAATGCTGGGAAGGTAACTCACTGTTGAGGTGTTGCAATCCTCCTACAGCAACATTACATGGAAGAGTCTAGCCCAATCGCCAATGAAAGAAAGATGGGCACTCTATTCATTGTTTATACATGTTTGCCCCATCACCATGATGCTAATCATTTACAGATGATGATATACCATCAACATCTACATGAATAGGGATAGCATGGCCTGGGCTACCTATGCCAACTGTAAAATTGACAAGATAAAAACCTCTTGTGTGACCCCAGTCTTTGTATACAAACATGCACAACTTTCAAATAACAAACAGTACTTACATGCAAAATGAAATGACTCAACAACTAAAGAAGAACTCTAATGTATATACAAACTGGCAGCTAGACTATATCAGATTTGATGTAAGACTTGAAATTTATTGATCAAAGTTGTGCAGGATGCAATGATCAGCAACCAGGATATTGAGCACAACCAGTGGAAAATCAGGGTGTTGTGATAAATATTTTGAGGTAAAATTTTTTACCCTGACCAAGTTTTGGCCTAGTCAGAACATTTCAATTGGTTATAAATACATGTGCAAATACATCCAGAACTTACATCCTTTATATTCACGGGTCCATAATTTATATTGGTGTTTACTTTTAAAACACTTGAGGATAAAACTTAAAATTTCAAGCCCCACGCTGGATCACATAAAAACTCACCATCTGATGCAGATCGTCCCATATTGTTTGTATACATTTTGTAGCTACAGAAAAAAACCATGGACTTATCAGTTAGAATTAAAATTACTAGCCCTACTCATGAAAGATAAAGAACAAAGTAAGGGCTGTTTATGCCTCCTCCAGAAAACTGATTGGGGAAAATTATAATCAGGTTCTCTATTTGTGCCAACAGTAAATAAACTATGTAATACATCTTGACCTTTTTTAAGATTCAGGGCTTGATAATGTTCTCACTATACGGTACTTTGATTCACATCAAGTTTAGTAATGACGTCAAAGCTTTTTTCATGGTTGCTCCGCAGGCATGTTGATTACCCTTGTACATGTATTCTCTGTATGAAATTAACTTTACGCACACAACTGGATACTGCTACCAGTGAAATACAAACCTAATTTGTACCGAACTTGAGGTGAACCGAAACATGTGAACATAAGTCCTTCCCTACCAATCATCACTGTAGTGTAGCTCTTAGCTCTGTGCTCCTCTATGTGAGTTGTGTCGTGGGTTATTAGCAAAGCAAAATCAATGCTAATATTGCAGCACCTTGCTATAAAATTATCCTTAACTTCAAGTGGGTAAACCATACTCTAAATGAAACCATCTACACCCTCCAAACACTAACCCTCTAGTACTAATATCCAAGTTTGGATCCATCAACTGATATTACAGGGCCATGTTCATTATGAGCCTGTACATTTATGCCCTTTATGTTCCAGCACATGGGAACAACACCGGATGATGGGTGAGCCCAGGGAGATAAGCAGGCTGTTTTGCAGTATGTTATAGTAACTCAATTTTAAAAGTTGCCTCCTTTGGCTGCCATTTTTTTTATTGTGTCACCAGGGCCCCAAAAAATGTTGACTCTTTCTGGGACCTTAAATTGTAATGGCCAATATTTTCTGTCAAATATAATGCTGTGAAAGCTTTATCACAGCAGCCAGAAGCTGTGAAGTCCCCTGACTGGGGTCCAGGGCCATTAGGGCCCTGGAAGCCAAAAAGGTATTTTGATGCTCTCTGGTGCGATCTGGGCCTAGTTTTGGACCATTTTTGGAAATGTTTAGGACTTTAAATTTCAAAACACATTAACACATATAGCATAAAATGACCTGCTATTGATAAAAATTGTGTGAAAATATGTAATGTTGCACCTTTAAATGGGTACCTTTTGTATTATTACAGTATGATATGAGTATAGTATTAGTAATACATAACAAATTTTATATAAATTATACATGAATGGATGGTCACCATCACACTGTAATGACATTCAGACATTGTGTCACAATTTGTGTGATTATGTCCTCCTATGTTAATAACTTATAAAATTTGTCAGTCAATTGACCGATTGAGGCAATAAATAAAACATGCCAACTGGCAAGTAGTATCAATCCTGTGTGTAAAATGTGTATTTATTACCCGTCTAGCATTAGTAGCATAGTTGTGTGTGAACAGTATCAATCCTGTGTGTAAAATGTGTATTTATTACCCGTCTAGCATTAGTAGCATAGTTGTGTGTGAACAGTGTTATGCTGTCATAATCATCTCAACTCAATATCTCATACTTTGTAATATTACAATATTAATTAACTGTATTCATGTACAATGAATGAACTTAAGAAAATTTAACATGTTTATTGTGATGTATTAAGTATGAGATAATGAGACAGTGAGACTACAATTATACCAACTGCGACAGGCCAGGACGCCGGGTTTTACTCATCAAATGACGAACTGAAAAGTCAAAGAATACGAAGATGCTACACCTTAATCACCCATCTTCTTGTCACATTACAATGAAAATAATAAATCATACTACAACAAAACTATTTATCATTTGCATCTGATTTCTTCATGAGTTTCTGCAAAATTCGGCAGCCATGCCAGCCATACCAACCCTTACCAAACACAACTGCCTAATAGACAGTTAATAGGCAGTTAATAGGCAGTTGAAGACAAATGACTGCCTAAATCAAACTATCAACAAGAAGTTGCTGGAAAATTAGGCAGTTGAAGGCCTGTGACTTAGGCAGTCAAAGAGCTTGACAGATATGAAGGTCTATAATAGGCAGTCACTATATGACGCTTTTTGGGTCTAACCTCCTTGAACCACTCAACTCCTGGTTTCGCATTGGCCGCAAGTCTCACGCATTGGGTCACTTTCTCACGGTCTCACGCCAGGGTAGTATAATCTCACTCCTAGGTAGTAAATCTCACGCAAAACGCTGGAAAATAAGTAAAATCTCACGCATTATCAAAATAATTTGTTGCTACTACCCCCGCTTCGATTCATGAAAACAAGTTTCCACAGCAAATCGGGAGACGTCCAGCGATCTTCCTGTAAAATCACAAGCTTCCGTTTTATTTGAGGCAGTTGACGACTGCAAGGACTGTCTTTTTGGAATTGCAGGAGAACGTTTTAGATCTGATGAAGCCTTCAAGGAGAGCTGTTTTACAGTGCCTTTACAATAGAATGTAAGGAGAAAATGGTCAACTAAGGAGAGCTTAAAATCACTCTCCTATATCGGATTTAAGGAGAGCAGCTAGAGTGATTGCTCTCACTCTCCTCAAAAGGCATGTCCCTGCAACTGCTTGGATTAGAGCTTCATCTGAGGCAGTCAACTACCTAATTTAGAGCTTCATTTGACTGCCTAAATTAGAGCTTCATTAGAGAATGTCGACTGCCTAAATTAGAGCTTCATTTTAGGCAGTCAACTGCCTAAATTAGTGCTTCTTTTGAGGTCGACGACTGCCTAAATTAGAGCTTCATTTGAGGTGAACTGCCTAAATTAGAGCTGAAGGTGAAGGTCTAAGAACTGCCTATAGTGCTTCATTTACCCCATTTTACATGTCTAGGTACTGCCTATGTGCTTTCAGGTCTATATAGAGCTTCATATATCAACAGCTTCAAGTGACTGCCTGTATTAACTGCTTAACAGACTGCCTAATAACTGCCTAATGAAGGCTTTCATTTCGGTAAGGGAATGCATACAGGCCCGGTCCCATCGTTGAATATTGTTGAATACGGCCAGTTTGAAAGTTGTTATTTGATGGAATCAAGTTCAGTATTAATATCCAGAAAATGATAGATAAATAAATGAAATCATTCACTCACCTTGGTACGTGATCAATCATTCGATCCGTGACAATATAATATGACACTGACAGCCAAGGGTAGCGCTAGGTCCAAATAACAGAAAATGCAAAAATGGGGGGTCCCTAAAGAAATATCGGGGGTCCCAACTATTCATAATTGTCTAGCCAATTCAATCTATTTGTGTGATACCATACTATTTTTTTTTTTGGGGGGCAGGGGTTTATTAAATATTATTGTATTTTTTTGTTTTTTCTTTCATTCTTTTTTTTTTTTTTCTTTCTTTTTTTTTTTCTTTTTTTTTTTTTCTTTCTTTTTTTTTTTTTTTCTTTCTTTTCTTCTTTTTTCTTTTTTCTTTCTTTTCTTCTTTCTTTCTTTTCTTTTCTTCTTTCTTTTTTCTTTTTTTTCCTTTTATTTTTTATTTCAATCAAATTAGTATAATTACCTAATATTTACCGCCCGCCACTGGCTGCCCAATAATACTTTTTATACTGCCCTCTATTTTCTGTAGTTACCAGTAAACATACAATGGCTGCCAGAGATCTCGCCCGTATTTTAGCGATATCACAGCTGTTTTGCTGTCAAAATTTTCACTCATAAAGCAGTATTACTGTGCATAATATTAATTATTGAAGTAAATAAGGCCATAATTTGGTATTTCAGGGTTCAGTTGCTTGAAAATGATGTGCATAATGCAAGTTGAGGAAACTTTTGAGCCTAGTTTTATGAAACCTGGATATAGAAAACAACATGTGGGAATTTTTTGTTGCGTCTGACGGGACGCAATAACTCACTACTTTTGCAATATTCATGCGTGAGATTCGGGTTTTGGTGGGTCCGGGACGCAAAAACGCAGCCTAGCGCGACCCTTGCTCTGACAGCATGCCTTCCGGCTGTGTTTACGTTTGCTTCGCTTCACGAGTCAGCATTGCCTCGTTCGTAAAATAGCTTGACAATAAAACCCTTTTTTTTTCAAAAAGGACTTAAAAGTTGATACTAAGGCAGAAACAAAATGAGAAATATTTCTTGATGCTGGGAATACCATTTTCATACGAAACTCATACCAAACAATAATTAAATTAAGCAAGATAATTATGTCTAAAAATAGCGTGTTGGGTGTCTGTCATTTAATACTGGTCTCTTCCGCATGCATCGTATTGTGTCAATCCGGTACTTGGAGCACGTGGTAAGTAGGCTCACAAAGACTGTACAAAAGACTAACGTTGTCCTTGCAGAATTTTAATGAGCACCGAGTCGCTGACGACGGCCACGACGCACTGAGTTTATTTTATGGATAATAATGACTGAAATTGAACATGGAGATAGGGAACAGGAAGGGGAAAATGGACAAAGAGGCATATAATAAGGTGGAAAACAATAAATAATAAATCTTGAAGTTGAGTTTGAGAGTTTGAAACTTACAATTTTTGCGATTTTTTTTTTTTTTTTTTTTTTTTTCATTTTTTTTCATTTTTTTTATTGGCTTAAAAATTTTCTGCAGCTGTTAATTTCTTTCTGGGACCGCCGGTCCCGCGGTCCCGTGGATTTTGTGGGCCTGTGTGTCACATAATACTTTGAATATCACAATTTTCATGCACATTTAGCACTGCAAGTCACAATCAAATTTGCCAACTTTATAGAGGTTTGTGATAGACGATCACATATTGCTTTGAAATGGTTGTTTAAATTTGGTAGCAGGGTTGTAGCTAGGCCAATTTCTATGCCAGGTGGCAAATTATTGCGAAGCAGAGCTACTGATCATTACTACTGTTTTCTACTGATTATCAAAATATTTAGGAAAATTAATCACTGTAATATTTTATTTCATTTTGTCATTTGACTAGCCCGAGGTACAATGTACTCACACCTCCGTCACTACGATTTCCACTGGCCTTCTCCGTGTCTTACTGTGAGGAAGGAACAACGTAGGGCCATGATGTGTCGGGCTATCATTTGATATGTGGCATTCCTTTACTTTAGGGGGTTTTATTTTTACATGTAATAGCTGCCTTCTGGGCAGGTTAGGGTTAGGGTTATAACCACAGAGGAGAGAGAAAACAGAGCCCATACCACCAGTCAAAGTATCCACATCATCCGATAATGAGGGCCAATTGTTCCATGAAATGCGACAGGCGAGACTGCTTCGCAATTACCGCATATTTTCATGGTCTATCGCGTAATCACGCAACGCTCTATCGCGTAAGGCACGCAGCGCTGGCGTGATTCTTTGACACGGCACGATCGAACAATTTACAATCGGCCCTCATGAACATGATGAATATATGCGAGAAGTCACCGTATGAATACACTGTCACAGGGACTTTGACTGGTGGTACGCTCTCTGACCTGTTTTCTCTCTCCTCTGTGGTTATAACACTGTACTTCCACAAGCAGCTATAACATGTAAGGGAAATTCCATGTAAGAATAAAAAACCCTAAACTAGAAACGCCTGACATGTTCGATTTGTTCAAACATTGATTTTAAAATTTACATAACGATTTCTCACTCAACATGCTCAAAGCAAAGGCTACTGCACGGCCCATGATAGCATGCACGCTTTGAGTACAGCAGTAGCTGACATAAAAGTCACGAGTTTTTACGTTTATTTATTTTGCTAATTAAATTATAAATCATGGCATGGTTGCCGAATTCTGCAACCCAGCCATATAAATGGACCAATAACTTCATGAAAAGAATACTAACCTGCACGACAATGAATTTCACAGATACATGACAATTAACACATTACATTCGAACACTTTAACTCACGTTATTGTACTGAAATGCTAAGAATTCCAAACCAAATCGTCTACACAAAGTTCCAGCAGCTGTCGTATTTGCGTACCACTTCCGGGATGTAAACAAATCAACATGACCTTTGATTGAGTGAGGTCGCTGCAACCGATAAAAATGCTGTCAGATAGCAACTGTCGAGATGAGAAGAAAATGACAGATTGTTTATCAGCTAAAAAGCAAACGGTCAGTAAAACTTTGGGGAGCTAAGGTGTATGTAAAAAGATTTTAAAAGTGTATAAAGTCAAGGGGAAATGTTAATAACTATATTTGGACCTTAAAAGGGTTTCAAATACTTGGAGTGACACTTGACCAATACCTCTCTGGAGACACTGGTTAGCTCTATAATTAACAAAGTTACTGGCAAACTCAAATTTCTTTACAGACATGTTCAATATCTCAATCAGAATTTACGGAAAAATCTCTGCTCTGCTCTTTTACAATGCCATATAGACTATTGTTGCACATCATGGTATTCAGGCCTTACCAAACACTAGTACAGATTATCCAAAATAAAATGGCTCGTTTCATTCTCAACTTGTCTCCCAGAGAGCATATTGATCAGGTACACTTGGATTCCATTAAGCTTTTGAAAATCCATGATAGAGTCAAACAACTCCGACTCAATCACATGTTCAATGTTTTCTATGCAATGGGTCCCACTTACTTTGATCAGTTTTTCACTAAAACCACTGTCACTCACACTCACCGTACCAGATCTAGCTCACTTGACATAATTTCCATGTCCCCAGAGTCAGTGGCCTTGCTTCCAACTCCTTCTTTTATCAGGGTACCCTTGGCTGGAATTCTTTACCTATTCACATCAGGTCTATCACCAACAAGAATTCCTTCAAATCCCATGTCAAAACCCATTTATCTTCAACCTCAATGAACCAGGAAATGGCTGAATATGTTTAACTTATTTCTCTTTTGTCCCCTCTTTTGTGGCTCTGTTTTCATCTCCCTTTTGCAGGCACCTTTTCATTTTGGACACCATTGGAAATAAGTTGGCATATTTAGCCAACTTTATGGGTTATCCTGGCTCATTGACTTGGTTGTGTGTTTCTTGTGATGATGATTGATTGCATAGGCCTATTTGTTATTTTCTGTATTGTTGTCAATTTTGCCAAATAAATAATAAATAAATAAATAAATTCAAGTAGGCCTAAACGTAAACGTAACCTGCAGAAAAAGAAAAAATGGAATCGTGAAGGCTTCATATTCTGCTAAATTGTTGGTCAAAAGTAGGGGCCGGCCTGCATCTACATAAAATGGTCAATGCTTAATTGTCAAGAAACTGATTTTCGCCCAAATTAAAAAGGGTGGCGGCGTGACATTTTTTTTGTTGTTGTTGTAAAAATGAAATAATAATGATATTTTCAAAAGCATGATGAATATTTACAAGTTATAATGCTATTTTTTGACCAACACCAGGATTGTTCATTGATGCTAGTAATTTTATGATCAACATAGGCTTATTAGGAACCGTGGGGCTGGGGGGGGGATCAGCCCTCAATAATTTTGGTGCGGGGCTGAAATACCTTTCAGCCCCCCCAATAATCCTAGGTGAAGTTACAAAATTGTGATAAAATAGAGGAAAAATGGGTGTTTGTGAGCTTTGACCTTTAGGCCTATTTTGCAAAAAATTTCGGACTCCGAGGGCGGGCACCCCCAGGTATGATTTTCAGCCCCCCCATGTTGAAAATCTTCCTTAGCGAATGATCAATTAAGGTTAGCAACTACCGTAAAATGGGATAACTTTGGGCACTTTTCAGAGTTTTTAAACCACTACTTCCAAACAAAACCAATTATATTGCCAATTATCTCTTTTTTATGACATTAGGGTTCCCTTCTAAGTTGTTGTTTTTTGTGACATTTTACCCCTTGCACGCATCCTTGCTCACAAATATCTATTTTTAATGATTAAAAAAAAAATGTAAAAAAGTGCTCATTTTTTGGTCAAAAATCCTGTTTTTTTCGTAAATTTCGAGGAAATTGGACATGAACGACTATTATTTCTTCCAAATATATTTCTTAACAAATTGACACCAAATATGACTAAAAACAATACTGCTGTACGAAAATATGACCATTTGAAAAAATATATTTGACCGACCAAAGTTACCCCGCTGACCGAAGTTACCCCATTTTACGGTACTTGCGATTTGGTAGTTCACAGCATCTTGCGAATGGTAGTGAGCTATGGCAAAAATTGGATTGATCATTTCATAACGAGTGTGTAGAAGAATTCAAATATCACAGATATATAGACCCTACTTATAGGCAAAGGTCCTGTGGTTATTGACAATGACTCAAGAATCTTGAGTTATGTTGTAAAAAGGGCTGTATAACGTACATTATTCATTAACATTGGCGTACGCAGGGGGTGTTACGTGTGTGAAACACCCCCCTTGGGTTTGTCCAAAAAATAAAAATGGGGGGAGAAAAGGCAAAGAAAGAGAGAGAGGGAGAGAGAGAGAGAGAGGGAGAGGGGGAGGGGGAGAAGAGAGAGAGGAGGAGATGAGCATGGCATAGGGGACATAATATCAAATTATCATAGGCCTATAGATGTCTTAACTACCCCCACTCAAATTTTTCTCTCCCCTATACCCGGTATTGACTGACCGGCAACGTACGTAAATATGTCGATTAATGTTAACACCCCTCCCACACACACCCCCACCCCCCATTTAATTGTTAATTGACATGGATATAGGGCCTACATGTTAACACCAACACCTCTCCATATCGTCACCTGAATATATTTAGGTATATTCGTCTCAGATCGTCACACCCCTACCCCGGCAACGTACATACATAAAGGTTTTAATTGTGCAAATTGAGTTCGGGCCCTTTTTTCTGTTTGAAGCAATGATTTAAATAGTGTAAAAATTATGCACCAAATGGCTTCAATCGGACCTTCATTTTGCAAAATTTTCCAACTTCTGCAGGAGGGAAAACTCTTGTTCACGAAAGACTTCATGGACCGTTATTTCACCAATTTTCGGCTTTTTCAAACCAAAATTTTACACACTACGGTGCCAAAATGGTCCGCCAAATCGCCTCAATTAGGTCTTCATTTTGCAAAGTTTCTTAATTCTGAAGGGGGGGGGGCATTCTGTGTAGTAAATAAACAAGTTGCCATTTTGGCTTCTGCTTTCGACATTTACCAATTTGTAACACAATTTATATATAGGCCTACAACTTTAAGTAAGACTTGTTCACAAAAGGCTTCATGAACCGTCATTTCACACATTTTCGGCTTTTTCAAACTAAATTTTTACACACTAATAATGCTAGTTATGCCAAAATGGTCCACCAAATCGCTTCAATGAGGTCTTCATTTTGCAAAGTTTCTTAATTCTCAGGGGGCACATCCCCTCAGACACCCCCCTGTGTAGTGGATAAACAAGTAGCCATTTTGGCTTCTGCTTTCGACATTTACCAATTTGTGTTTAACACAATAGGCCTACAACTGTAGGGAAAACTTGTTCACGAAAGGCTTCATGGACCGTCATTTCACAAATTTTCGGCTTTTTCAAATTAAAATTTTACACACTAATAGTGCCAAAATTGTCCACCAAATCGCTTCAATTAGGTCTTCATTTTGCAAAAGTTTCTAAATTCTGAGGGGGGCACATCCCCCTCAGACACCTGCGTCGCGCAAGCTGACGGGATGATACTACGCGGTCATTTCTTTATTATTATTTTTTTTTTTTTATCATCACACCCCCCTTTAGAAATTCCTGCGTACGCGCATGTTCATTAACAACAATAAATAACAAGGGTGGCGCATATGAGGATACGGATGTGAGGACACGGATGTGAGGACACGGATGTGAGGACACGGTACAAAAGAAAGTCTATGGAAAAAGTTCTTAATAATTTGATGATGTAGGGCCTAGTTATTTGTAAAATTCAAAGAAATTGAGAAAGGTTGAATAATTATATTTTGTTAGGCCTATCTACTGATGATAGCATTTTTAAACCTAATGAAATAATACAAAAAAGAAGGAAATCATAAGACTTAGCATGAGATGAGTATACGAAAGATCATTTGGTATATTTTTTATATTTCATGTTTGTTTGTGCTCTGTTTGTTTGTTTGTTTTTTATCTACTCAAGATACCATTTACGGTGCAATTTGCAAATCACCCGTTGCGACATCCATCATCTTCTGTGAACACGCGCGAGCGCACTTACGACCTGCATCATTTACGATCTGCATCATTTTCTCGCAACGCGCTCGCAATGGGCTATCTTTTGAAGATAGCATTGCGGGCCTTTGCAGCCCTAATAAAAGAACAGAAAATATTAAGAAAACGTCTGTTAGGAAAGTTTGTTTTGATGTTTTTTGTTTGTCTGTTTATTTGTTTGCTTGTTAGTTTTTCCGCTATCTACTCAAGATAATATTTATTTGTAAAATACAAAGAAATTGAGAAAGGTTGCATAATTATATTTTGTTAGGCCTATCCGATGATAGCATTTTTAAACCTAATGAAATAATACAAAAAAGAAGGAAATCATAAGACTTAGCATGAGACGAGTCAGAAAGATCATTTGGTATATTTGTTTTGTATTTAATGTTTGTTTGTCTGTTTGTTTGTTTGTTTGCTTGTTTGTTTTTTATCTACTCAAGATACCATTTACGGTGCAATATTTGCAAATCACCCGTTGCGACATCCATCATCTTCTGTGAACACGCGTGAGCCCACTTACGACCTGCATCATTTACGATCTGCATCATTTTCTCGCAACGCGCTCGCAATGGGCTATCTTTTGAAGATAGCATTGCGGGCCTAATAAAACAAGAGAAAATATTAAGAAAACGTCTGTTAGGAAAGTTTGTTTTGATGTTTTTTGTTTGTCTGTTTATTTGTTTGCTTGTTAGTTTTTCCGCTATCTACTCAAGATAGTAGTTATTTGTAAAATTCAAAGAAATTGAGAAAGGTTGAATAATTATATTTTGTTAGGCCTATCTACTGATGATAGCATTTTTAAACCAATGAAATAATACAAAAAAGAAGGAAATCATAAGACTTAGCATGAGACGAGTACGAAAGATCATTTGGTATATTTTTTTATATTTCATGTTTGTTTGTCTGTCTGTTTGTTTGTTTGGTTGTTTTTTATCTACTCAAGATACCATTACGGTGCAATATTTGCAAATCACCCGTTGCGACATCCATCATCTTCTATGAACACGCGTGAGCCCACTTACGACCTGCATCATTTACGATCTGCATCATTTTCTCGCAACGCGCTCGCAATGGGCTATCTTCTGAAGATAGCATTGCGGGCCTAATAAAACAACAGAAAATATTGAGAAAACGTCTGCTAGGAAAGTTTGTTTTGATGTTTTTTGTTTGTCTGTTTATTTGTTTGCTTGTTAGTTTTTCCGCTATCTACTCAAGATAGTAGGGCCTACTTCTTTCCCTTAAATGTTGGGTTGAAATGATGTAAGGATCATTCATGTTGAATTTGAGCTCGATCAGACCAATTTTAACATTTGACCTTTGACCCCTAAACTTTGACCTTTGGGGTCATAAATATTTTTAACATGTTAGGAATGTCGTAAGGATCATACCTTAGAGCTTGATTGGACCAATTTTAACATTTGACCTTTGACCCCTAAACTTTGACCTTTGGGGTCATAAATATTTTTAACATGTTCAGGATGTAATATACTAATAAGGATCATTTCTGTGCAAGTGCATGGCATCAACATACTATGTTACATGCCCAGGGGTTACATGTAGCAGATATGAATTTTTGAAGATTTTTTAAATTTTAACCGGAAATGACCCCTTAATAATCAAACTTTTAAAATTCCTTCAATGACCCCAATTCTGTGAACACCCTATAGACACTGGATATAGCCGATGCATATGTGTAAGTGACATCACCGTTGTGGCTTTTTTACTATAAATGTAGGTCACCGTGCCTAATGATGGCTGTTCTATCAAATTTTACACACAGGTGTTCAAAGCCAAATCAGGCTAATTTTAACATGTGACCTCATTTGACCTTTGACCTTGGGTTGACCCTTAAGATGTGGTACAATATATACAGCTTGGGCCAGTGGTTCTTCTGACCAAATTTGGTGGTCATAGCATGCAATTTAAAGGAGTAGCAGCATTTTCAAGATTTTCACTAAATCACCCCTAATATCCGTTATATGACCTTTGACCCGGCGGTGAACAACTTATATGAAGCTTGTGTCAGTAGTTCTTATGCTCACTTAGTTGACATCTCATGGGATCATTATCTGACTCATCTTTCATCATCCACCAGAGGACACAGCTCCCGCTTCTTCGTTCCTCAAATCAGCTCTTCTGTGTACACCAACTCTTTCCCACGAACCATCCGGGACTGGAACAACCTTCCAGAAGATCCAGCTGGGTATCCTTCCCTTGACGCCTTCAAGTCAGCGGTGAGGGATCGTCCACAGAAGTAGCTCTTCCTCTCATCTGGTTTTTACTTGCACTTGTATATATTTTGCACCAGTCTTCAGTTCCTGTCGTCTATGAGCCGACACATGCGCACAAACGCAGTGCGTCTATCGTCGCACATGCGATGTTTGCACTTTAGGAAGAAGAATATGGTCCAGGCCCATATGGTCCTAGACCATACCCTCCATTAGGCCTAAAAGAATTGTTTGATTGGCGTAACTCGAGCGACCCTAAAAATGAGCCCGACCCTAGACTTTTTTTCATACTTTTTTGCAAAAGAATTTAAAAGAAAAACTATAAAAAAAAAAAAAACTAAAATAAAAAAAACAACAATTTACAGCTTAAAATGTGTGTAAAAAAAATTACAAAAAAAAAAATGCCGACCGACCGACCCTAATTTTTGTTTATGTTACGCCAAACAAACCATTTTTAGGCCTTGTACAAAAAATGGTACAGGAGCATGTTTGACTTATAAATATTTTCAATTTAAGTTCATGCTCCAGGAGCATGTTTGACTACTTTTAAATATTTCAATTACATGCTCCAGGAGCATGTTTGACTTAGAATGCTCCAGGAGCGCGTTTCTAATTCAAACATGCTCCTGGAGCATGTACTTAAATTGAAAATATTTAAGTAGTCAAACATGCTCCTGGAGCATGTATTTAAATTGAAAATATTTTTTTAAAGTCAAACATGCTCCTGTACCATATGGTGCAGGACCATAATTGTGCAGGACCATATGGGCCTGGACCATAATTTTTTTTTTATCAAGCCAAAATCTCCGGATTTTTGCCCAACGTTCTCATAGCCTATATCCGCTATAATAAAGGTATATCGCCTATAGTGCGTCAATGATTATCAATTCACAGACTTATTTTAATTAAATCGTTAAAAAAAATCATGTGACTACTTCGTCTTTTGTGATGTATTTTCGCGGGGAGACTCGAATTCATTTCATCGATAAGGCGACCGTCGACATGTTATGGTGGAGTTGTGATACCGGAGTTGTGATCAATCTTGACAAAGAAATATTCAAACTAACCCGGATAAATGCCAAACTAAAAGAATGTTGCTATCATAGGTAAGATTTTTTTCTTTTTCGTCTTGATTTCCCAAAAGAAGAACTATATCGTTTTATATTTAGACCTAGTCTTATTCTTTTCACTTGATTACAAAATATATTTATAATCAATTAATGTGATATACTTGCAATAGTATTCAATGAATCAAATCACAATTACACGATGATGTATATAGTGTTCAATAACTACCCGATACCTAAACATTTGTTTCATTTCAGTCGTTTTACGGTGTCTGACCTATATACCGTGCTTCGGAACATTGACAGTCTTCGATTTCAAAAGTACTTCGAACTTAAGGGCAATGCAGAAGAAGAAGAATAATAGGTAGGTCTATCTATGTCATCGTCGTAGTCATCATCATAATCATCATTAATCATCATCATCACCAATCATCATCATCATCATCGTCATTATCATCATCATCATCATTACCAATCATCATCACCAATCATCATCATCATCATCATCATCATCATCATCATCATCATCATCATTACCAATCATCATCTTCATCTTGATCATTATCATCATCGCCGTCGCCATCTTCATGCAACTACTTTTCCGATATCAAACTTGTGTGCCAATTTCTTATTTGTAGTCATAAGGGACCGTTCACAAACACTTGTAAGGGGGGCTGATGCAAAAAAAATTCATCGCGAAAATTTTTCGCCCCCCTTTGCAGACCTCAAAAAATTTCAGCCCCCCCCTCTTTTGGCATGAAAATTATGGGTCAACCCCATAGAAAAGCATATAAACTCAATATTCCCAGGATATTTTTCAGGCCCCCCCCCCTTAGGAGGGTCAAACATTTTCAGGGCCCCCTTTTTGCATCAAGTCCCCCCTAACAAGCGTTTGTGAACGGTCCCTAATTATCAATTGTCATTGTCAGGGTATATATACCAGGGTGTGAAAAACCAAACAAAAATATCTCACCCCCCCCCCCCATTGTATCAAGTTTTCTCAATAACTAAAATGATTGAGGCTCAGTTTGTGTTTGTTTGTAGCGCATTATACACTCAAGTTTCCCCCAATGGGTCTCAACAAATATACAAATTAATACAAATCTGAGCTATTATAACCCTATTATTTGTAATAAACATCTCAAAAAAAGTAACTATGTAACCCCCCTTAAATAATGACAATTATTCAAAAACGGGTGATTATATTACAAATCTATAAAATGCATTAGAAGCAGAATTTATTTCTGCACATTTTGACACCTCATTTGCAGCATTTGACTAAATATTGACGTCACAGCATACATTTAAATCAATGTAACCCAATATTTGAAAGTTGCAGTAAATTGTATTGATTTTCAGTGTAATGGAAGGAAATCTGTGTAATGATATCTGAGTGTTTTTGTATTGTAAAAATTTGCACGTGAGTGCAACTTTCAAATCTCAATCTGGACCTCACTACATTAAATTGACCGGTATTTTATTGTTTTCTGGGCTATCGTATCAAATGAGGTGTCAAAATGCGCAGAAATAAATTCTGCTTCCACCGCATTTTACAGATTTGTAATACAATAGCCCCTTTTTGAATAATGGCCATTATTTAAGGGGGGTTGTTTACTTTTTTTGAGATGTTTATAATTTGCAAGTATAGGAGGCCGTTCTGGATAGAGTGTGCACAATGGCAATATGAAACTGATGCTTTCTGCATAATGAAGAATGAAGATGAACAATATAGTGGTGTTTTTTTTAATTAGGAGTAACTCACACATCTACTAGACTAAAATTATCAAAATACCAAAAAATGTATAAATCATTAAAATGCTGTTAAATATCTCATCATTATAGTTGCATTTTTCTGTAGGCCTACTGTCTTAATGCTTGAGTGTGAAAAGTCTGTATAATATAGTTACATAATACTTGAGCTATTGAAAGTACACTGTAAAAAAAGGGCGAATAATACTTTTAAGTATTCGTTTTAGTGTTTATTAAAATAAACACTAAAACGCGTTTATATTTATAGCCTACACGTAAAAGTATAGGTGGTGTTGCATGAGCCAACGATTAACACTATAACACGTTTAGAAGGATTTATTGATGGATTAATAACACTTAAACATGTTTATATCGGTGATATAAACGTGTTGGAATGTTCATATTTTTATCACAAAAACCTCTATAAATGTGTTATGGTGTTTATCGTATGCAACACCTCCTATACGTGTAAAATACGTGTTTATTAGTCCTAAGTGGTATCAGTTGTTTTTTTACAATGTAGCTTTGATCATGAATACAATATTGATAGTCTTTGTCACTTGTTGTAGGCGAGCCATGTGTTTATTGATCAAAACGAAAATTAAAAAAAAAAGCTGTAAAGAAAATTAAGGGATCGGATAACAACGTTTGCACAGTATTTTTGTGGGACTTTTTGAAATTGGCGATATAATATACATTTTATGGCAAATTGTTTTTGTTTGTTTGTTTTTCAATTTTATTCTTTCGTATTTAAGTCCTCGAGGTAAAATTTATAAATCTAATGATATGTACTTAAAGTGTATGTAGCTGGGATGAAAAGCCGACGATCATTTGAAAATTTTGACCTTTTGTATTGTACACATTTTTCCCCCAAAAGACCTTGTTTTCAGGTTTGCATAGACTTGCTTCAAGTCCTTGGGCGTCCTTAGTTAGTGAATGAAAGCTACATGGAAGCTTTGCCGCATCTTCTAAAAATTCCCGTTTCTTTTCAAAATGTTCTGGTTCACGGTTGAGTCGGCATTGCCAGACATGCTGTACTTCAACAACTTTCGAAGTTATTCTGTCAAAATTAATTATTTACCATCATAACTTTGACATTTTAAAAACCTATTTGACATTTGACTTGCTAGGCCAGAGAGTGGACTCTCTTATCCTACTTAGTACCCCTAGGCATACTGTGCACTGCAGGGGTAGTCTAGTGTTTGAGCAAAATGCCCACCAGGCATGCTTCCTAGCTCATGAGCTAGCCAGTGCCCAATTGACAAAGGGCAGTACGGCTCTTTTCAGAGTCTGCTTGTTCTCTGTTGAAGGGGCAGAGTGAACGCTTCTTTTCAGGGCCATTAGTAGGCAAGGGGCGGCCTACATTTCTCATTCTTAGCTTCGTCCTGAAGAAGTCAGACTGGCTATACTCCTGACGAAAGCTTGACATTTCTAAACTTGTCCGACGGCGAACCCGCGAAAAACTTACCAATTGTTATGAACTCCCGTCTAAAAAGCCTATCCCACAATGAGTAGTGTGAAGTTGCCCAAACTGAAAATGTCAGCTTATAACTTTTTTTCTTTCTTCAAACCATATTTTTTTAACCTGTACTCCTACCTCAACATTCGAACAACCCCATGAAATTTCCCTTCAAAAATATATACTGAGCCTATGAAGGGGTAGGATTTTGGGTAATTTTGATGTTGAGTCATTTTGAGATCGTGCTTTTATGCAATTTAACAAAATTAACCAAAATGGAAAGGACATTTAAGATATATTGGGCGCTACCTAGAATACAATTTAGGTATTGTAGTTTTGCCCATTTGTCTGAAAGATTTGATTTTAAGCATTTGATTTACCGAATTGGCATTAGTTAAACTAAAAATAGTAATAGGCCTGATTAGTTTTAAATCATGTTGGTAATATTTAATAATTAATTGAATTTGAGCAGTTTGTGATAATTTTGTCAAAAAATTAACGATTTTTACTTTTATGTCAAAATTGGCTACATTCGAGAAATGGGTAAAAACTATTCAAAAATGGTTACATGGACCAAAATACCGTATGTTGTCAGATTTTATAAATTTTTGTGGTAAGTAAAGCTAAAGTAGAAACTGGACGTTCAGGTTGAAAGGCATAAATTTGAATAAAATTGCTGGAAATTAGATAGCCAGACATGCCAGTAACATGGTTAAGGCATAAACGAAATGAGTGTTGAAGAAAATACAAATTTGATTTTGTGTATACATTTTGAGTCATTTGGCTCTTTAAGTCGTGATTTTATATCGTTGTTTAAAAATTTAGCAATTCAGTCTATTCAAATAACTATATCATTTTAATAAGTTTGAAGCTTCATGTGAAAAACTCACTCAAAATGTTCAAAACTGATCATCTTTAAAATACCAACATGGTAAAAATATTATAAGCTTGATTTAGCTCTTAAAATTTTGATCCAGATTGTTGGCCAGAAGCTTAGGGGAGAGCGGGGGAGTGTTCGCCCTAGGGGCAGGTTCGCCCACCGTGCGATTCTCAGCACTACGGCCATCGAGGGATTTGGCGATGGCAAAATTAGGTGACAATAGGTCATTATAAACTTCTCATAATTATTAGCTACGCGACATATAGGGACGTTTTATCGAACTGCAACCAAAACAAAAAAATTACAACAAAACGCAATTTTTTCTTGCATTAATAATGTTGTATTATCATTGATACATAAATACAGATGGTTTTAATGGAAATCTGTATTGGGAACATATGGGATTTGTCAAAGATTTAATGCAGTTATAAACTCCTTATTCGATTTGTATTTTGCATGCCCTGAAGAAAATACAAAAATGTGCACAAGGGGCATGTTCGCCCTTTTGAGGATGGGGCATGTTCGCCCTATATCTTCTCCGGGCGGACTTACCCCAAACTGGAGGGCGGACCTGCCCCATCAGCGTATTATGCAAAATATTGATAATAATACCAATAAACAACGTAAAACTACTGAAAAACGTGTTTTTTTTAAGTTATCGTGATATCAGTATTACTCATTATACCACCGTTTATGTCCTAATCCATAATCCCCCAAAGTTGTAAACACGATACGTTTAAGCTTACATGTACTTTGGACCCCTACATTTTTATACCCTGACCCGACCCCTGCAACAAATTTAGTGACTCCCCAGAAGAGAATGAATGCCCTGTATACTCTTGCTAAATGTTTGTATTGAATATGTTATTGTTATGCAATGTTTAAACCTTTTTTGTGATTAGGGTGAACTTACCCCACCATATGGGCGAAAAGTTCGCCACTTTGCAAAACTTTTTTGTTCTATCCTGTTGCTATTGTAAGGCCTATTTCTGGGATTGTGGTCGTATATAGCTAAGACATAGTGCTTTCACATGGGCTAATCAGGTCATCCCTTAAACCTTAAAATTGACATCGCTAGGCTGGTCAGAAAAAAAATGGGCGAACACTCCCCGCTCTCCCCTACAAGTCTCTATAAAATGTGCATGTCACTCGAAATGGGGGGGGGTGCCACCTGAAATACATTTTGGGTAGGTTTTAATAATTTTATCATGATTTTTACGAAGGAGTTTCGTCTACTAAATATAATTGTACTTTATAACAAGTTTAGAGATCAAACATGCACATGATAAAGCTGGCTATAAAGGTGAAAAACCCCTAAAATATTCAAACTTGACATTAAATGGTCATTATCCGTGTTAACCAGTTTTCTACAAATATCATTTAATCTTATTAATTTTGTTCCAATTGTCTGTTAATGGCAAGCCTGCACAAATGCACTCGACGTGCAATAATGAAATGAAATGAGTCCTGCCAAATATTTGATTCAGTTTGGGTAGTTTTTATTTGTCTGAAAGTCATGATTTGAACATTTGTTTTACAATTAGCAATATTACTTGAACTAAAATAATTAGTTTAACAGTCAAATTTTGCAAGAAAGATGAAAATGCATAGGTAGGTGTGCCACATGTGAAAAAGTGACTAAAAGTATACAATACTGGCTTGCATAGGTTAGGCCAGTGTACACTACATGTATAATGATAGACATTAATTAGTCTTAAGGCTACGCTGTGTTTTGATAAAATCTGTCTTAAAATTTGATGGTCAAAAAATGTGCTTGGATAGGTAGTTTTCAACAGATTGTCCAAATTCGCCTTGCTATAACATTGAATAGTGTTATCTGTTGACCTAGTGACTAAAAGTGTTTTTAGGGGAAGTGTTAGCTTTCAAAATCTGATTGGATGAAGGGAACACTTGAGGTTTCGACAAAAACCAATCAAAGAAACCCATTTTTCAGCTAGAAGCTTCACAGCTCCTACATTGCTATGCACTCAACCGTGTAGTGTAATCAAAGACTGTGGTGGAGTCATTCGCTGCTTGTTGTTCTCTGCTTGGAAGCTCTTGGGCCGAAAATGTGTGCTCAGGTGTATCGAGGTGGAAACTGTGCGCATGATGGTTTATAAGAGAATCGATATCGTTTTTATATAGAAACCTTTCCATGTTAGTTAAAATTTTGGGTATATGATATGTAAAATGAGAGTAATTGATTTCTTTTATGAACTTGGTGATTTTCAGTGCTCCACACCTATAAAAAAAAAAAAAAAAAAAAAAAACCAAAAAAAACCGAATTGGTTAAAATTTCAATGTTGAGCTATTTTTTGTAGGCCTATCAACATAATTTCACTGGAAACATAATTAAGCCATAAAACTACAGCACTGTTAAAGAAATTTCACTTTTGTGATTTTGGTAAGTATTTTATATTTGGAAAGAAAAAAAGCAAGGTACACCAACTTGATGTGGGGAAACAAGTAAAATACAGACTAGACAGTATGCAGGGGGACAAAAACATCAGACGTAGGCAGAAGAAGTAGGCAAAGTTCGATAGCCAAAAATTACCAGTTCCAAGGCCCACAGAAGTAAGTGCTGAACCTGCAAAAACAACAAGGATCAATGGTAATACAAAACTGCACTAGAACAAGTGATGAAAATCAAGTGATGAAAATCACTGTGCATATAAACAGACACGCTAAACCAAACATCCAGAGTAGGCACAAAACAGGCAAAGTTCGATGGCCAAAAATTGCCAATTCCAGAGCCCACAAAAGTGTCAGGAAAACAGTACACTGGAAGTGATGAAAATCACTGTGTACATAGCAGTGAAACACTTAACAGACAAAAAACAATCGACGTTTCGAGCAGATAAACTGCTCTTCTTCAGGGACAGACAACAAAATATAAAGCAAACAACAAGAACTACATGCTGTAGTTTAAAAACAAATTCAAGTCAAAAATTGAAGGCAAGTTCAAATTGAAATAAGTAGCAAAATAAGACAGCAAACTCAGAGCAAAATAAGTTGTGTCTTCTCTCATTGAGAGCAAATTCACTACAAAGTTAGAATGGCAAACAATATGTAAATAAGCACCACCACGGGACAATAGAGTATTGTCCTAATTGACAGGAAGTAAATGTCAAGTGGGGTCGCAATCAATAGAGGTTGTAGAGAATGAATAGATAGGATAAGTGGACAAATGTCACTCAAACTTTAATATTATGAGAAAAGTAATGCATATTAAATAAAGAACAAATAATGTTTATAGACCTACACAATACATGTATCAAGAAAAGTGAAAAATAAGCCAAAAATTGCTGGATAAAACACAAGACAATGAAGGTCTCAAATATTAAAGTGTAATATGCATACTGAAAAGAGGGGAGGTAGAAAAACAGAGAAAGTATGAAAGCATGTGGTCCATGCATGATAAAATTTAATTTCAGTGCATGTACAGATATAGGCCTGCGGATGAAAGTGATAAAGCCAAAAATCACTAAAACCAAAGCACAGTGAAATACCGTTGCAAATTGACATGAAATATGCCAAAATAGGTAGTGATACAGGGACTGCTAAAAGCTGGAAAATATTAGCAAGCAAGGAGGCCTACAATAAGAAGGCCAAATGTGAATTGACACATCAAACAAATAGGCCTACATGTAGGTCCAGAAATAAATGCTAACAAGATCCATAGGCCTAAAGATACACTGGCATGTTAATCTTTAACATTCAAGCCAAGTGGTTGGGTTGTCTGAAGTTTAGAGATCCAGTCTTTCTCAAGTTTCTTTCGCATGAAAGTGTCAGTCTTTGGGGTTTGTCAATACACATGACAGTAATGTGATTTGCAGAATGTCCTGGGAGGTTGAAATGTTTAGCTACTGGTGTATTTCTGTTAAGACGAGCATCAGCACAATGCTCAGTCAGTCTGGTTTCAGGCTACGACCAGTCTCTCCCACATACTGTACTTGACAATTAGCACATGTGATGAGATAGATCACATTCTCACTCTGACAACTGAGGTGTTTGTGGATGACATGACTTTCACCTGTGGAAGAACTAGTGAAAGACGACCCTTTCTTGGTGTGTGCGACTGGTGAGCCACCACCCCATTTAGGTTTAGAGTGGATCTCATGCTTACATAAAGAACATGAGCCACATGCAATCGAGCCTCTAGGAGGAGGTTGGGCTGGAGGTAGGGATGAACGTACAATCATGTCCTTGATGTTAGCACTTCTCCGATAAGCTACCATGGGTAGGTTAGGAATTGCCTTCTTACATCTATCTGAAGAATGCAAGATACGCAAGTGTTTGTGAAGTATCTGAGAAAGTTTAGGAAGCGAAGGATGGTAAGTGATGACCAGTGGAATGCGTTCTGGATTATCAGAGTCTGGCGTCTTAGGCTCGAGAGCATCAGATCTAGGAATCTCTAGAGCTTTGTTGATTTGTCTGTTGATAACAGAACCAGGATAGCCTCTGGCCTTTAGAAAGCATTCAAGTTCAACTTTTCTCTTCTGAAGTGTCTCAGGGGAGGAGCAGATGCGGTTCAATCGGAAAGCCAAGCTGTACGGAAGACTAGACTTGGTATGCTTGGGATGACAGGAAGTCCAGTGAAGAAACTGATGTGAATCAGTGGGTTTAGAGTACAGGTCCGTGTGGAGAGTATCATCTCTGATGGATACCATTACATCTAGAAAGGGTATTTCCTTGGTAGAAGATTCAGAGGTAAACTTGATAGTTGGATGGAATGAATTGCAGAAGTTGACAAAGTGCTGAAGTTCATCCGGTCCATGTGTCCACAGAAAGAAAATATCATCGATATATCTCATCCACATGAGGGGTTTCTTGGGGATTGAAGAGAGTAGACGTTCTTCAAGACGACCCATGAAAAGACAGGCCATAGAGGGCGCCATTTTCGTTCCCATACTGGTCCCAAATATCTGCTTGTAGTTTGTGCTGTCAAATGTGAAATTATTGCAAGTAAGAACAATTTCCATGAGGTCACAGAAAGCATCAAGTTGGTCAGGAGAGTAAGTGGGTTCAAGAAAAGAACGACATGCATCTATACCCTCGTTTGCCGGGATATTAGTGTACAGGGCTGAAACATCCATAGTGCAAAGTATGGTGTTAGGCGCAAGGGGCCCATGTGCGTTAACGGCCTTTATCTTGCGAAGGAAATCCATATCATCCTGCACATACGATGGCAAAGTGGAGACATGTGGTTTGAGATGGTGGTCAATGAAAAGAGAAACCTTCTCTGTGACGCTGCCATTGGCACTAACTATTGGACGACCAACTGGTATAGTGTCAAAATGTTTGTGGATCTTAGGTAGAGTATAAAATCTACCTGGTTTGGGACGTTTGGGTGTGAGCGCAACCTTGTAATCATGATCTATAAGGTCCACCTCCAAGGCTTTGTTAAGACCTTTACACACACGCTTTTCAAATTCAGGGTAGGATCATGGTCAAGTTGTTGGTAGTGATCAGAGTTGTTGAGTTGTCTTAAACACTCGTGAACATAACTTTCCCTGTCTTGAATGACAACTGCAGAACCTTTATCAGCCTCCTTGATAACAATACTACGATTATTTTTGATATCATGTAGAGCCTTGTTCTCATCACGAGAGATGTTCCGATATGTTTTAGGCTTTATTCCTTGGATAATGTCTGCTTTAACCTCAGTGATATAAGCATCAAGAAATGGATCTTGACCAGCATTGGGTGTGAAAAGACTTTCCCGCTTCAAGAGGGGATGATTAAGAAGACTTTCATCAGTCGTAGGAGTGGTGTTAGTGTTCTCCTCATCGTCTCTGTGAAAGTGAACTTTAAGACGAAGTCGACGGGCAAATTTATCCAAGTCCGTACGAAGCTCAAGATCATCAAGAGAGGTACTTGTCGGACAAAATTTCAGCCCGCGGGATAGGACAGAGGCTTCATGTTCGTTAAGACTGTGGGAAGACAAGTTGACAACACTCTTGTTATCAGTGATAGGGGCTATATTGGGGCGATGCCGATAGGCTCGTTTTACCCAACGCCGTTTGTGAGTTCTGGTTGGTGCCGGTGTGGGCCTGTGAGTAGGTCTGCTATCATGGTGAACGTTGTTATTGGTAGCATTAAGGATGGAAGCTTGCATGTTGGGTTTATCACCACTAATCATAGCTGGGCGCTTAGACTCGTCGATATAGCGGTAAGCACCAGGTGATGCGTGTGCAATGCTGATGTTCTCACGGAGTTTCCGACATTTTTGAGTTAGAAGCTCGAATTGAAAGATCCATTTCTTGATGCTTATATCACTGAGGTTAAAGCAGACATTATCCAAGGAATAAAGCCTAAAACATATCGGAACATCTCTCGTGATGAGAACAAGGCTCTACATGATATCAAAAATAATCGTAGTATTGTTATCAAGGAGGCTGATAAAGGTTCTGCAGTTGTCATTCAAGACAGGAAAGTTATGTTCACGAGTGTTTAAGACAACTCAACAACTCTGATCACTACCAACAACTTGACCATGATCCTACCCCTGAATTTGAAAAGCGTGTGTGTAAAGGTCTTAACAAAGCCTTGGAGGTGGACCTTATAGATCATGATTACAAGGTTGCGCTCACACCCAAACGTCCCAAACCAGGTAGATTTTATACTCTACCTAAGATCCACAAACATTTTGACACTATACCAGTTGGTCGTCCAATAGTTAGTGCCAATGGCAGCGTCACAGAGAAGGTTTCTTTTCATTGACCACCATCTCAAACCACATGTCTCCACTTTGCCATCGTATGTGCAGGATGATATGGATTTCCTTCGCAAGATAAAGGCCGTTAACGCACATGGGCCCTTGCGCCTAACACCATACTTTGCACTATGGATGTTTCAGCCCTGTACACTAATATCCCGGCAAACGAGGGTATAGATGCATGTCGTTCTTTTCTTGAACCCACTTACTCTCCTGACCAACTTGATGCTTTCTGTGACCTCATGGAAATTGTTCTTACTTGCAATAATTTCACATTTGACAGCACAAACTACAAGCAGATATTTGGGACCAGTATGGGAACGAAAATGGCGCCCTCTATGGCCTGTCTTTTCATGGGTCGTCTTGAAGAACGTCTACTCTCTTCAATCCCCAAGAAACCCCTCATGTGGATGAGATATATCGATGATATTTTCTTTCTGTGGACACATGGACCGGATGAACTTCAGCACTTTGTCAACTTCTGCAATTCATTCCATCCAACTATCAAGTTTACCTCTGAATCTTCTACCAAGGAAATACCCTTTCTAGATGTAATGGTATCCATCAGAGATGATACTCTCCACACGGACCTGTACTCTAAACCCACTGATTCACATCAGTTTCTTCACTGGACTTCCTGTCATCCCAAGCATACCAAGTCTAGTCTTCCGTACAGCTTGGCTTTCCGATTGAACCGCATCTGCTCCTCCCCTGAGACACTTCAGAAGAGAAAAGTTGAACTTGAATGCTTTCTAAAGGCCAGAGGCTATCCTGGTTCTGTTATCAACAGACAAATCAACAAAGCTCTAGAGATTCCTAGATCTGATGCTCTCGAGCCTAAGACGCCAGACTCTGATAATCCAGAACGCATTCCACTGGTCATCACTTACCATCCTTCGCTTCCTAAACTTTCTCAGATACTTCACAAACACTTGCGTATCTTGCATTCTTCAGATAGATGTAAGAAGGCAATTCCTAACCTACCCATGGTAGCTTATCGGAGAAGTGCTAACATCAAGGACATGATTGTACGTTCATCCCTACCTCCAGCCCAACCTCCTCCTAGAGGCTCGATTGCATGTGGCTCATGTTCTTTATGTAAGCATGAGATCCACTCTAAACCTAAATGGGGTGGTGGCTCACCAGTCGCACACACCAAGAAAGGGTCGTCTTTCACTAGTTCTTCCACAGGTGAAAGTCATGTCATCCACAAACACCTCAGTTGTCAGAGTGAGAATGTGATCTATCTCATCACATGTGCTAATTGTCAAGTACAGTATGTGGGAGAGACTGGTCGTAGCCTGAAACCAGACTGACTGAGCATTGTGCTGATGCTCGTCTTAACAGAAATACACCAGTAGCTAAACATTTCAACCTCCCAGGACATTCTGCAAATCACATTACTGTCATGTGTATTGACAAACCCCCAAAGACTGACACTTTCATGCGAAAGAAACTTGAGAAAGACTGGATCTCTAAACTTCAGACAACCCAACCACTTGGCTTGAATGTTAAAGATTAACATGCCAGTGTATCTTTAGGCCTATGGATCTTGTTAGCATTTATTTCTGGACCTACATGTAGGCCTATTTGTTTGATGTGTCAATTCACATTTGGCCTTCTTATTGTAGGCTTCCTTGCTTGCTAATATTTTCCAGCTTTTAGCAGTCCCTGTATCACTACCTATTTTGGCATATTTCATGTCAATTTGCAACGGTATTTCACTGTGCTTTGGTTTTAGTGATTTTTGGCTTTATCACTTTCATCCGCAGGCCTATATCTGTACATGCACTGAAATTAAATTTTATCATGCATGGACCACATGCTTTCATACTTTCTCTGTTTTTCTACTTCGCCTTCTTTTCAGTATGCATATTACACTTTAATATTTGAGACCTTCATTGTCTTGTGTTTTATCCAGCAATTTTTGGCTTATTTTTCACTTTTCTTGATACATGTATTGTGTAGGTCTATAAACATTATTTGTTCTTTATTTAATATGCATTACTTTTCTCATAATATTAAAGTTTGAGTGACATTTGTCCACTTATCCTATCTATTCATTCTCTACAACCTCTATTGATTGCGACCCCACTTGACATTTACTTCCTGTCAATTAGGACAATACTCTATTGTCCCGTGGTGGTGCTTATTTACATATTGTTTGCCATTCTAACTTTGTAGTGAATTTGTTCTCAATGAGAGAAGACACAACTTATTTTGCTCTGAGTTTGCTGTCTTATTTTGCTACTTATTTCAATTTGAACTTGCCTTCAATTTTTGACTTGAATTTGTTTTTAAACTACAGCATGTAGTTCTTGTTGTTTGCTTTATATTTTGTTGTCTGTCCCTGAAGAAGAGCAGTTTATCTGCTCGAAACGTCGATTGTTTTTTGTCTGTTAAGTGTTTCACTGCTATGTACACAGTGATTTTCATCACTTCCAGTGTACTGTTTTCCTGACACTTTTGTGGGCTCTGGAATTGGCAATTTTGGCCATCGAACTTTGCCTGTTTTGTGCCTACTCTGGATGTTTGGTTTAGCGTGTCTGTTTATATGCACAGTGATTTTCATCACTTGATTTTCATCACTTGTTCTAGTGCAGTTTTGTATTACCATTGATCCTTGTTGTTTTTGCAGGTTCAGCACTTACTTCTGTGGGCCTTGAACTGGTAATTTTTGGCTATCGAACTTTGCCTACTTCTTCTGCCTACGTCTGATGTTTTTGTTTTCTTTTATACTGTCTAGTCTGTATTTTACTTGTTTCCTCACATCAAGTTGGTGTACCTTGCTTTTTTTCTTTCCTGTTGTTATTATTCAAGGTATCCTCTTGTATCATTTATTGATCCTTGATGTGTTTTGTGTCCTCGTCCGTTGGATTCACCATTACCCATATTTTATATTTGTTTATTCATTGCAAACTAAATTGTACTCACCACTTAACATCCCAAGGTATGATATCCAGTATGTGTATCCAGTAAAAGACAAATTTGATAAAATATCAAAATTGATGCCAAGATTATATTTAGAGGTGGCCGCAGGGGCGGGGGCAAAATTTGATTGGCAAAAATTGTCCAAAATAGTAAAAACAATGCCACTCTTTATTTACTACATAGGGGGTAATCAATATTGGTACGCAATTTGGACATTTACCCTCCCCCACCCCAAACACCACCCTGGCCATAATCATCGCACAGTTCATCCCTTACGTGACCGTTTTTCATTTATTATTTTTCCTTTTTGCAGCTCTAAACTGGATACTTTAGCCATGTTAACAGAAGAAAAGTCACATTCAACAGTCATGCATGAACGAAAGAAGTAAAAAATAAGGGTGAAGACTTCGGTATAACAACTTCGACGACGGCTGTTCAAACCAAACTCCGGGACCAAATTGCTCTATATTTTATCAAAACTTATTGGTCTATAACACTGTAAGGATTTACAGTCAAATGTAATTTTGTTGTAACCTTTGCGTGAATCTGCAAAAAGTTACTATTTTCGCCTGTTTTGTCATACGGTTGTAAATTCAATGAACTATGACTCTGCTAAAGGGCGCTTACAAATTGATATGGGTTATCAACAAATGTTTTTGAATGTTATGAAAAGTTTTATACCCTTTATATACCCTTTATAACCCGACATTTAAACATTTTATGGCAACTTTTTCTAAACCTTTTGCGAATGATGTCAAAAATGTTTTGTGTTTGCTGGGTTGGTACTTCCAGGACAAGCGCTCTTTAGCAAAGTCATAGTTCATTGAATTTACAACCGAATGACACAACAGGCGAAAATAGTAACTTTTTGCACAAGATTTGCAATTTAAAGAGAATTGGTCATGGCTCATTCTAGTGACGCTAATATATGGACAATATAGGTGTGCTTTTTCATTTAATGACATAAAATTTGAAAAGATATTGTAAGGAACACTTGATGTTTTGACTTTTAAAACCTACATTTTGGTCAAAACATGTGCTTGGATATTAGGTAGTTTTCAACAGATTTTCTACATTCGCCTTGCTATAATACTTTTCGTTACTAGGTCAACATATAACGCAATTCGTTTTTAGGGGGAAGTGTTAGCTTTCGTTTGATATTTAAAAAAATCTGATTCGATGAAGGGAACACTTGAGGTTTCGACAAAAACCAATCAAAGAGACCCATTTTCAGCTAGAAGCTCCACAGCTCTTACATTGCTATGCATTCAACCATGTAGTGTAATCAAATACTGTGCGGAGACAATCACTGCTTGCTTGAGAGCTCTTGGACGAAAATGTGTGCTCAGGTATATCGAGGTGGAAACTGTGCATAATGGCCCGGCATAATGGTTTATAAGAGAATCGTTTTTGTATAGAAACCTTTCCATAATATTAAAAATATTGCAATGGTGGTTGAAAATACTGCAATCCAAAATTAAGAAGAAAATCAGTTGTTTAAATAGTTTTAAATATTCGTCACCTGAGAGTTCGAGTCAGTGGCGTAGATTTCTTTTTGACATTGAGGGGGATGGGGTTGGAAAAAATTTCTTGAAGTATAGTGAATCCCGCACTTTTTGGCGACAGATTAAGTTTATTGAACAAATGTGCGCGAAGCAATTTTAGGGCTAAAATGGTCAAATATAAGCTTAATTTGGTCAGAAACCCATATACAAGTCTCAACCCGGATCTACGCCTATGGTACTAGTTTGTTTTTTGTTTACAAAAGAAAAAGTAAAAAACAAACAAATCAGCTAAAACTACGCGATATTTTCAACCAAACACGTAAAGGTGTGTCCGTGTGCATTATTGGAGTCTGTGTCTTCCTTCAAATCATTTCATATTATGCAGCTCGATGAATACTGTTTAGTTCTAATGGAATCGGAAACATTTCAGAGTAACTTTTAGATTATTTTACATCACAATGAATATTCAAAAGATGACTTCATAAAGTTGACCTCATGAATATTCATTGCTTGACGTAATTTCGTATATAGCTCTGAATATGTAAAATAATCTAAATAAAAGCTACTTTAGAATTTTAAACTAAACAGTATTCATTGACGTCATTGATTATGAATATTCATGAGTTGACGTCATTGAGGTGACGTCATTTGTTATGAATATTCATGAGGTGACGTCACTGACTATGAATATTCATGGGTGACGTCATTGGTTATGAATATTCATGAAGGTGACGTCATTGATTATGAATATTCACGAGTTGGCGTCATTGATTATGAATATTCATGAGGTGGCGTCATTGATTATGAATATTCATGAGGTGACGTCATTGATTATGAATATTCATGAGGTGACGTCATTGATTATGAATATTCATGAGGTGACGTCATTGATTATGAATATTCATGAAGTGACGTCATTGATTATGAATATTTATGAGGTGACGTCATTTTGTTATGAATATTCATGAAGTAACGTCATTGGTTATGAATATTCATGAGGTGACGTCAATATTCATGAGGTGACGTCATTGGTTATGAATATTCATGAGATGACGTCATTGGTTATGAATATTCATGAGGTGACGTCATTGGTTATGAATATTCATGAGGTGACGTCATTGGTTATGGATATTCATGAGGTGACGTCATTGACTATGAATATTCATGAGGTGACGTCATTGGTTATATTATGAATATTCATGAAGTGACGTCATTGATCATGAATATTCATGGGGTGACGTAATTGATTATGAATATTAATGGGGTGACGTCAATATTCATGAAGTGACGTCATTGGTTATGAATATTCATGAGGTGACGTCATTGGTTATGAATATTTATGAGGTGACGTCATTGGTTATGAATATTCATAAGGTGACGTCAATATTCATGAGGTGATCCTTCAATCACTCACCCACCCAAACCCTTATTCATACACTCACCCCTCGCCGTCTTACTCATTCATATCCCCTGACCTCATTCTTTCACTCAACCTTTCTTCAACTCAATGCCCACACTTTTATAAGCTCTTAGGGCCTATTGAGTGAGTCATCGATTGGATGAGTTATGGAGTGCTTGAGATGAGTAAATGATGAGTAAGTGGAATCAGTGGCGTAGCCAGGTTTTTTTTTGTATTTTTTGACCATTTTCGTGAAAGCTTGCCCAATTAAAAGTTGTCTTGTCCCCCCCCACCACCACCACTTGAAAGGCAGAATATGATTGATTGATAGGTTGATTGATTGGTAGGTTGATTGATTAATTATTTGATTAAATAATTTCTCGCTCGGATGACATAGTGACGTATCACAAAAATGTCCATTTTGTGATAATCGCATTTTAAAATGTGTACCCGTTTGTCATAGATTACCTTGATTAAAATGTTCCCTTTTGTTGAATGGATATAACAAAAATAGATCATACTATGTGCACAGCTTTATATGTAGGCCTATTGCCTAAACAATTGTTCTGACCTTACTCGCCAATCAGTAAAGCCTATTATAGGCCTATAATAATCATCTGATCTTCAGGATTGTTTGCTTAATTTATTGCTTGTTTTGACATAGACTAATGATTGGTTAATTGATGAATTAGGCCTACTAATTAGAGTTTTGATTAAGTTGATATGTTCATTGATTGATGAATGAATTGATTGATTAATAATTAAAGTTTGGATGATTTCAATATTTACTTCAACTGAATCATTTTTCACACCCCGGTGTAGCATTCAACAGTATATAGCCTACATACTTAGAAAGAATGTTTTGCATGCTTTTTATATCGATAATAAACGTGTTCGTAACTTAAAAAATATTTGTCAACTTGTGAATCAAATGTGAATTTAAAAATATATTGCATTAGGCCTACATCCTAACAATTTTGATTAACCTTTTATGTGGTTGGCAAATAATTTGTAGAATTTTTGTATTTTTTAGGAAATATGCAAAAGTACATAGGCCCCTACTTTTTAAAAAGTATGTAGTCTTGCATATAGGCCTACTCAAACATCATATTTTGCAAGTATATAGCGTACGCCTACTCTTGCACGCAGGACCGGGCCACGCTAATTTACGACTTTTTGGAATGACCTGAATGATTGATTGATCGCTCGATTGGTTGATTGATCGATCGATTGATTGATCGATTGATTCATTCATTGATTCATTGATCGTTCGATTGATTATTAATTCATCTGCTATCTACTTTACATCGTAATTATTGAATATAATTATGCCTTTTGACTAATCTTCTCGTAGGCTGTAATTCTTGTCTTATTCTTATTTTTTTATTTTTTTTTTCATTTTATCATTATTTGAATTAATTTTGACTTGTTTTATATCATTTTGTTTTCGACCAGACATCGTGATTGTGAAAATACGCCAATTAGGATACGCTAAAACTTTGATTAGCTGAAATTGAGTAACAGGTGCACGCACAGCTGCGAACCGCATCACATTCTTTCCAGTCTCGAAGAGAAAATGTTCGTGTTATTGCGCATGAAAATAAAGTGCCTCAATGGAAAGTTTATATTTTGATCAGGATCAAACTTTTAAAATCCCTTCAAGCATAACATGTTACAAACGATAAATACAACATCAAATTGTAAAGGATAGTCGCCAATTTTCTTTAAAACCTTTCCTGAGCAGTCGTAGACCTAAATCGTTTTGAGCAGACGGCGCGCGCACGAATTTAGTTATGCGGTCGTATTTTTTTGTTCAAAATTTGCTTCGTCGTCGAAGAATCGGCTGCTCAAGTTACCTCTGCTATTTCTTGGTCGTGTTTTCGCACATTTCGTGAACATTATCGACTTAATTGATAGGCCTGTGTTGAAGAATATTTGAATATGTAAGTAGCTCTCTTTTGATATAAATTTATTTGAGGTTTAGCTTGGAGGATACCGGACTAGACTTAGACTTGCTGTCCTGGTCTGTGACTGTGCCGATGCCGGGGCCTAGCCTATGCATGTGGTGCATGGTGAATGTACATGACTGACGTGACTGTGAAATGGTTGTTGATTTGTTTAAAAAGTAATAATATTATAATTTTTGTTCTTTCGACAACAGTAATTTGCATTGTCTTTCGGGATACCAGCCCCCCAGGGGGACCTCCAACTTGGGAGGTGACGCGTATGTAGGGCTGTTAAGACCCCCTTTTTCAGCATCGCTGTCACCCACTAGACCTCACATTTTTTTACGAACACATAGGGCCTACTCTGTCACCCGAAGACCCCCTATTTTTCCATTTGATCTATCACCCAAAGACCCTTACAAGTTCAATTTGAACAACAACTTTCATTTATCACTGATTTTGTTACTTATTTTGAAAAAACAAAGAAATTTGAAGCCATTTAGAACTAAAAATTCAATTTTCGAGGTTTCTGCATGTGGCGCTGTTTCGGTTCTCACCCAAAGATTCCATTTAAAAAAAAGTCATGTTCTCACCCAATGACCCCATACTTTTTTACATTTTGCTCTCACCGATCGAATGCCCCTTAGTGCGAAAGTGCCAGCCCTACTCCATTTCAAATTGAAGTAGTTCGCAGTGGGAAAACTTGGGCAAATCAAACGTGTCCTTTTAATATATCGGAATTATTGAAACTACCCAGCAAACACAAAACGTTTTCGACATCATTCGCAAAAGGTTATAAAAGGTTGTCAGAAAACGTTTAAATGTCGGGTTATATAAAGGGTATATTAAGAGTATAAAACGTTTACATAACCTTAAAAAACATTTTTTGATAATCTACTGCTCAGCAAACAAAACAGTTTTACAGAAAACGTTTAAATGTCGGGTTATATAAAGGGTATAACAACGTTTTAATAACATTCCAAAACATTCTTGAAAACTTGATACAAAACATTCTAAACAGAATGTTATTTTGGGGTTGAAAAAATATTTTGCGAAAAACCTTTGCCCAAAATATTTTAAATAACGTTTTAAAAACGTTTTCATGACCGTTATATAACCCGACATTTAAATGTTATTAAAAGGTTTTGAAAAAAACATTTTAAGAACATTTCTGTGTTTGCTGGGTTCAAAATATTTTAATATAATGTTATTTAAGTATTGACACAATATTTGGCAAAAATATTTTCAAAAATAGTTTACAATAACATTTTTTGAAAACATTTAAAAATATTGTTGTAGTGTGTTTTCATACAAAACGTTTTAAAACGTTATCATAACCTTTATATAACCCGACATTTTAATGTTATTAAAACGTTTTTACCTAAACCAAAAGCCAAAATATAACTTATTTAAAATGTTTTTAAAACGTTTTTGTGTTTGCTGGGTACGTACCGGTAGGCCTACCTATATATATTTCAATTTTTCAATGTTGGCCACATCACATATATTGTAAAAGTCAGACTTGTTAATATCCCCAACCAGCGGGCATGCAGGGCACACGCTCGAGAAAGTGTGTGCTTTGGCAGATAGGCCTACTGTACACTGGGTGTGCTTTTGCGAATTGCGTATCCCAATAAAATTTGGTTGCGAGCCTGCGTCTGATTGGACGACTTGCATCTAGGCATAAAATATACTTGACCAAGTATTTTTGACATTCATAGGCCAGTAGGCCTAAAATAAATTATCAATGAATCTTCAAAAGACATGGGATCCATTAGGCCCTATACAGTGATAAACATCCATGAAACCACGGTTACTACCATGAGTTATCAGCACATTTTAATATAATAGGCCTATATCGGTCATTTGATCATACCAATGAGGGAGCTGTGTGACATAAGCAATGGTTGAATAGAGTACCGAAGTGATGACATCACAGAAAACTTTTTTGCATTTCAGCGTTTTGAATACCATCTATCGGTGGAGCATGATGAAAAACATCCACAGTCCAAATTTGGTGTGAATCGGATCATGAGTGCCCGAGATATGGCTGCATGAATACCTAATTAGCCCCATTGAAATCGGTGTAAATTGGCCTGGTTCCAAACAGTTATCCGATTCCCACCAAATTTGGACTGTGGATGTTTTCCATCATGTTCTACTGAAATATGGTCATGAAAATGCTGAAATGCAAAAAAAGAAAATTGTATGACGCAGACCTGCCAACTGTCCCTCATTTTGAGGGACTGTCCGTCATTTGGGGTTTACCAAAGTGAAAATGAGGGACAGTCCTGTTTTCTGAAAATTTCAGGAATGGCACATTTAAATGTAAGAACAGCAGAAAATGATGAAAATGTCACTTTAAAATTTGCTATAGCATTCTTTTTAGTCTATTATGATAAATTCAGAGATTGGCAGGTCTGATGACGTCACACTTCGGTACTCTATTAGGCCTCTGTTTTTCTGTGACATAAAGCCCCCAAGCCTTGGACCAAGGCTAGTCATAAAACTGCTGACGCTATAACTGAAATGAAATGTTGCATTATAGGCCAATCAAATAAAAAAGTCACCCACCAATAATTGTAACAGAAACCATTTAAAAAATCACAACTCATTTCAGAAAAGTATAAAGAATAGGCCTATAATAAATTCAAAATGGCCGCTTATGCAGGAGTGAAATTTCAAATTTGGTCAATTGTTGTTAAAAACCATACCAATGTAATCCTTTCGTCATAAGGATTCAGAAAAAGTATAGTTTGACCTATCTCCGATATACATTTCTTGAGAAGGCAAAATGTCAAAATTTGGATTCCACAGGGGACAAAAATTGAAAAATGCTCTGATTTTGATAAAAATGGTTTCATATTGCTCCGCTTGCAGAAACATCGTAAAAAAGATTGCCATATCTCAGGTGGTTTACAATGTATTACCTTGGCAATATGGCAAAGAAAATCGAATTCCATGGAGCCCTGTTGACCTTGATCTATTTTGTGATGTTATCTATGTAAGAAACATCCAAAACAATACAACGTTTCTCATTTTGATTTATTTTTGTAAAAGGACAAATTTGAGACCAGTTGGATTAAAATTGGAGCATAGGCCTATTTCCATTGTAAACGACTGTGGACCCCAAACTTTGACCTTTGACCTTTTTGCTCAAGAACTGTATGTCGGAGACTGGTCGAACTATACTTTTTCTGAAGCCTTATGATGAGAGCAATACATTGGTATGGTTTTAAACAAGATTTGACCAACTTTGAAATTTCACCCCTGCATAAGCGGCCATTTTGAATTTATGCAAATTAGGCACTGTTCCACTATACTTGGACTTTTGGAGACTTTTGATATTTTCTTTAATATAGGCCTACTTTTCTGAAATGAATGGTGATTAAATGATTTCTGTTACAATTATGGTTGGTTAAGCCCTGATTTTCTTTAATTTTGATAGATAGATAGATAGATAGATAAATGGTTTATTAATATGCACTCGCAGTAAAAACTGAATTGCCACATACTTACAAAGTATAATAAACATATTAACACATTATTCATTAAAATTGACATAAAAGATAGCATTTTATCAACACTCATGTACTCACGCTTCGAACAGTAAACTCACCACACGTGCTGAAACTCTGTAACACTGATCTTAATCAGGTGGATGTCACCAAAATCCTTGGCGTCCAAATCTCAGCTGACTTGACATGGTCAACTCACATTGATCAAATGCTGAAGAAAGCCAACGGTAGGCTTCACATGCTTAAGCTGCTGAAAAGGTTTGACTTGCCGATTGAAGATCTTGTGACATATACGTTGGCTACGTCAGACCACTTACAGAATACGTTGCTCCGGTTTGGAATACGTTGCTCCGGTTTGGCATGATAGGAGATACTTACTTTTATTACTTTCATCAATTCTTGTTTACCTACAACAGTGACTATATTCTGCGTATTCTAGAATAAAATAAACAGAATTAGACATTTAGGCCTACATTTTAAAATATCGACTGTGGCTCCGTAACCGGGGGACGGGCCGCCCGGCCCATGTGGCTCACCAACAACTTGATGATTACCGTCCAATCATTTTGATATGCAAGTACCACAGGGCCCCCAAGAACTTGAGCCATGCAGGTACTATTATCCCCCCCCCCCCCCCCCCCATTTAAAGTCTTCCGGAGCTTCTGCAATAGTTTGTTAGGATGATAGGTCCTCCTTTATTTAGTGTATAGGCCTACACTTCATTTGCGAATGCCATTAATGATTTAATAGTGTATTAAAGCCCGGTGATCAGCATGAACATGAAAAATGTAAAAATTTAGTTATAAGTGTTTGCTTATTTTCAGATACTCATGCGTTACTCAACATGCTCAATGGAGGCTTCAGAAGAATATATGTATGCAACAAACAAGTAGGTCTATCAGCTTGACCCTTGGAATAAAAGGTAAGACAAAGAGTATAAGGCCTAAAGAAACAGTATGTTTATGTTATCTTCCAGCGAGGCATTGGTAAAACAAAACTTAAATAGGAGCAGCGGCGCTGGAAAAGTATTGATGGCGAACCCAGACGGTGAGTGTTGTTTTTCTATCATTTGTTTGCTAACACAGAATTCAAACAAAAGGGAAGGGAGTACAAAAAAAAAATATTATAGAACGAAAACACGACATGACATTATGTCGGCTTAATATAAGCATAAGCATGTTAAAAGCACAACAAACCCAGTCGTGTAGACCTACCGTAGTCGTCATTCTGCAGGCCTGGGGTTGTTTTTTTTTGGAATTTTGGGCCAAAAATGAACATTTTGGCCCAAATTTGACCTCGCAGATTAATTTATCAAGTCTTTGCCATTCTAAATATATATACTTTTATATTAGGAGTGGGCTATAGATGGCTCATACTTTGTTTTATTTTCTAAACATTTTTTTTTTGTTCTATATACCCTATCTCAGCATGAAATGACAAAATTTTTGGCAGGGGGTCTGAGAAAAAAGTGTGCAGCACCCTCTTGTGTCACCATACCTTATCTTTGTGGAGGAGTGGATTTGAGTACAAAATCCTTCATAGTAGGCCTAGTCCTTTTCTGGCATATTGCTATGATTTTGGTGTCTAAATATATGTAAATGAGCTAAAGATACCTCATTTTGAAAGTTTCATGAAAATCAGACATTCCGTGAGGGCGCTTTTCAAGATTTTGCGCAAATTTCTCTCCTTTCGGTATTTTAATGTTTACATCTATAAAGATACACCGAAGTTTGATCTGCTCGAGAAATTTGAGCTCTTTAGCAGAAGTAGTTTGTCCGCAGCGCTCATCAGAACGTTCATTTGGATGCCACCATTGGATTGTACATGATAAAAGGTCGTTGACCCCCATGTGTTTGTATAGCAGTATCGAAGGAACATTCAAACGAGTGCTACGGACAAACTAATTGTGATAAAATGCTCAAATTTCTTGAGCATCCAGTTTGAACTAATGATCATCTTCATAGCTATTATCTTAAAAACAGCGAATGGACGTTAACTTTCCTGTAACTTTCGAAAGATCATGCTCAATTTTGAAAACGCAATGTCCAATTTTCATGCAACTTCCAAAATTAGGTATTTTGAGCTCATTTACATATATTTAGACACCAAAAACATAGCAACATGCCAGAAAAGGACTACTTTGAAGGATTTTGTACTCGAATCCACTCCCTCAACAATGATAAGGTATGGTGACACAAGAGGGCGCTGCACACTTTTTTCTCGGACACCAGGCCAAAAATGTTGTCATTTCATATTGAGATAGGGTAAAAGGAATAAATAAAAACTGTTTAGAGAATCATATGACAAAAAAAGTAGTTTTCACCTCTGTATAACCCACTGCTATTTATATACGCAAGGTTTTGAATTAAATCAAATACTGGAACTTACATTTTTTGCAACTTGCTATGTAAGCTCTAGTATTTGATTTAATTCAAAACCTTGTGATTCTAACGACTGGATGGCTGAGAATATTCACTATTTTATACTTTTACATACTATAGACGAACAATTTAGCAGTTATGAGGGCAGAAAGTTTCCATAATTCCAGGGTTAAGACCAACCTTAAACGAATAGCAAGTACAAGTGGGCCTGCAATGGCCAGTAGTGATGCTATTAATTGTTTGAAACGCTGTATGTTGTTGAAACCACTTATTTGCTGATGATGTTTAAAATGGGACCAAGTTTCAAAAAGTGAGCCAAGGTGGGATCCTTTTAAACTTGCTGCTTTTGGTAGATTTCCTTTCATTTTATGATGTAGCTAAGTAGCTACAAAGCATGGAAAGTCATCAGGTTACGAAGTAGTCTATAAAACGAATAAAACGAAAAATAGATATTTAAAATTATGTTATCCTTGATTTATGACAATTATTTATTGACACTTTACCAGTCGTTTATTTTTAAAAAAAAAACTTGCTGGTCACAGCTACCGCGTAACTCTAAAATATAGCCAATAGGCCTACTTTGCATCTATTATACGCGTAGGAAAGAATAAACATGATAAAAGAATTGCGAAAACTAGATTTTTGGGCAAATGGAGTTCAGAATTTGTATGTAGAGTATCGCAGAATATGCATATTTCTGGGGCGTAGCCAGGGGAGCCAGGGGGGGGGGTAGCAAACTGCCCCCTTACAGAAGTTTTTCAGTTATAAAATGGGGACGGCAAAGAGTGATCATGGTAATGTGTCCTTAAAATGACTAAAAATGGGATAAAAATTAATTGGGACGAAAAATTGGGTTTGTCCCCTTACACTTAATTCCTGGCTACGCTTCTGGTATATTTGAAAGTTAAACTAAATAAAAATTCCCTTTAAAAGGGAAGGCCAGCCTCAATGCAGAAGAGGTCTTGTAAATAGTTTGGGTCACCGTGAAAGGCATTGTTTAGGATCACGCTTACATCCATGTTACATGACAGTTCACCAAACCATCAATGCTGAGAACATGCACACTGAAACAGCAAAAAGCATTAACTCCTGTCAACTCTTAATTCATTACTCCAAATTGTTCTGTATTTTTGTCTTTACTGCTTTTTACCCATGCTTATTATTAAAATCAAGAAATACACTGCAGTTGTTAGTTAATTCGCTATGTAAACTCAACTTACATGCACATTTTATTTTAAAATGATTTTATATTATTTCGCAATGTATAGTTTACTATAAAGTAGATAGTGGCAAGCATATGATAAAAGGACTGATCATTCACTACAATCTTCACTTTTAAACTGTATTTTTTGAATGTGTTGATTGTTAGTCCGAAACTCCTGCAAAGCTATGGACATGGCATCTTACCTACTCCATTCTGTAATGGTCTGCATTGTTTGTTTTCTCAGTCTTCAATCATTTTGTTGAATGTAATTTTATGAATCAAATAAAAAGATATAGAAAGTGGCCTCACTTTAGTTATGTGTCATTTTACAGTATTTATAATTTATAAAGTAAGACAATAATTTATTTATTTTCTATAAGTGCATGCCAAAATATGGGATATATTGTTCAATATTATAGCTAACCCTAAAAACTTTATTTTCCATCGGATTTTTCCCGTTGAAAAGACAAAACTAATGTTAAAGATAGCAATAATATCATCAATAACATTTTGAGTCAATTTTATCCATAAAACGATACAGGATAGGATAGATAATTACTTTGACTTCAATGTGGTCCATATAATGAAGATTTTGATTCTACAACATTATTAGATCTGTTATCAACATCAATTATGCACTCACAGGCAACCAAACATCATGCTATGCTCAGTAGTCCACTGATATGACCTTGTTCCAGTGATCATTCCCCGCTAATTACTAATTGTTGACCATGTCATATTTTTGATATGCTGATTGCTGAACAAGTTTATGTTTATATGTGTAGGCCTAACCTATGATAACTTTTTAAGTCATAATTAATTCAAACATAACTTTGGCAATACTCAATCGTTTTCGTTCGTTGAAACGGCAAAACATACCTTCTTTTCCTTGCAAATCGAATTAGCAGACATCAAAAACATTTCCACCACAAGAAGTAAAAAAAATTCATACCAATAGAAGAAGGCTATAATCTTAGCTAATCTTTAGTGTACACAAATCCCATCTCAGAATTAGGTACCAGCCCTATGGGCTGGCGAAAAGTTGTGCGATAGTAATTCATATCTAGGGATGTAGCACTCTTCAAAAATTCTGGCTTTGGAATGTTTGTTTCTTATCAAACAATGATTGACTGTAGGATTGTGTCACTTTTATATATATAAAAATATTATAGGCCTACTTAGGACAGTAAGTAACATTTAGCATGGTTTTAGATATATTTTCTGCCAGCGAAAACTATTATGGAACTCAATTAGTTCCGTAAACAAGTTTATCAGGATTGGCGATAGATATCCTAATGTAAAAACAATCAAATTGATAATCGTAACACTTTATCAAATTGACTGACCAATAGCCTAATATTCGCCAATCCTCTTCGTCTGCCTCCTGTTGGAGCTTGACGTTGGTGGCGCTGTTTTGGCTTTAAGGAGCTCACATAGATGTGCAGTAGGAGACGATTTCCTTCATCTTGGTTTAAGTGTGTTGGTCCCCCTTTACTGTTTCCAAATCACTTCATTTATTTGTCTTCACAGTCCAGCATGCCAGGAGGATAAATAAGCATGGCATTCAAACCTCCTTTAAGCCATACCAGACATTAAGAAACATCCTGACAGTCTTCGAATTAATTTTTGTACATTGGGATGCACTTTTGCACCCCATTTTGAAAGTGGTGGTGCAATTTCTTCTAACGCAGAGCAATTTGAAGTGCAGTCTCAGACAATCAACACATAAAGTCATTATAATGGGGTATCGTAATTTTGCACCACACTTTTTAAAGTTGTATCGCATTAGGTGAATTAAGGTGCTTTTACACTGCGATAGGGTTTATTTCGAACGCTGCATCCTGGTCCACCCGAAGAACAAGCGCGATTCATAACAAACGGCCGAATGCGTTCATTGGTGACCTCTAGAGTGTTTGATACGCGGTTAAAAGAACACAAAACCGAATCGGGAAAATCCTCATTTAAGGCTTACACCATACCAGAGCACAGAGGAAGGCCTCAGTCACTGGAGAGGTTAATAAATCCGCCATTTACAGGCCATATAGCGGAGGACAACCATGTGATTGGCTGGGTAGACACGAGCATAGAGGACAGAGAGCAAAACAGATATAGAAGACAAATAAAAGAAGCGACTTCGATACTGAAAAAAGGGGGCCAACACACTAAACCGAGATGAAGGAAACCACCTGCCGAACATCTATAGCCAGCTTACTGTAACTCGCCTCCTTGCCTTACTGTAACTCGCCACCTGGCCTTACCATTGCTTACTGTAACTCGCCACCTGGTGTTACTGTAACTCGCCACCTGGCCTTACTGTAACTCTTCCATAACTCGCCGTTTATCCATCCCCGGGTTGTTTTGGTAAAGCGATACCAACACCTGTTGTGAACTTGACACCACCAATGACCACGAGGGGATATCCCAACCCGTGGTCTGGGCATCTTGTAAAACATAGCCTACACATTCCACAGCTGCACGGCCTATTACATTTCCATATTATTTCCTTCTTTATCACCCCACACTCCCTATTCACCATCCAGGCATCACCACACAGGGTTCTGAAAAGAAACTCACATTTAAACACAACCACTACCATACCATCGCCCAACGACCTTACACACCAACCGCGTATGCCGAAAACCGCGCAACACGAGAACCGCTCTAGTTTTTTGCTTGCTTTGTATGTGTGAGACTTCCCTTTAATTTTGCGCTTTTTAAGCACTACTGGGTTCTGAGTGCCTGCGATTATTGCCAAATGAAACAAGTGGAAGGTTATTTTATAGGCAATGGAAGTTATTATACATGTATTCAATGTATTATTTTGGAAATATTTTATAATTTTCCTAAGCTAGCTTGACATGTCTATTAATTATTAGGGGCGACCCTAACCTCACCAAGATGCAACCTGACTGTATCCTGTTCTTAATCATACCCTTCCCTATACCCTTGTACTCTCAAAATATATATATATGAAAAATTCACGCGTGACTATTAACCCCCGGGGACTTTTTATGAGTTGTGTGTCAACTGGGGACTTTTATGTGCCAAACTCCTACCAATTGGGGACCTGTGTGTTTTCAAGTTTAGTACAACTGGGGACCTCACCCTACCCCTAAGAAGACCCCAGTTGTATAAGTAATGCTTTTTTTGACATTTTCACCCATAGGGGGAGCCCTAGCCCAAGTTTTACAACTGGGGACGTCCCCACTTGTAGCGAAGTCCCCAATTAGTGGGAAAATGCACACAAATTCCTCATTCGTAGGGTTTTACGAACACCCCCACACCCCACACAGGCTGCTCAACCAAGTGTAAAGAGCACATTCAGCATTAAGATTTGAATTTTCTCACTTTCCGATATTTTTATATTAAAATTCACAGTTTCAGCTTCACATACTTTATTTTCATTTTCTGATAAGAAATAATATGCAAAATTATTGTTTCTGGAATCATACTCCTACTCAGAGTTAGAGAAGATGTCATTTCATTTGAATGGATATCTGGTCGATCGAATCCATTAGTATTAATGCTTTTTACGTGTATTGTAGACCACATGGTGTCAGGAAAATTCTAGCTCAACCAGAAAATATTTGTTTTCATTTTTATATCGCAAACAATAATTATCATGATTATGATCTTATCAATTTATGCTAGTTTATCTTTGAGAATGAAGTTTAGGTCAGTTTCTGTATTTTGTTTATCAAATGAGTATGAATCAGTTGAGTTTAGAGGTTCAAATTTTGCTATTAGTATTATGTTAATGAATGGATAAAATGATAGTTTTTCATGGTTGTTTGAAGGGATCAATCAAAACATCATGTACAACCAAATTTTATGCTTAAACAGCTAAATGTGATTTCATGCTATTATGTATACAGATGCTTTTGAGTCATTCTCAACTTTACCCTCTTTTACAAAATTATTCTCTTTTGTAGCATATTTATAGCTTTTTCGGATATAAAATGTATCTAGTATTAACACAGAATTAAAGACAAAATGACAAAATTGGTGGCGCTATTTATTTACTGGAAATTACTCTTTCAGGCTTTTAATACAAATAATTCCTTTTATTGTTTGATAAAATAATGTATATAAAATTTCCTCGTTGTTTCAATTATTTCAGCTGTTTTAATGGCAGTATTAATCACCTATCCCTTGCAAATAAAGAAATATGATTTAGGATAAATAGCGCCATCTATAGTTTGCATTTAGTTAATAATCAAGCCAATTCTACATATCAAACAACCGTGTTTTAGATCTGTATCAAATGGTGCCATTATTGTGTTAAAGCGAATTTCAAAAACAATCAAAATTATTTGATATCAGATGGACATTTAGAGTGCAATTTGGTGTGTCTGATGTGCTCTCATGTCCCACAAAAAATACTGTGCAAACGTTGATTCCGATCCCTTAATATAGACGATTCAGGCACAAAATGGTTTAGTAGAACGAGGGACGATCTCATTTAATCATGTGCTATTTCACAGTAGTAATCCCTCTCAAAATGAGAACAAAAGAATAGTTTCCACTGATACCAAAATTTAATGTAGATAAAGTTGGGATTATTTCTTGATTGGACCATCCTCCTTTAAAGCGTACATTATAGAATGCAATAATAGCTATTTCATAAAATTAATCAAAAACGTACGTTCAGTATAATATAGGATAAGTATCATTTACAAATATTGTTATATTTATCTCAAATTGACAATAAGAACGACATACTTAACGCACTTTATGCCACCACGCGTTTAACATTAACAAAACTATTTTTACACATTTAGACGTCTAATCTGCTGCTCTTTTACGACCAGTACAACCCAATCCATCTCTACGCAGATTACGCCCCTGGCATTGCATTGGGATGCGATGGTATGAGGCTGGTGTCTGACAGGAGAATGTGCGGATGAGAGAACACCTACAAACATTGCAGACATGAACACTGGTTTGATGTCCGAAGTCGTCATCAAACAATTAGGGTTGACATGAGAGGGTCCAGTCATAGATAAGTTGCATGAGTTATTACCTCATTTCTGCTGTTTCATGGCTGTGTTCCGTTGGCAAATCGGCGGACGTATCCTATGCATTAGATGCAGCATAAATATATCACTATACAAAGTACCGTATGTCGTTAATTGTTGCATAAATTGGATCTAAAATCAATTAAAGAACCAAAAATTTTCATATATAATTAAAAAGTAGACAATTACATTTTTTTAAATCGCAAAAAGAATAAATGAGCAAGTTCTTAATTACAGAATGATATCAGCGGATTTATGATATCAGCACCAGATTCCAAACTTGAGACGTCATACGTAGCTTAAGATATCAGAATGACAAAATGTAATTTGTCAGAACCTAAGACTAGTAAACCCAATGCTCTCAGTTTAAAAAAGAAACTAATTCGTTGACTCATCGTCGTATAAATCAAGTCAATACTGATATATTCGGTACAGTCTTCATTAATTAATAAGCATTAGCAACTTGGTTGTTACTTCTCAGCCTAAAATTGTCAGCCTAGGGCACCCAATCATATTGTTCAACATATCAACAGTTACAATACCATGATGAGCAAGTGCACGGTAGCTATATATATAGGGAAATTTGATGCCCCCTGTTACTGCATGCGATACACATGTCTTCCAGAAATATTATACTAAATTGTATGATACTATACGTTTTATTCTAAGATATGCCGAGTACTTTACAATTCGTATCTATGATGATTAGTTTATACTCGAATTATTAGTCTTTGTAAACCGATGAAACTTGATAAACCTCTTTTGGGGATAATTGACAAACGCTAAAATCTGGGATTTTCCGGGGGACCCATGCACCTATCAGTTGCTACACTCCCTTTGGATATAAAGATAAAGGATACAGCCCAGAGATCTGTGTTTATTTAAAACGCCTCTAAATATCGAATATAGAAATGCATTAGATTAATTATACTTTCTTGTTTCTGTTTTTTACTTTATAGACACATTAAAATATACAATGTCTGATATTAAATTGACCACGTTTTCACGACAATGCTTTATTTGGATGCCTGGCTGTATGCTGTCCATCACTTAACTGAACGGTAATTGGATATTCTTGTATAGTTTTAAATACATGTATATATAGAATAGAAAACAAATTCGTCTGACATTTTGTGGGATTGGTTTATATGTGAGATCTTACGTTATGACAGGGTGACATTATCTGATTTGGCTTACGTTAATTCCCTCACGAGTCACATTTCAGGCAAAATATTATAATTTTAGAATGAAATTAATGTAACAGATTCATATTTGAACTAAAATGTAAGTAATGGGAAACGCTTTCGAACTTAATGGTGCCGATTTACAAAATAGAACTTAAGAAAATAAACGTACATATTTGCACTTTACACAGTCATGACAGTCACATTAAATCATCGTCGACCGTGTCAAGTTATGCAAAGAAATGTTTTGTTTGTTTGTTGTTTGTTTGTTTGTGGTTGTTGTTTTTGGGAGGTAACCCTTTATAACAGAAGCATTGAATATATCTAGTGTGACAATCATAGACCACAGTGAAGAGAGGGACATTGCGACATTTCATGTTATTAGAGTTGGAGGGAAAAGACCTTACAAACCAAGAAAAAAAAGAATTGTTTGTTTAATAAGAAACAAAAACTGTTGCATAAAACATAAGCTATAACAGTTATATGACGTATAAAACGCGACAATGCATGTCTTTGCTATGTAATTAGTGTGCACTCTGCAACAAGAACCCCGAGTAATGGGGTTTTACCACTTCTCGCAATACCATCGGGAAATACTGACAAGTTCAGGTGCGAAATACTTGACATGACGTCACCACTCGTATCAATTGACCGTACAAGTCAACAAGACAGTAGATAAGACAGGACTTAGTCTACATGGTTATAAGGGTCCCTGATTAACACACATAAAATTACCCGGACCATTTTAAATATACTGTAATCTCGTATTCATTTGCAAAGAAAATACTATACCTGGTTCTGGAACCAATTAAACCTACGCAATGCACGTTTACCACTTCTTATGTTCTTGTATGCTGTAATAATACTCTTACAACCTTGAGCAATACATGTATGAGTTTTACCACTAATACCATCGTGAAATACTAACAAGTTCAGGTGCGAAATACTTAACTTGACGCCACCACTCGTATCAATTGACCGTACAAGTCAACAAGACACTCAAGACAGAAGTTCAAACAGGACTTCGTCTACATGGCTCATACTGCAGTTACTGTCCGTTTTCCTATACACAATACACAGTGCTCTCACCATTGACGCGTGACCCCTACAAATGATGTATGTTGGGAGAATGGACACTTGCCTAGTTAACATCACTGTGTGAAAAATAACCAGCCAATATTTTATTTATTCTCCAAAACTTCTAGCAAATATATTTCTCTAACATGACCTAAAATTACAGCTAGGTTAGATGTTCAGAAATGGTCGCACTTTTGTAAAATATGAGTGAGGGCAAGGCATAGCTAGCCAACTCCCCGTGTTATTTGAATGGAGATTTGACCGAAAATATTGGTATCGGACCGCTCACTTCTGAAGGATGCCACAAAAAACCGGTAAAAGCTACATTTAAATTATTCTAAATAGGTTCTAGAAAATAAAGTTTTGTAACATGTCCTAAATTTTTAGCTAATTTAGGTGTTTGGAGAGGGTCGTACTTTTGTGTTTTAGGAAGGACATGTAAACGACAGATAACACCAAAAATATGAAGAAATTATTTCTAAACCGTGTTAAGTCAAAAATCATTATGTTGCTCATTTTCAAGAATGCTGGTTTACAAAAAGCACGACATTGTCTGATTTCGTGAACAAAGCCACACATAACATTGTTTCCTTTCGTTTCCTTTATAATCGGTTACCCAACTGAAGCTATGAATACCAGCTTTATTGCGATATCGCACATGAAAACAGTCACTTGTGCACAACCAGAGAAGATCCGATTTAATCAGTTGAGCTGTTTCAATGAGTGTTATCTTGGTTTAATAGCTTTTAATGGGGTTAAGTCCTGCAAAGGTCGAGATGAATTCTACTGTAGACATGACTGCATCATGTATAAGGGACCCTGATGAACACACATAAAATGACCTGAACCATTTTAAATATACTGTAATCTCGTATCATTCATTTGAAAAGAAAATACTATACCTGGTTATATAACCAATAGAACCTACTCAGTTGACCACTTTATCTGTCTGGTATCTGTCTGGCATTTTTTAAAGTACCGTTGCATACCATGGGGATGGAGAAAAACAGCCACATTAAATAATTATTGACCATTTTCAAGTCTTGTGAGTTTTTCAAGACTACTTTATTAAAACGGAAACAGTGACAATAAACCGCAGTGAACAAAAGGACATTTTATGTTATGACAATATTTCATGTTATTATCATTGGGCGGAGATGAACTTACAAACGAAATGTTCATATAATTTTACTAATTATATCATCGTTTTTTATGATTAAGTAAAAACTGTGTTAGGAGTCGTACTTGACTCAAGGCCAAAATCACCTTTTTCCCGAACTCACACGAATGCACAACACAAATACACTGTTTGTTTAAGCTAACAAAATCTAAGTCTTTAATTGAAAACAGAGTATGATTGGTACATATAATAATAATATCGCATATACAATAAAATCACACAATGACAGTTTTACTATATCTGTACTTAACCAGCTGTCTTCTTGTTGGTGATCCTAGAGTTCTTGCAATGTTCTGGACGACTGATGTAATATATCCTTATTCACTTGTCCTGCGAAAATCAGCGATGTCCATAGTACACTTGTATTTATAAATCCTTGCGTATAAAATCCTCATACGAAAATGATGATGCTTCCTCCAATCTCCTTTGCGCTGCTATCTCCACAAATATATCTCCTTGCGCTGAAAAAAAAAAAAATGGTGTTTCTTTCACCAATCACTCTTTTCCAGGAACAGGTTTCTTTAACACAGCTCCGCTGTTTTTGACAGATGCATGGCCTTCACAAACCCAGCAAACTCCAGCAATTTGACAGAAGAACTTTTAATCCTTTGATGAGGAAGAGCACTTTTGTGTGCTCGCTGTCTTCTTCGTTGCTGTATTAAAATTAGCTCAATTATTGGCTATATAAACTGGTTAAAATGTACTTCTTTTTTGAAGCACGAAGACCATCACACACATGTGGAGTTTTCAATCTCCCATGACATTCTGTAAAGTCCCAACAAAAGCCTCAAGCTTTTTATATCAGTACTCATGCAAAAAACCCATCATCTATTAATAAACCATTACTTCAATCACATTTTCACAACATTGCTGCAATCTTGTGATTTCCCAAGATTAATTATACACATTCACCTTTCACATTACATCACTTCCTGGGGGGGGTTCCTGACTATGGTGCAATATACTGAACTGGGACTTTCCAAGTTCCAAACATAGCTCTGACTTTGTTTACAATAATTTGGGGGAATTCCCAAAATGACTTTCCACACCATTATCTTGCACGTACAAGGGGGTTTCCCATCTCATGAAATACCTTCAGCTTGTAAACAAAGTTAAATAATTAAATTAAATCAAATTACTCAGGGCACATCACATCCTCCCCCTTAAAAGAAGAAAGTTTGAATGTAATGAAAACTTTCTTAAATGTTTTCTTCTTTTACATCAACTTCAACATTTTATCAACTTTGAGTATTTAACTCATCATACACAGTGACTACTTGTCACACACAACTTCCCTTTTAAAGGAAATTTTTGTTTGTCAGGTTTTATGCAATTCTGGACAGGGCATCAGCCATTACATTGTCTTTTCCCTTAATATGTTTGATGTCCAGATTGTACTCTTGCAAGGTCAAACTCCACCTCACCAGTCTTTGGTTTTTGTTCTTCATCCTGTTGATGAAGGTGAGGGATTGTGATCTGTGAAAACAAGCACAGGGTATACTGTGGTACCCAAATACACATCAAAATGTAGCAGTGCTAATAGCAATGCTAGACACTCCTTCTCAATTGTGGAGTAATTTCTCTGGTGCTTGTTGAATTTCCTTGAAAAGTAACAAATGGGGTGATCTATTTGATCTTCACCCTCTTGCATCACAACACCTCCGCAGCCTATGTCACTGGCATCAACAGTCAACTTGAACTGCTTCTGAAAATCAGGTGCAGTAAGTACTGGTGAACTCATGAGTATTGATTTGACTTTGTGAAAAGCATTTTCACACTGTTCTGACCAAATGAATTTTGCATCTTTCTTCAACAAATCAGTCAAAGGACTTGCTATCTCTGAAAAGTTTGGGCAGAACTTTCTATAATAGCCAACCATTCCTAGAAATCTCATGAGTGCCTTCTTGTTTACAGGTGTGGGGTATTGCTCAATTGCTTCAACTTTGGCTTTGATATGTTTCACCTGACCTTGACCTACAACATATCCTAAGTATGTGACTGTGGCATGGCAAAACTCACTTTTTACCAGATTGACTGTCAACTGTACTTCAGACAGCTTCTCAAACAATTGATGGAGTTGTTCCATGTGTTGTTCCCAAGTTTGACTGTAAACAATCAAATCATCTACATACGCTTCACATCCCTCTATGTCTGCCACAATTTGGTTCACCATTCTCTGAAATGTTGCTGGCGCGTTTTTCAACCCGAATGGCATAACTTTGTACTGGTAAAGACCAAATGGTGTACAAAAAGCAGAAATCTCTTTGGCACGGTCTGTGAGTGGAACCTGCCAGTACCCTTTCAAAAGATCAAATTTGCTAACAAATTTTGCATTCCCAATTTTGTCTATGCAATCATCAATTCTTGGAATTGGGTACGAGTCTGTCTTTGAATGAACATTTGCAGCTCTCATGTCTGCGACCAATCGGTATGAACCATCAGGCTTGGGAACAAGTATACACGGTGAACTCCATTCACTACTACTTGGTTCTATGATATCATTGTCTAGCATATAATTGATCTCATTTTTGAGATGTTCCATTTTCAATGGATTGACTCTGTAAGGATGCTGCTTGATTGGTTTTATATCACCAACATCTACATCATGAAATGCAGCATTTGTTCTACTTGGCGTATCAGGAAATATATTGTCAAATTTGTGAATCAAATTTGCAATTTGACTTTGTTGATCTTGAGAAAGATGACCTAACTTTGAGTCCAAATTAGTGAGCACATCAGAATTGTTCAATTTTACATTATACTCTTTGTGCTCCAGCTCTTTATCCTGGTCAAATATGACATCAGAATTGTCATCTTTACTCTTGTCTACATTGGCGATTTTGTCTACATCGGCATGTTTGTCTACATTATCAGCATGTTTTACTGTACACACAGGTTTTGGAATGCCACTGTCACTTCTTTCAACATACTCTTTGAGCATATTTATGTGGCATAACTGCCTGCTCTTGTGTCTACCAGGAGTCTTGATAATATAATCTACTTCACCCACTTTTGACTCTACTTCACATGGACCATGATATCTGGCTTGTAATGGGTGTCCTGGAATTGGAAACAGTACTAGAACTTTGTCACCTGGTTTGAACACTCTCTCTTTGGCATGTTTATCATACCATTGTTTCATTTTGGCCTGACCCTGTTTCAAGTTTTCTTTGGCAATATCAGTTACTCTGTTAAGCCTATGCTTAAAATTGGAGACATAATCCAACAAATTGATATCTGATTTCTCATTGAGCCACTTTTCTTTCAACAACTTTAAGGGCCCTTGCACTGTGTGTACAAACACTAACTCAAAAGGACTAAATCCTAAAGTTTCCTGAACAGCTTCCCTAGCAGCAAACAATAACAAGTGCACTCCCTCATCCCAGTCCCTCTGAAATTCCGAACAATATGTCCTGATCATGTTTTTCAATGTTTGGTGGAACCTTTCTAGTGCACCTTGTGATTCTGGATGGTAAGCACTTGAGGTATACTGTTCTATACCTAATTGATACATGACCTGCTGAAATACTCCAGAAGTAAAGTTTGATCCTTGGTCTGACTGTATGGACTTGGGGAGCCCCACAAATGTGAAGAACTTGGTTAAAGCTTTCACTATAGTCACTGCTTTAATATTTCTCAAGGGTATGGCTTCAGGAAAGCGTGTTGACGCGCACATAATTGTCAGAAGGTACTGATTACCTGACTTAGTCTTTGGTAGGGGGCCTACACAATCAATAATAACCCTACTAAATGGTTCATCAAAGGCTGGAATTGGCTTCAATGGAGCAGGAGGTATTTTCTGATTTGGCTTCCCTACTACTTGGCATATGTGACATGTTTTGCAATATTCAGAAACATCTTTTCTGAGAGTGGGCCACCAGAAATGTCTCAGAATTCTTTCATGAGTTTTCTTAACACCCAAATGCCCTGCCATGGGACTATCATGTGCTATGTTAATTACTTCAGTGTGGTATACTTTTGGTACCACAATTTGGTGCACTACCTTCCACTCTTCATCGGCAGGTACATCAGGGGCGCCACTTTCTCATTAGCACATCATCTTGTTTGTAAAAACAGACAGAGTTTTGTTCTGCTTCTTCTAGGGTCAATGCCCTTTGATTGATCTCTTTGAGTTCTGGGTCATTTTGTTGCTCCAGAATTAGCTTGTCATGACTTAATGGGTCTTTCATGGTTTCCCCAATGTGTTCATGCTCAGAGGCTGTGTCATTTTGAGGGGTATTTTTATCCCCAGGAGAAGGAAGTTTATCTTCTTTCTCATTCAACTGTGACACAAATGTGTCTTCCAAATTGTAGCCTAAGTCATCAATTTGGTTGTCCTCAATTGTTTCTAATGAGGCTCTCTTACTCATTGCCCGTGTCACTGCACATGCAGGAAATATCTCCTTTTCCTCACTAGTATACAGGGCTTATCTGTGACTATTGGGTCAGGAAAAACCTTCCCCCCTGCCAAATCATTTCCTAGCAACATGGACACTCCCTTGACTGGTAATTCATGTCTAACTCCTATGGTTACAGGACCAGAAACCAAGTCAGATGTCAAGTTAATTTTGTGGAGAGGTACACTAATTACTTCCATCCCAATACCCTGGATCAAAGCATTACCTGCTGAACTATCCTCATTAAAGGGCAAAGTTCCTTCCAGAATCATAGACCGTGCACAACAGGTATCTCGCACAATCTTAATGGGCTTTGGACTACCATTCTCACCAAGTGATACCACTCCCTCTAACACAAATGGTTCAAATTCTTCACACACCTTGTCTGTCTCACCTCCCTTTTGTGGGAATTCTTGTTTCTTGATTTGACTGACTTGTTCCTTTGACACAAGTGACACTGCACATCCTACAGTATTACTAGCAGTTTGCTGCTGTTTTTGTGCGTCTTGTCTGCCTTTTAAGAAATAACACTGGGTCATCGTATGCCCTGGTCTCTTACAATGAGTACAAGTTACTTTGGCTTTAAATTCAGTCCCAAATTTTGCTCTGTTACCTGAACTCCCTGGGGTCCCTCTACCACCAGCACTATGCTGTGAATTAGACTGAGGTTTCACTTCTTGTGTACCACCCTGATTTGCTCTAGGTTGGTTATGGCTGAACCTGTTTGAATAACTTCTGTTATGACTAAATTTACTCCCATTCAATTTGTGAGTTAAGCCATAGTCGTCCGCCATTGTCGCCGCTTCGTTTAGCGTCTTAATTTTGCTAGCGCTTTCATCCAAATGGGTTTTATGTCAACGTGGACACATTTCTTGAACTCTTCTATAAGAACTAATTGCTTAAGTTGACCGAAATCATCTTTGACTTCTTTTGACCCAAGCCATCTGTCAAACATTTGTTCTTTTACTCTAGCAAATTCTACATGGGTTTGATCTGCGTGCTTTCTTGAATCTCTGAACTTTTGTCTGTATGCTTCAGGCACCAGTTCATAGGCCTTAAGGACCGCTTGTTTGACTTCTTCATAATCATTACACTTCTCTATTGGTAGAGCTGAGTAAGTCTCCGTGGCCTTCCCCACAAAACTACTTTGTAACAGTAGGGTCCAATGCTCTGGAGGCCATTTCAAATTTGTAGCTACCTTTTCAAAATGTTGAAAGTACTCGTCAACTTCTTTCTCTTTGAATTTAGGCACAAGCTTCACATACTTTGTAACATCAAACCCCGACTTTGAGGAGAAACTTGATGAGTATTTGTCACCTAGCTTTGCCAACTTCTCTTGTTCAAACTTGTACTTTTCCTCAATTTCTTTTTCTTTCAAATGTGCTTCCAAATTGAGCTTTGCTTGCCTGTCCTTTTCTTCCATTTCTAACTTTTGTTTTCAAGTTCCAATTTTGCTATCTTTTCCTTTTCTTCTGTTTCAAATTTTTGGTGCTCAAGCGCCATCTTTTCTTGGCGTGCTTTGTCTTCCATTGCTAGTTTTTGTTTTTCAATGTCTAGCCGTTCTTGTTTTTTCTTTATTTTCATTCTCTAACTTGATAATTTCCAGTTTTTCTTTTTGGTCCATTTCTATTTCCATTTTCTTTTGGTCCATTTCCATTTCCATTTTCTTCATTTCTAATTGAATTTCCAACTCTTTCAATTTAAATGCTGAGTCCCCACCAATTTCAGTTTCTACTGCAAGTTTCTCTTCCAAATAGGATTCATCAAAAATGTCCTCCCCGACCAAAACATCAATCAAGGCATTTTTGATTAATTGCTTTCTTGTAGCTTGCTTTACTTTCAAGTCATAATGTTTGGCAAATGCCAATAAATCAGGCTTCTTCAACTCATCAAACTTCTCCCAATTTATACTTTCAAGAAACTCTTCTGCTTTGAATTCTGCCATACTGTACTTTCACTTTTAAGACTCAGTATAATAATGTCAACTTTTTTACAGTGTATTTCCCGGACGACAAGCCCCCAATTTTGTTAGGAGTCGTACTTGACTCAAGGCCAAAATCACCTTTTTCCCGAACTCACACGAATGCACAACACAAATACACTGTTTGTTTAAGCTAACAAAATCTAAGTCTTTAATTGAAAACAGAGTATGATTGGTACATATAATAATAATATCGCATATACAATAAAATCACACAATGACAGTTTTACTATATCTGTACTTAACCAGCTGTCTTCTTGTTGGTGATCCTAGAGTTCTTGCAATGTTCTGGACGACTGATGTAATATTAGGGATGCCCACTGTCCATACAGTTTCCACTAGAACGATTTTTCATTTACTGTGTGCGTGCACTCACACACGTATTGTCTATGGAGAAACTGATCGATACAAGAAATCCCAGGCCTGTTAAATGGCGTACATACTTGTTTTTGATCCAAATGTAGGCCTATGTCAGGGTGTTTCAAGAAATTCCTGATTCCACCGGAAAACATTAACCAAACTTTTTCCTGATTGGTCAGTAAATAGAGAGGACCTTCCTCCATGCAGAGATCAACTTTTTTAATGAAAAATTTAATGAGATGAGAACTACAACAGGTTGAAGTGACACCATTCTGTGCATCAGGTGTTCAAATGCAATTATTTCCGAATTTGGAGTGAATCAGACAAGCAAACTTACATAGTCATAAAATGTAACTATTTTTGAAGACAAAATGTACAGGATGTTAAGAAATTTAAGAATGTTTAAGCCTACCGCGGCCCATCTCAAATCATGCACTTCTCACTACCATGTGCATTTCATATGCTATCCATCATGGCTTCCATGGTTTCCGAGAGTGTGTGGTTCCCAGTAGTTTCTCTCCCTATGGATAATATAGGTACACGGTCTGTAACACAGACTACCTTTGAGTTGGAGCAAATTTCTCAATATTGGTAGTGATTAATATTACCAAACTTATGCCATGATGAAATATACTAATTTTTGAAGATAAAATGTGCTGACCTTAAAAGATTGAACAATGTTTAAGACTACCGCCATTCATTTGAAATAATGCACTTATTCTTCATCTCCTCTATGGAGATATTTTCCATGGCGGCCATCTATGATCATGCTTGCGGTTTCACCAAACAAACCATGGGTTTTGAGGTCTTATATTTTTTGTTGTATGTCAACAAAATCGATTAAATTTTCAAGATGGTCTTATTTTCATGTTGTTATAAGCAAATATAATGTTCCAGATAACGCTAGTTAATAAATACATTAAGAAAAAGTACCTTAAAATTGCACTTTCTGTTAGTAATCCTTTTTGGACTTTAACTTTTTAACATGTTCTAGCAGCCCTATATAAAACCGTAACACTCAAAAGGCCATATCTCTGGAATGAAACGTCCGATTAAGATTATTTAAACGCCAAATTGTTTCTTTCATCAATTCCCAGCCAATAAGTTAGGTCTGAATCAATTTAAAAGTACTTCAATTTTTAGTGGACATGCCTAGTAATATATCCTTATTCACTTGTCCTGCGAAAATCAGCGATGTCCATAGTACACTTGCATTTATAAATCCTTGCGTATAAAATCCTCATACGAAAATGATGATGCTTCCTCCAATCTCCTTTGCGCTGCTATCTCCACAAATATATCTCCTTGCGCTGCTTTCTCCAAAAATGGTGTTTCTTTCACCAATCACTCTTTTCCAGGGAACAGGTTTCTTTAACACAGCTCCGCTGTTTTTTGACAGATGCATGGCCTTCACAAACCCAGCAAACTCCAGCAATTTGACAGAAGAACTTTTAATCCTTTGATGAGGAAGAGCACTTTTGTGTGCTCGCTGTCTTCTTCGTTGCTGTATTAAAATTAGCTCAATTATTGGCTATATAAACTGGTTAAAATGTACTTCTTTTTTGAAGCACGAAGACCATCACACACATGTGGAGTTTTCAATCTCCCATGACATTCTGTAAAGTCCCAACAAAAGCTGGAGGCTTTTTATATCAGTACTCAAACAAAAAACCCATCATCTATTAATAAACCATTACTTCAATCACATTTTCACAACATTGCTGCAATCTTGGGATTTCCCAAGATTAATTATACACATTCACCTTTCACATTACATCACTTCCTGGGGGGGTTTCTGACTATGGTGCAATATACTGAACTGGGACTTTCCAAGTTCCAAACATAGCTCTGACTTTGTTTACAATAATTTGGGGGAATTCCCAAAATGACTTTCCACACCATTATCTTGCACGTACAAGGGGGGTTCCCATCTCATGAAATACCTTCAGCTTGTAAACAAAGTTAAATAATTAAATTAAATCAAATTACTCAGGGCACATCACAACTGTTACACAGACCAGAACGACAACACGACAACGCAAACCTTACTATGTAATTAGTGTGTACTGTGCAACAAGAACCCCGAGTAATGAAGTTTTATCACTTCTTGCAATACCATCGTGAAATACTAACAAGTTCAGGTGCGAAACACTTGACTTGACGCCACCACTCGTATCAATTGACCGTACAAGTCAACAAGTCACTCAAGACAATAGTTCAAACAGGACTTAATTTGCATGGCTATAAGGGTCCCTGATTAACACATATAAAATGACCTGTACAATTTCAAACGCGTATTACGCTCGTAATATTCCAATACCTGATTAAGCAGATTTTGTATGATAGATTTGTTATTTAAACACTTTTTTACGTATCTTTTTTGAAATCCAGTAGATATATTCATCATGATATTTTCGTTGATTTATTGAACCATATCTTGGCATCCATTCAGTAATCAACCCAACGACCATCAGTTTGTCTAGCTAGGTGACCAGCCCATGACCACTTCTGTTCAGAAGTATCCCAGCGCTCAGCAAACATAAAAACGTTTTAAATTATTATATTTTGGCTTTTGGTTTAGGTAAAAACGTTTTAATAACATTAAAATGTCGGGTTATATAAAGGTCATGATAACGTTTTAAAACGCTTTGTATGAAAACACACTACAACAATATTTTTAAATGTTTTCAAAAAATGTTATTTTAAACTATTTTTGCAAACATTTTTGCCAAATATTTTGTCAATACTTAAATAACATTATGTTAAAATATTTGAACCCAGCAAACACAGAAATGTTCTTAAAATGTTTTTTTCAAAACCTTTTAATAACATTTAAATGTCGGGTTACATAAAGGTCATGAAAACGTTTTAAAACGTTATTGAAAATATTTTGGGCAAATATTTTTCGCAAAATATTTTTCAACCCCAAAATAACATTCTGTTTTGTATCCAGTTTTCAAGAATGTTTTTGGAATGTTATTAAAACGTTTTTATCCCTTTATATAACCCGACATTTAAACGTTTTCTGTAAAACATTTTTGTTTGCTGAGCAGTAGATTATCAAAAATGTTTTTAAGGTTATGAAAACGTTTTATACTCTTAATATACCCTTTATATAACCCGACATTTAAACGTTTTCTGACAACCTTTTATAACGTTTTGCGAATGATGTCGAAAACGTTTTGTGTTTGCTGGGATATTGGTTGAACACTTTCCTTATCAGACAAATTATGATGTTGATAAATTTGCCATATTGCCTTCATCTAGGCTTGATTCTTCATCTAGGCTTGATTCTTTTCTTAATTTCCTGTTCTTGTGTTTTGCCCTTCAAGCTGAACTCCTGTCCCAAGTATAAATAATCATTAGCTACATAATATAGCGAATAACCTTTAAAACCTTTCATGGTCAGTCTATATCTAGTGGCTACTTTTAGTATAGTCCACAATGAACCGAAAATAAACCCGGGTGACATTTTCAAAGTATTAGTTTAATGCGAGATCTTATATATCGTGGCCAATAATTGTCGGTATCTTGTCCATATTATTAGCAGTCATTATTGTTCTTGTGACTTTTCAGTGTCCTTTTCAGAGACGTAAAACATATTATGTAGGCATTGGCTGTTTTCCCTTTCTCTTATTACGCCGTGTTTGGTCTGTCCGGTACATGATAAAAGTACATAATTGCCGAACACGGGGATGGAAAACAAATATACTTGGAAACCAAAAGGCACTTAGTGCATGGTAGTGATCTTAATTTGAATCTAGAAGATAACGCAATGAAGAATATCAATGAACTACTAACTGATATTTATTTTCAGTAGTTTGTGCGAAATACTGAAATTTTTTGCAGAAATGGTGATTTTATTTTAAGTCTGACATATTATTATTATTATTATTTTAAGTCAGAATATTAGCCTGACAAATTGATGATTTACATGAATCATTTAAGGCCAAAAAATCAAGTTTGTTTCCAGTGTACTGTGCAATGAGGTTTTTTACTTTTGTTTTTGAATACAAAAAACGGCAATTTAAAAAGAAAAGAAAAATGCGCAAACAACACCATTGGTATCCTTTTAACATTTATTAAGAAAATAAAAATACAACAATTCACCAAAACTATCCATGTATCACGATACAAAATTTTCAAGTCAAAATTGACCATGGTATTTGCTTAGTCGCCTCCGATCAAAAAACCACAAAAAGTCCTGATTTTATGACTGAGAATCATTTGAACTTTTTATTTCGTCTGCAATGCTCTGTATTGCTGCGATAGTGTCAATATAGACCCCTTATATATCACTTGAGTGTCTATTCTTTTGTAATCTCGGTGAAAATATTTCGATGTTCTACATTTTTGCACAGTTCAATTAGCTTAGATTCTTGAATTTTTAAGATATTTGAAAAAATAAAAAATTGTGGTCAATGTCATCAAAGAAAAGTGTTAGCACAGCCTTAGACCTAACATGATTTATACTTTTCAAATTCTAAAGTTCAATTTAAAACCCCATTTCTTTTCAATTTTGGTCTTTTCCCGCGATATTTTTATAAAAAGCCGTAGAACGTCGGGTACCATAAACTTTTTTGAATCAATCCATTTAGAGCAATGGGGACAAATGTCACAATGCGCAGAGATAGTATTTATTCGACCATCCGCATCAGGAAGTATTGTCCAGCAAAATAGTTGCCAGTATGCCTAATTTGACGGTGTTGAAACCCTACTGTTGAAACAATACGTTATTATTTATGAACTAAGGTTTTCTAAAATAGGCACAGCTTATATATATACATTCCTTGCGTATTTATTTATTTATCTATTTATTTATTTATTAACGGTTGCCTTTTCCAGAGGTCTATACTTTGAATTTGTTTATTTATTTATTTATTTATTTATTTATTTATTTATTTATTTATTTATTTATTTATTTATTTATTTATTTATTTATTTATTGTGCGTATGGGTCTGAGAATGGGTCTGAGAAGGTTTAGGCTTATAGGCCTATTATAAAACTACACATTTATTTTCAATTTGTTTTTCGTTTTGTTTGTTGAATACAAACTGAAAAAACCGTGAAACAAAAGAACTTTTGTTCAAGAAAATATTATTTTAAACAATCAGGTTACAGAAAACAATTCCTGTAAAGTCACTGTATCTGAAAATTTCAAGCGAATGCTGATATTCTTGGGAAGGAATGGTGGTATTAAACAAAACTCAATTTACATTGTAAACCAGTTGAAGAACGAAATCCATAATTTTAATGTACTAGTAATTGTTTAGGGGAAAATAATGCGCAGAATAATGTTATGCATGAAACGTAATCGCGCCATATAATATCGTGTAACAAAAACCGGTGGACCATCATCACCTATATAGAACCTATCCAATAACCGGAACGGTATAACAATTGAAATGGCAGGACAGATTGGTGGACAGATTGTTTTGCTAAATTGGATAGGGTCTATGCCCTAAGTTGAGAATGGACCGTCCCACTCGATTTGTAAAAAGGTCGCGAACCCTTCCGGTGGACCCAAGTAATTGCCTAAAATGAGGCAAAATTGAAAAGAAATGGGGTTTTAAATTGAACTTTGGAATTTGAAAAGTATAAATCACGATAGGTCTAAGGCTGTGCTAACACTTTTCTTTGATGACTTTGGCCACAAATTTTTATTTTTTCAAATATCTTAAAAATTCAAGAATCTAAGCTAATTGAACAGACAGAGTAAACTATTATTTCGCAACCAAAATCACGCTTTCAAATGTAGATTGAATTGTTCGACTTCTCTGTTCGTGAATATTGCACTGCTAAATTTAAAAACTTCTTTTATATACTTTGATCAAGGTAACTTCAAACCTGATTTCCTGCGGTCACATGATTATGTAACAAACTGAAATGAAAACCGAAACGGCTTTCTGCAAGTTTTAAGTTTCTAACAAATGGTGATCAATACCAATACCAAAACTTATTATTTGAAACGACCGACTGTCAGGTAAAGTTACCCTGGGCAAGTTATCTTAGTTTTTGGCGACCCAATTCATTGGGTAGTCTAGTATTACATAATGAAAATCCTGATACAACAATTACATGGTGACAAAATCCTCATACCCCACAACTTTAGGTCATATTTGTAGCTAGGTGGTTTAATGAGGGTTATTGAACTTACGATATATCCAACTGTAGTAAAAGTAACATCATTCCCCATCGCACTAGTTCTTTAGTCCAATATGCCTGTACAATAATTGAATGACCTTTAAATGTGTTTGGTACAAAAACTCATATTCCAATACTTGAGGTCAAATTTGAGCAATGATTGGTATAATGCTGGTGAACGATATTAGTAGCTTTACCGAGATGGTGTCCTTTTACCAGATACTATAGCCCCAAGATTTAATTAAATTGGTATTTTCAAAAAAGAACAATAAATTAAAAAAAAAAAAACATGATGAAAAATTGAAGAAACCCAGTATCGGATACGGTAGAAATGCTCAAAGTGATCCAACAATTTTGTCCCGCATTGAAGTTCGTTTCCAGTACCATGCGCGCATTGCCTTCCGGTGGCCGTATTTTGCCGGTTGCTTTTTACAAAAGAAACAAGCTAGACAATCAGTAGTACAATCTGGAAGCAATTTAAGTCTTTGATAAATAACTGGAGTAAAAAGTCAAACAGTTACAAACAAACGAATTGCTATGGTTCCCGGTATCTTAACTTACTAATCCCATGGAAGTGAGAGTAAATTAGCTCAATCTATGACAATTTGGAAATCAACGGCAAGGTTGATGACCCCCTGTAGCCAAATGTTATAAACATACTGTGCCCAAAGAACTAGCTTGAGTTCATTGAACAACAAGAAATCCGCGCAGTTGTTTTCATACCGTAAGTTTATAACATTTGACCCCAGAGGGTGACATGCAAACTTTCTGAGTACGTACCACCTTTAAAAGCCACATTTTAAGTTCCTCCCATTTTCAAAAAATCGCTACATTGCAAGTGCATTTCATCTCTGACGAATGCCAATTGCTGACGAAGTTTAGGAAATATCACCTCAAACCCCAATAAATTATTTGATACTAACAGAACTTTGTTGCATGAAGTCCGAAATTGTGCCGCCCACAAGGCTCAAGTTCAGGCTCCTTTAATGCGGCACTTTAAACAAACGCACTGCATTATGAGCACCATGATGTAAGCGTTGGCTGGCGACATGGAGAAAAACAATGGATATGCATAATCAGCTTTATTGTTTTATACTTTCTAGGCATGTAACATCCTCTAGCCCCACACATTTTAGAAAGCAACTCCTAAGTATAAGTTATATTAATAAAAGTTATTTCTTTCTGACGAAACAAGTCTGAATACGACTTGAAACTATCAGACTATGGGCGACACAGATTAGGCATTTTGAACACTTTATCGGAGAATGTGCCTATATGTCCCTAATTCTGGATAAATGGTTATAATTATGGTGAGTCCTGTGCCACAGTGGTCAGTGAATTTCTTGTAACGATGTGTGCCGAGGCTTGTGGGTTTATGTTTGCGCTTTTTTTTTTAATATTTCTTATTTATATTTATATATGCCTATATATCCATATGGGTAATGATCACTTTGCAATCGGGAGGTACAGGTAATGGTTGTCGTACATTTAATATTGCACTGTATTCATGCAAACAAAAGTGCTGGAAGTATTTACAGTGTCGTGTCTTAAAAGCTATTGTCTCGAGTTACGGTTTAGATTAATGTGTTAGGTTAGATTACAACCAGTGGGTAGTTAATTCGACAAGAATACTTTCACTGACATTAGTGACGTTTTCTTACTTCTTCAAACTGACAATTAATAATTATGATTAAGGAAGCGCATGTCATTATTCAGGCCTGATTCTTGAAAGTCGGCTGGAGGCAAGGGCTTCGTAGACAAGTACGCTATCTTCTCGTTTAGTAATTTCTTCTATTCCCTTTATCGTTACTTCATGCTGATAACTATAAACTGTCCATATATTATTTGTCCAGTGACACTCTGGTTTTAGGCGACTCGCTGGTCGCAGGTATAGCGACCATTAAGGTAAAAACTGCTTTGCTCTGTTGAAACTTTGATAACGTCGCCCTCTGTAGTTAACACAAAGATGTGAGCGGTTTATAGTTGTCTGTTATTCGACAGTATACGATGTTGACGATTAATTATAAAAGGCGGTTTAATTTTTGAAATTATTAACATGATATTGGTAGAATTTTAAACCAATACACACAACTATTTTGTTACGTGAGCTTTCGACACGACGCTAATGTGTCTTAACATGACGTTACGTTTGTATAGAACAACGTAAAATATAATTGAATACCTGAGTGGAAGAAGGGCCCAACTCCACCAAAACTGTTTTTGAGATATTAAGAAAAAACTCAATATTTGGAAAAGTTTTATAGGCAGAATGTTTTCATCTTCAGAGGACCTTTAATACATGAACATACAATATTACATACAATCAAAATTATATATGATGTTTCCATGGCAACGGTACAGGTCTTAATACGAGCTGGAGTTGGGCCCTTCTTCCACTAATATACTGCAAGTGCCAGTTCCGTAAGCAGATGTGTTATAAATAGCTACAAAAATTTGGTAATTATCCAATAATTGCACATGTAGAAGCATGTAATATGTTAGCAAGAAAGTTAATTGTAGTGAAAAGCAGATTTCATGGATGAACAAAATTGCAATATCTGTGGAAGAAGGACCTAACTCCATGGAGTTGGGCCTTTCTTCCATGAAAACCATGATTAAGTGTACTTGAAAGACTATTTGGAGAGTTGATTTTGGCTCATCTTTCACACACAAGGAAGAACAATCTGCTGGCAATAAAATGCTGGGTCTAACTCATTTTTGTAAAAAATTGGAGTTGGGCCCTTCTTCCACTCAGGTATTCAATTGCATATTGGCATAGCATTGTGAAGCTTGATACTGGATGTGTACAACATCCATTGGAAACAGCACATAAGCAACAAAGAGTTGTATGGAGACCTCCCAAGGCTCTCAGAGAAGATCAGAGAAAGGAGAACACGCTTCGCTGGCCACTGCTTCAGGAGCAAGTGTGAACCTGTCGCCAACCTGATAAACTGGGCACCCAAGCATGGAACAAGAAACCCTGGTAGACCACCCCTTACATATGTTGATGTACTCAAGCAAGACACAGGACTGGAAGCATCTGACCTGGGAACGGCGATGCAGGACAGGAGGATATGGAGAGCTGTCGTGGTTCGGGAAAACCACCCGAAATAAGCAAGTAAGCAGATACTATATATTGTGTGGTCTATGATCCTAGTACAGTATCAGCATACACAGGTGCAGGAAAGTAAAAAGGGACACGTAGAAAACTGCCGTTCCAGGTTCCTAGTAAACTTGCTTCCATTGAGTTAAGACACAGCTTATTTTGCTCTGAGTTTGCTGTCTTGTTTGCTGCTGAGTTCTATCTAGTTCAGTTTTTGACTTTAATTTGTTTTTAAACTACAGCATGTAGTTTTTGTTGTTTGCTTTTATATTTTGTTGTCTGTCCCTGAAGAAGAGCAGTTTATCTGCTCGAAACGTCGGTTGTTTTTGTCTGTTTGATTTTGTTTGTCTGCTATGTGCACAGTGAATTCATCACTTCCCGTGTACTTTTGCAATGTATTCCTGATACTTCAGTGGGCTCTGAATTGGTAATCCATCGAACTTTGCCTGTTTTTTTGCCTACATTGGTTGTTTGGTTTATCGTGTCTGTTTATATGCATAGTAATTTTCTTCACTTGTTCTAGCGCACTTTTGTATTCCCATTGATCCTTGTTGTTTTTGCAGGTTTAGCACTTCTATGGGCCTTGGAACTGGTAATTTTTGGCGATCGAATTTTGCCTACTTCTTATGCCCACATTTGCTGTTTTTGTCCCCCCTGCATACTGTCTAGTCTACCTTGGTGTACCTTGCTCTTTTTTCCTGTTGTTCATATTCAAGGTATCCTCCTCTTGTATCATATAATGATCCTTGATGTGTTTTGTGTCCTCGTCCGTTGACATTACCCACTTGTTTTGCCATTCCAGGCTTGGTTAGAACCTTTGAATTTCTCTCACGTTTAAATATGACGTCATAGGCTTGGTGTCGAGAGAAATCAGTTACTTGTGACTTCAAATCTCAATTAACCAAAGGTCAAATAGATGCTGTGCAGAAAAATGTGTATTATTTGGCAATGGAACTGTTGACGATATTTTACAAAAAGGGCATCATGATTACAAACGCAAAGCAAGTGTATTGCAGCAATTGCTGAAATATAGGCCTATATTTTTGTGAACAAATTATTGCAACAGTTGTGTCTTTGATAGCATTGGCAATGGCTATTCTTGAGTGCGCAATCTTGTTTTAACTGCAATGTAAATTTATATGAGATGGGTGTATTTTAGGTGTCTAAAAGTATCGTCCTCCACATAAAGAACATTAACAAAATGTCACTGTAAACTCTAGTTATTGAACTATGTCATAGACGCGAGGCTGCTTGCCTTCTATTACAGAAACTTGTGGTTCCTAATTACTGGGTATACATGACATATATAAAATCACTCAATCGCAGTTCAAAGTCTCAACATGTCTTTTGCTGTTCGTAGTTTCCTCCGGAGTTTCCTGTACAAGCGTCATCAGATAGGGTGACGGCGGGCGATATCCAAGTAAATTGAGTTTAACACAAGGTTTATATTGAAGTCGGTAACAATAAAGAAAGTCAAGGAAATCCTTTTTAATAATGTTGTTCATTCGTTTTAGTGTAGTAAGGTTGCTTGCGGTTCGTTGACAGAATGACTAGCGAGCTATGCTTGAAGTTGAATTGACCTTTACATTGTTCACACTATTAAAATACCTGTTCTTCAGCTTTCTTCATTAATAATTTCTATCCATTCTTGCTTAACGCGGCTGTGTACTCTAGACATGGTTTCTTTCGCAAAATTGAGTTTTTTTGATAAGTTTGTACTTTGTTATGTTTTTTATAAATACAAGGAATGAAAATCCAGATTTGTAAACTCCAACTGCAATATTTTAAGGATTTTATTTCACTATTCCACTCGTATTTGAAATTGAAAAGGAAAGAAAATCTTTGTTGTACCAGCAGGGTACACGCGCGCAACCGCGCATCGCGTTGCGTATCGCGCAATTTGTTAACGCACAAATACGCTACGCATACGCAACGCTTATCTACATGCGCGGCGCATCTTATGGAAGCACCACGGAAGCACTGATTTCACAAAAACCTAGCGGTCAAATGGCTCCGTTTTAGCTGATAAAATGTGTGTTTTTTCAAGTTCTTTCCCCGATTTAAATATCAAGTTATGAATGGATTTCGCTCAAACTTCTCAAGGGGCTGTGGATTTACCCGATGTTCACGTTATATAAGGTAGAAAAACGAAAACTGCCGCATTCTCCTGTAAGATTCGATGAAAGTGCATAATGTGACCACTTTAAACTTCAACGGCCATTATTTCAATGTTCATTTTCTAAGTAAAACGACGATTTAGGTACACGATAACTCAATAAATACAACATCTATAGGTAAGCAAATATGATCATCGTAAAAAGCATGATCGACTCAAGAAACGGTTTTCTCATTTTTTTATATTTTGGTCTATTTATGATTTTAGGCATCATTTTGTGCAAATAGGCGTTTGTGAATTTTAAAAGTTCAATTTGATGCCTTATATGGTCAATATCTCAAAAATAAGGCCAATATCCAAAAAATAAAAAACCGTTTTTGGAATGGAGCCTCAAGATTGAGCTAAAAACAAAATAAAATATTTTGGAAAGAGTGTTTTTTGTTATGATGTACCTAACAAATATTGCCAAAAACTCACTTTTTTGTGATTTTCTTCATAATTGTTGTTTTTACCCCAAATCTGTATTTATATTAAGATTTATTGATGTCTTGCCTTCATAAAAATGTATACTTTTATATATCTTGCGCGAATAATTACAAAGTTATTGCACTTTTACTACATGCATATCTGAGAGTACACAGCCACCTTAAGAAATGTTTAGGAGACTGCCATTTCTTGTGTCAACGCAAGTGAAATCTTTTCATTGAAAATCAGTCACTGGTAACTTTAACCATGTTAACTGGCATTTGCGTTGACGATTGGCAATTTTAGCGTTGGCGTTAGAAATTGCCTGTAATGCATCCTTTTGTTACGATTGAAGGCGTATTTTGTTAGGAATTTCTAATTGAAAATATTTGACAAATATTTAACAAGAAAGGTAGCATGATGTATGATATCCGTGAAAGAAAACAAACGCTTATTAACTGAGTAACTTAAAATATTTGGTTTCAATGTATACAAATTAAAGTCTGTCGAATGTTTCACGTTGCAAATCACACAAAATGATAATCACGTAGTTTGATGCGGCATTGTTTCGATCAATTTCAATCACACATTAACACCAGCTGAAAACATAGCGATTACTGTTAAAGCGACTTGGAGTCTAATAGTGATATTATGAAGTATTGCTTGCAGTACATCCTATTATTACGATTGAAGTTTCATATTTGTTACGAATTAAAAATATGTGATAAATATTTAACACGAAAGTATAACATGATCAGTAAGTCATGATATTTGGTTTCAATGTATACCAATTATTTAATTAAAGTCTATCGACATCGAAAATTCCACAAAATGATAACTACGTGGCGACAAGATATGCCAGATACGGCATTTCGATCAATTTCAATCGATCGTAATTCTCGCTATTCGCAATAAGGGCGCCGCCAGCGGTTTGCGATGTAATCGTGATGTATCATGGGAAAAGGTCGACATCCAAGTCCGCAATACGAATATTACCATGCTATTACATAGGAACACGTGACAATATTTATTTAGTTTGTCAAAATAAAGGCGTTTTTTGCTCTTTGATGGGCCAGTGCATTTTACCTTATTTGGGCCCAAAACACGTTTTTTTTTTGGGGGGGGGGGGTTACTAAAAAGGAAGATGCACGCCCTTGCTATGCAAGATAATGCATGGAAGGCGAAATGAAGTATAAAATAAACTATAGAAGGCATCATTTCCAATAATATTGTTGAACAAGTGCAATTCTTTTCAGATTCTGATTTTTAACCTTTAAAACTGTGTAAATGTTAATGTATGAGTGGGAGCTAATGGGATGGTATGATGCAATTTTATTGCTCGGCCTGTTCCAAACGTATTAAGAAAATAGAGCCGTTAATCAACAAATCTGACAACTAGTGATTGCTTTGCAATTGATAAATGACATTATTTTCTGCGAACTCGGACCCAGATTTATCACTGACTCTTCTATATATAAATCAGTTTTTGGGTGAACTGATACTTGTTTATTTCTTCCTTCTTTAGTTCAGTCAGGTGTTGAAGTTGATGGCATATCTAGCCTATCGGTTGCAGAGACCAATTGGACCATGAACGTGATTTCTTCACTTCCTGCACTTATGATAATAAAAATTCCTTTAAAAAAGGAATGGGGCGCCCAATGTGAGCTTGGATGTGATATGGTGCATTCCATGGTGTGTAGATTTGGTATTATAATGATTTTTCTAGGGAAGAGTAGAAGATGATCAAATGCAAGAGAAATGTGTTTGATTGGAGAAGGTGTTCTGACAATCCAAATATATACTTAGTCCACCTCAGATGACCTGTAACAATTTTGGCGCAGAATTGTGATCGACATTACTTAATTCACCTCGGATGACTTTGATCTGATATTCAACATTTTCGCGCTTACACCAATCATGTCCATAACAATTTAACTCTTACAACTTCCTGTCAACTCTCTAATTTAAAACTCTAAATTTCTGTCTGTTTGCCTTTTCTGTCTTGTACCATTAAGATAAGCAAACATTGCCGGGTAGGTAACAGGATTTACTTACAATCACATTAAATCAAAAAGTCTGCATGATTACTTAATCCAATCATGGAGGTAGTAGCTAGTACTACCTCCATGATCCAATCTTGCATTTTCTGAATGAATTGAATTGTCAAATAATGTCGTAAAAACTTTATCTGTGAACGGATTTTCATCGTTAACAAAACAAAATGTATGTTTAATATATCAATTATTTCAATGAGAGCAGTTCCATTAACTTTCTTCCCTAAATAATCACAGAGTATTATCTGTTTACAAAATAAGCGGTTTTTAAATTGTATATTCAGATTTAATTAGCGTGCAATTATCATTATCAGTACTACTCAAAAACATGGCCTTGCTCATGTTTACATTGTATATTCACTGCCTCGTTTGATCTTAGGCCAATAAAAAAAATTGTTTGCTTGCCCTCAAATGAATTTTCAAAATTGGGTCGGTCGGTCGGTACTAGCAAACTCTACTGTTTGTATTAATTAAGGATCAAAATATGAAAAATCAGACAATTTTGGTGTCAAAATGAATCAACTAACATTACAAAACAACTAAAATGTTGAACACAAGTTCTAAAATACATTTTTTTACATCTTCAGAATGCAACAATTTGAAAAAAAAAAAAAAACTTTGCACGAATTTCCAAAAATAGGGTCGGTATTCTTTTGTACAGTAAATAGAAAAAACGCACCTTTTTTTCTGATTTCCAAAATTGATAGGGCCGGTCGGTTGAGGGCAAACAAACATCTTTTTTTTTTTTTTGGCCTTATGGTCAACTTGCACTAGGATCCACAACATGCGCATCTATCAGCACACGGTTCTTTAACCCCAATACATTTGTACATTCATTGAATGACTTTGAAACTTTGGGTACAAAAACTCATACTCTGCAAATTAGGTCAAATTTTGCACTATGTTTATTTGAGGTTATTGGACTATGCCATTGAGATTAGGCTATGATAGTGTTGGTCACCGTCTATCGGGTTCTAAGAGGCGGTAAACTGGTTTATTAAGCCATACAAAGGTAAAAGGTCTCGGTTTATTTGGTGTTTTTATAAGTCCATTAATTTTGTATTTTAAACAAAGAATATACGCACAAGATGTTATCCCGTGCATATCAGAAAACAATAATAAAATAAAATCCAAGCAAATTGTGGTTTTATTTTTAAGCTGGGCATACTTTAGGCAAAACAATTGCGAAGTAAATCTAGCAAGAGTGAAATTAGAAGCATTTCACAAAGTCATGCCAATAAGGTGCCCCCGCCGTTGCGGGCGCCCCCAAAATAGATTAAACCCAATTATAAACATTGTCCTGATTATACTTTAGTTATCGTCCTTACAATGTGTCGGAAATAAATGTTATGAATAACTGATAAGGGGCATATAATATATATTTACAGAAGGGCTTATTTTTTCTATATTCTTATTTTCAAGTGATATTATTTTTCCCTAATTTGTCTTATTTTTCAATTGGTAAATGGCTTTTTTCTTCCATAACTTCCAAAAGTGCTTATTTTTTCATTTCATACCAAACAATTACCAAACAAGTTTATATAACCCCGGGCTCCAAAGTTCCAATTTTGATTTTAAGACGTGAGCTATTTGGGATTTGACCGCTGGAGATCGAAAGGTCAAAAAATGAAAATTGACGGTCGTGTAGAAAGATATACCAAATTACTCGTCATTAAAGAAATGTAATATAAGTTTCAAATATTGAGTTTCAGTATTGGATTTGGTTTTCCTATTATCCTGCCTAATAAAGCTCTTGACTGACGTCATTATCGATATCTTTATTTGTACCCTTTGTTAGAAACTTAAAACTTGTAGCAAGCAGTTTCGGTTTTCATTTCAGTTCGTTACATAATCGTGTGAACGTATAATCGCTTGATTTGAAGTTACCTGATCTAAGTAATACAAAAGAAATGTTTAAATTTCGCAGTGTAATATTCACGAGCAGAGAAATCGAACATGTCAATCTACATTTAAAAGCGTGGTTTAGACAAATCCTATAAGCCTAGGCTTATTTCCCTGTGACAAAATATAGACCATCGAAATATTTCCACCGAGATTAGAAAAGAATAGACACTCGAGTGATATACACACATCTATTCATGTGATAATTGCATACAGGAGGATCGATAGAAAGCTATATGATTAGGCTAGTTTACTTTTATTCAAGTTATTTATTACTCTACAGAAATGAGAAGAGAGAGAGGAGAGAGGGTGGAATGGAGAGAGTGGGTGGGGGTGGTGTGTGTGTGTGGGGGGGGGTGAGGGGTAAGGGAGGGAGAAACAGAGGGGAGAGAGCATTGGAAGTGGGAAGGGAAGGAGGGGAGAGGAGAGTGGAGAGGAATAGTGTGTAGGGGAGAGGTGATATCGAGTGTAGGGGACGCTGATTTTTGGTTTCTGAACAAAAGAGAAACGAAAACTTATAACTTGAAACGAAGGATTCATCAGTCAGATGAATGTCTTTTCATTTAGCAATGCAAAGGGAACAGAACATTTGCACTATGAGGTACTGCCCCGTGACCACGTAAAACACTTATGTCAGGACCATGACGTTAGAAAAGAAAGACTGAAAATCAGGATTGTTAATTTCATTGTAAATGATCATTTACATATTTTGAGTGGTATGACCTTTCGTGACCTCTAGTGGTCACCAGTGGTCAAATTCAAAATGGAAAATGTAGTAAATTATGCATACCAGACAAGAAATATCCCATGCCATAAGGTCACTTTCATTCGGATCATTTTTGTTGTCCTTAACTTAGCTTGGCATTTTGTAAAAACACGGGTGTGTATTCAAATCAGACAAAATTACTACAATTTGGATACATTGATAAATTGAAGTCAGCAACTATCAATAACTTGATTGGTTCTCTCTGTCCTCTAAAAGATAGCGCGTGTGCCATCTGGTTTAACCATAAAAAGCACTCAATCTCACGGAGTGCTTACGGGCGTGACTTATTGCACCATCTCTTGTAACTAGTAAGCCATTGTCATATAATAGTGGTCGTATATCCGTACAAAAACAAACAAAACCAGCCCCAGGTATTATCTATTCCTATCCACAACACAAAGTGCTCGTCAGAGAAATTAGGACCCTTGCTAGACAACTTGTGAGTATTCCAGCCATGATATGTCGAGTAACATGTCTGTATGCTCCACTTTCGCGTCATTTACGAATTAAAGTTTCACGATTGAGGTACAATTTAGCGTGGCAGGCACGTAGCACCATTGTGATTCCTCGTTGCATGTTGTTTGCAGCGAATGCGATTTAAAAACAAGTACCCGGTAATGTGAAGCCATGCTGTTGCGTACGATTTGATCCGGAGCTTTTTCTGCAAGTTAAAGTATGAAAATTATTATGGTTAATTTTATATACTACTAAACAATACTAGCCGTTTCCAAATTTAAAAAAAACTCTAAAAGGGAGTGCCCAGGCCCTATGGAAGTCACATGACTGCCCCCACCTTGACTCTACATAACTGCGAAGAAGTAGGCAATGTATACCGTTTATAAAAACAAGTAGTGTTAAATTTAATTTGAATGCATCTTTTATGTGAAACATTTTTGAATACAGTATTGAAAATGCAAAATTCTGTTTTCTTCGAGATATATTTTTATTCTGATATCGCCTTCTCTGGAAAAGGATAACCATGATGCTAGTATTCCCAAGTGCGATGTATTATGGGTCCAACTAACTGGTCTGGCTGCGCAAAACATGCATGGCGATTACAACATTTATAATTTGTTTGAATCTACTCAACATGTTACTACACGCAAAGAGCCTTTGCGAATCACTGGCAATTTATTCTTATTGAAAAATAATGTTACTCTCACGCTTTCAGCTTTACTGTATTTGAACAAGATGTGTCATGTATTTGCTGAGCAACTTCTTTATTTTAGTAAGTAGCAATCCTGTATTGATATATACGTCATATTAAATACTAATAGCATATTCAAATTGTAAATCTAACCATATTACATATTATAATATACATATATAAATTAATGCCGCGTCGTAATTAAAATTATAAAGCATGTTTTTATTTACAGAAAAGCTAATCTAAAATAACAGGGATTTCTAGTGAAATAAAATGGGACTGTTTTCACAACGAAGTTCATACCCATTCCCTTAACTTACCTTGGCATTTTGTAAAACCACACAATTACTACAATTTGGATTATATTGATAAATTGAAGTCATCAACTATCGATAACTTGATTGGTTCTCTATATCCTCTAAAAGATAGCGCGTGTGCCATCTGGTTTAACTTAGATAAAAAGCACGACTAATTGAAATTCAATCTCACGGAGTGCTAACGGGCGTGACTTATTGCACCATCTCTTGTAACTAGTAAGCCATTGTCATATAATAGTGGTCGTATATCCGTACAAAAACAAACAAAACCAGCCCAGGTATTATCTATTTCTATCCAAAACACAAAGTGCTCGTCAGAGAAATTAGGACCCTTGATGGACAACTTGATGGAGTAACATGTCTGTATGCTCTACTTTCTCGTCATTAACGAATTAAAGTTTCAAGATTGAGGTACAATTTAGCGTGGCACGCACGTAGCACCATTGTGATTCCTCGTTGCATGTTGTTTGCAGCGAATGTCGCTGAATATCCATCGAATTTAAAAAACAAGTACCCGGTCATGTGACGACATTAAGCTGTTGCGTACGGTTTGATCCGGAGCTTTAAATTTTCCTGCAAGTTAAAGTATGAAAAATATTATGGTTTATTTTATATAATACTAAACAATACTAGCCGTTTCCAAATTTTAAAAAACCTCTAAAAGGGAGTACCCAGGCCCTAAGTAAGTCACATTACTGTCCCCACCTTGTCTCTATATACACTGCGAAGTAGGTAATGTATATAGTATATAAAAACAATTAGTATTAAGTTAAATTTAAATCTTTTATGTGAAACATTTTTGATTGCAGTATTGAAAATGCAAAATTCTGTTTTCTTTGAGATATATTTTTATTCTGATATCGCTGATTAGTTGTTTGGTTATCAAAAACTTCCTTCACCCAATGGAATTTGGGGAGCTGCACAGATAATTGGTGAATGTTACAATCTAAGTGCGGATAGGTCTGCGCCTGAGGTTCGGCTGCAACTGGCCTAGATGATGCGATCTGATTGTGATGATTCACCATGGCAGCGAAATTACAGCGCTTTGAATCCTTCAAGATCTAGCTGGAAAAAGGCGCTATATAAATCCGAAATTTATTATTTATTATCGCCTTCTCTGGAAGAGGATAATCATGATGCTAGTATTCTCATGTGAGATGTATTATGGGTCCAACTAACTGGTCTGGTGTGCAAAACATGTAAGGCGATTACAACGTGTAATCTGTTTGAATCTACTCAACATGTTACTACACGCAAAGAGCCTTTGCGAATCACTGGCAATTTATTCTTATTGAAAAATAATGTTACTCTCACGCTTTCAGCTTTACTGTATTTGAACAAGATGTGTCATGTATTTGCTGAGCAACTTCTTTATTTTAGTAAGCAGCAATCCTGTATTGATATATACGTCATAATGCTAATAGCATATTCAAATTGTAAATCTAACCATATTACATATTATAATATACATATATAAATTATTAATGTCGCGTCGCAATTAAAATTATAAAGCATTTTTTTATTTACAGAAAATCTAATCTAAAATAACAGGGATTTCTAGTGAAATAAAATGGGACTGTTTTCACAACGAAGTGCTTAAAATGATGATTAGGGCAATATTAAACCATGATGGTACGTGTTTTTTGTGTTCGTGAAACAGCTCAAGTGCCTCATTGTTTATGACAGTGTGTTATTCTAAACTGGCCTCAAAAAGAAACTTATAATCTTAAAATCTTGTCCATAAAAATGAACAAAAATTACACACAGGATTACTTCAATACTCTACTCTAAATACATGTCAGTAACCAAGCAGCTGTCCAACTAACACAACAACAAAATACACTGACACGGAACAGCTTCCTGGACCAAATTCACAGACGAATAATTGGCACCCAGCAAAAGAAATCTGTGAGAATGCGTACAAGATCTTTACACAGGTGATTATTTTCAAAGAGTAAGTGGAATAGTGTGGGACGGGCTGCTTTTGCTTTTCACACACATCCTTCAAGAAACAGGTCTTGTTCCACACTATTCCACTTACTCACAGACTTCTTGTTTTGGGTGCCAATTATTTGGCTGCGCAATTTTGGTTAATTTTTATGTACAAGATTTTAAGATATGACCGTGTGAAAAATTATATGTTTCTTTTAGAGGCTAGTTTAGTTATGGTTCCGGGCGTTAGTATTGAGCATGGCTTCCGAATTTGACAGTAACGGTGAAAGTTTATTCATCGCAACCTTTTACAGTCCGACAATGAAAAAAATATTGTAACTCTTACCGTCGATTCCACATCTTTGCAAAAAAGGACATCTTTTCATGTAATTATGGAAAAAGGTATCAAATAATAATAATAATAATAATAATAAAAAGAATGAAAAAAATAAAGGTGTGAATAAATACACAGTCACGGTTATTAACATCTCTAACTCGTATAAAAATAACCTTCTCACTATGATAAGTACCTTAGGCTCAAATGCTTATCCCTCTGCGGTTATAAACAACCTTTTCAAGAATTCAGTTTTTGAAACTTTCATGATCTCTGGGATATAGAATACAAAAGAGCACATACAAGTATAAAGGCGGTTCGATAGCTCTTGGCTAGCATATATAGAATTTAATTTTAGTAAGTTATCCTGGAATGTAAATGATTAATGTATATATCAAAGGTTATGTATATGTTAATCACGTTTGTCTGAGATTCGGGAGTCGGCGAAAGTAGATCGGATGACAAAATCGGTAGCAATGTCGATTTTCCGTTCCCTCGTGCTCCATGGATTAACATGGTTGGCATGTAACTACCTCGTGTACGAAATATATATCGTATGTTTTGCTTCAATTGTAATATATAACAGGATTAATCTCTTCGACTAAGTTCGATACCAGAGTTAATCGATAATCTCATATTCTCATATGATCATGATGGTTGGCGAATAAAACTGGGATCCCGGGCTTATTATAAAAGAAACTCTCTTAATTTTACGGTTAAAATTGAAGCATTTCCAGCTTATTGGTAGAGTTTAAACCGTTACACACAACTAAATGTGTTCACTTACGTGAGCTTTCGACACGACGACTCTGTGTCTTTTTTCAAACTGATGGTGACTGGTTTATTGATCTGGGTTGTCACATGACAACATGTCACATTTCAAGCTTAGTCTTTCACAGGGAATTTAATAAATCATCATTGGGTATTACAATTGTGCAAAAAGTACAAATTCAAGTAAAATTTAGATCGTTTCTATCAATTTCAATTGCGGGCAAATTGTTCTTGGGGCGAAAATGATTGGAGAATCGGAATATGGAAAGTCGATATGGTTTGTGGGGGTGCGTCAGTGTGTTTGACCTTGTTTGTCCCAATTGTTGTTATTATAGTCATTACAAAGAGGTGCAGTACCATTGCACAATGCGATTAATGGTCAAGTAGTTGTAGTATTCAACAAGTGAACTATCGATGTAAATATATGCATTTATAGATGACAGGTAGTTGTATGACATTATCAACATGATGCTTGTTGCATTGCATGGTGCATAGGTCTAGTATCAGCGTATCAATCAAACCATCAAAGGAGACTTACAGTTGTTGAAAGGATTCGTGAACCCTTCTTTCACGTCAGAATATACCGTTATAGACTGGATGTCGAGAGAAATCAGTGATTTGTGACCTGAAATCTCTTAACTCTACTATAACGGTGTGTGCAGATAAAATGTGTAACAATTGGGTAGTATTGAAATTTTTTAAAGATATCATCTAAAAGGGGTATTGTGATTACAAAGACACGTCTGGAAATAGGCAAATATTTCTTGCAAAATGTCCGAAAATAATGTAATTGTTTGATAGATAAATTTCTTTGAATATATTATGAAAACAATTATTGAATATCATGTCTTTGATAGCTCTGGCTACCCTGTCGGTTTATAGCACACTTTCACACATGACTATTCACGAAGTGCGCAGTATTTTAACTACAATGTGTATACTCTGATGAAATGGCCTTGTGTATTTTGAGTGTCCAAAATCATCCTTTTCTAAAGAAAGAACATTAACAAAATCTCTCTGTAAATGCAGGTTACTGAACTAAACATCTCAAAAAAATAACTAACCCCCTTAAATAATGGTCATTATTCAAAAAGGGGCTATTGTATTACAAATCGGTAAAATGCGTTGGCAGCAGAATTTATTTATGCGCATTTTGACACCTCATTTGACCCGATAGCCCAGAAAACAATAAAATAAAAACACCGGTCAATTTAATGTAGAGGTCCAGATTTGAAAGTTGCACTTACAACAATACACAAACACTCAGATAACATTACACAGATTCCTTCCATTATACTGAATTCAAATCAGTATAATTTGCTGCAACTTTCAAATTTACATTGATTTAAATGTACGCTGTGGCGTCAATATTTAGACAATTGCTACAAATGAGGTGTCAAAATGCGTAGAAATGCATTTTACAGATTTGTAATATAATCGCCCGTTTTTGAATAATGGCTATTATTTAAGGGGGTTAGTTACTTTTTTTGAGATGTTTATGTCATAGACGTGAGGCTGCTTGTCTTACATTATTTTGTGGTTCCTCAACACAATTACTGGTGATAAATGACATATAGAATCACTTAGTAAACAGTTCAAAGTCTCAACATGTCTTTTACTGTTCGTAGTTTCCGATACAAACGTTATCAGATGACGGCGGACGATATCCAGGTAAATTAAGCTTAACACAATGTTTGGCGTCGGTAATAATTTTAGTGGTAGGAGAGTCAATGAAATCCTGTTTACTAATTGTGTTCGTTTCAGTGTAGTGAGGTTATTTGCGGTTTGTTAACAGTTAACAGTAAGAGGCTGAACCACTGACACACTACTGAACTTTGTAGTTGAACTGATATTTACATTGTTCACGGAATTAAAATATGTTTTCTTCATCAATAATAACTTCTACGCGACCGCAAGTGAAACAGATTGAAAATCAGTCAATATAGTAAAGGGATTTTGAATTGCTTCAACTTGTGTTCGCGTTGAATTTAGCGTTTGTGTTGTAAATAGTTATCTCTGCGAATCTCTTCCTCGACGTACATCCTTTAATTACAATTAAAGCTTCAAAACTGTTAGAAATTTGTTGAAATTATATATGACAAACATTTGACAAGAAAAGTAGCATGATGCTACAAACGCTTCATCACACCGTGTCAGTAATTTGTTGGTTCAATGTACCAATTAAAGACTATTGACTATTTCACCTTGCAAATCACACAAAATGATAATCACGTAGTTTGATGCCAAATACGGCAGTGTTGTGATCAATTTCAATCACACATTAACAGCAGCTGAAAACAAGACAGTAAAATACGTAGTTTTTCCCGTTTCTGATGCTCCAGTCACGACTATACCTCCATGAGTGGTGGTGTTACATCGTAATGTTTGACAGTATAGGAAAGTCAATGGCATAATGAGCTTCCGGTTAATGCATCTTGTTCCTGCTTTCTCTTCATCGTTTCTCGTCCTTCTTATCGCTAAGCTTTAAAGTTAATATCACGAATGTGAGTGGGTAGGGGTGTGTGTGTGGGAGGGGGGTGTGTTACTTGTAAGTGCATGCAACATATCGATTATTAAGCCACTTGAAGTGTAAAATCGCAATGAGAAAATTCTTCGCCATCAAGGAATATGTAGTAATTGAAATTTTGTAGATTTTGATCATTATAGAATGGTACAATCGCTTTGGTGTGAAGTTATTATTACACATTTTGAATTATAGATAGCGACTCAAAGTACAAATTAGCTAAAAAACATTCCAATCGGTTTGCGATGTAATCGATAGAGAAAAAATTAATTGTGCACATTTCAAATCACATTATTAAGTATTATTGAGTATCGATTCGCGTGTAACACTTTTATTTTGACAAACTAAAAAATATTGTCACGTGTTCCTATGTAATAGCATGGTAATATTCGTATTGCGCGGACTTGGATAGCCTGAGTCCCTCGGCCCCGATCTCGAAACGATCAACATGGCGGAATAAAATGGCCGTTTCTCGATTCGGGGCCTGAGAACGAACCGTGCAAAAAAGTGGGGCGATTTATTCTTTTGTATTGTATTGTTTTTACGCAGGATCCTGCGTGCATGCGCAGTAGCTCAATATGGTTGACGCCTGCGCAATACTTGTTGTACGGCCATATATGGCAGCTGATACATGATGAATATTCATGAAATAACATTTTTTGTGAGAAATCAGAGCAGAGACAGATCATCAGCTTGTCTGTGTAACCGTCCATAGGAAAAACAACAAAATATGTTTAATTTCAAACCTGGGTGTCAATGCTGAAACTTTGGCTGGAGAAGTTGAAGGTGACGTTGCTGGTGATCTTCTAGACTGTTTATTTGAAGCCCGGATTTGAAGTCATCGGTTGTTTTAGAGCAAAATAGGAGGCATTTTTATGCCATGTAAACGGCGATCGGCATTTTCTTGATTTCAATTCACACCGGCATACATGCATAGCCATAGGCCTACCATGCCATGTTCATGAATTGGATGTGCACTTTCAACAAACAGCCTGATTCAACTACACGGATTGTACACACCGTGATTTGTATGTTATTCATTGTCAGTGCAGCCTAGACACGGGCTATTAAAGCATGTAAGTACTACAGATTCCAGAAAGCTACTCAGTCATGCACGGTCTCAAGACAGGCAAAGAAATTCAACGGCCATGCCCGCTGTCTGAATCTGAATGGTACTGTCCAACACTCCTTGGTTGCTTGGCAATGGTAGAACCGTAGAAGTAGAAGTACAATGAAGTAAGCCGGATTGTCGGTCATGTCAGTAGGTCTGTGCTGCACTCAAATGGCATAGCCACTTAGTTCACCACGTAAACTTGTATAAGTTCCTTGTACTAACAGCTACTTGACTGCTGAACATGTGAAAGTTTAGTACCAACCTGTCAATACACGGCAACTTGCCTCACCGAGAACTGTGCTGTGCAACTGCACGAGTCCTAGTCCTACATCATGTACATCAGACGCTGCACTGCACTTGAAATCGAATGGATGGTATTCTTTATGTTAAAAAAGGTAAGTTCATGTCTTCATGCCAAATCATGGGTTGGATCTCACTCAATTTTACAAGACGAGACTCGATCCAAAAACGGAGTCCCAAAATTATGACTAGGCATAGCATGCCTAGGCTCGGGCTTCATGGCTTAGGCTTAGCACAAAAGTATTCAAATGTGAGTAAGCCTAGAAGAATGATAGGCCTAGCCTGTCATGATATGTTTTGCATGAATGTAGGACAAAATACTGGTCAATAGTGGTCATGCTAGGCCTAACAGTAGTAGTAGTACCATGACTATGTACGGTACATGTAATCCTATTTACCTAACCTTTTCCAAGTCTACGGCTGGGCCTTGCACACATTTCTCCATTTAGGCATTACACTTACCGTAGTCTATGGCTGGGCCCTCATGCATCGTACCGTCGATCAGGGCATTATACTTGCCGTAGCTCGTAGTCTACGTCTACGCATACACACATTAGTCTAAGATTGGACCTATTATACACACATCGTATCGTTATGTATGCATGGTGTTACACTTGCATGACTTGCTGTAGTCTACAGCCTAGCCGTGTACCTACCGTTATTAGAACGTAAGTTGCGTAATATTGTGACGTAAGTTACGCAACGTAAGTTACGTTTGTAAGTTACGTTGGGTAACTTAACAATGCAATGCAATGTAAGTTACGCAACGTAAGTTACGTTGCGTAACGTAACGTAAGTTATGTTGCGTAATTTCACAGCGTAAATTAACAATGCAACGTAAGTTATGTTGCATTTATAACGTAAGTTACGTTGCGTAACTTAACAACGCAATGCAACGTAAGTTACGCAACATAAGTTGCGCAAAGCAACGTAAGTTACGTTACGTTGCGTAACGTAAGTTACGTTGCGTAAATTAACAATGCAATGCAACGTAAGTTGCGCAAAGCAACGTAAGTTACGTTATGTTGCGTAACGTAAGTTACGTTGCGTAACGTAAGTTATGTTGCGTAATTTCACAGCGTAAATTAACAATGCAACGTAAGTTATGTTGCATTTATAACGTAAGTTACGTTGCGTAACTTAACAACGCAATGCAACGTAAGTTACGCAACATAAGTTGCGCAAAGCAACGTAAGTTACGTTACGTTGCGTAACGTAAGTTACGTTGCGTAAATTAACAATGCAATGCAACGTAAGTTGCGCAAAGCAACGTAAGTTACGTTATGTTGCGTAACGTAAGTTACGTTGCGTAAATTAACAATGCAACGCAACGTAAGTTACGTCACGTAAGTTGTTTGACGTAAGTTGCGTAATGTAGGTTACGCAACGTAAGTTATTCAATGTAAGTTACGTTGCGTAACTTAACAACGCAACGTAAATTGCGCAACGCAACATAAGTTATGCAACGTAAAGGGGTGTCACGTTGCGTAAATTAACAACGCAATGTAAGTTACGTCACGTAAGTTGTGTGACGTAAGTTGCGTAACATTGTGACTACCGTACCGCAACACTATACTGACTACCAATCCCGTACCGTAGTCCTAGGCCCACTCCCAACTGCACATTTATACATGACTTACAAACGGTATAATCTAAGTAAATTTTTTATGATCCCCAGTATATTCAATACCCACCCCCTTTCGAAGAAAATGACAGCCCCCTATAAACAAACACACTGGTCATAGAAACAAAATACACGTGAATCAAGTTGAACAATTAATAAAATAAACAGTAAAAAAAAGTGAAATATTGTATTACAATCAACATTTTTTTTTTTATTTTCCCACGTGCGTATTAAATGATGAAGGAAAAAAAGGAAAACAATGCATATTTTGCAAGTCAAAGAGCTAAAGCATGAGGAGACGAGTGACAACTCAAAAATGCATGGAAAACGGCCTGGAAAACGATGTGTGAAATTAGAATGAATAAATATTCAGGCAGTACAAATTTGTTTATTTATTTATAATTTCATGTCAAAATATGTCATGATTATAGTAAACAATGCAAAAATTTCATTCATAATAAATTATAACATCCTTAAAAGGAGATGCTGTGACCACGTGATAAGAACTAATTAATTATTCATGAGCTAATAAATGCTCCAATTTTCGAACACAATCGTTACCAGTCCTCACCTGCAAGCACAACCCGATGACCGTGCGTAAGCAGTTGAAGGACTGGTGGATCAAGTCTAGGACTTGGATGTCGACCTTTTCCCATGATACATCACGATTACATCGCAAACCGCTGGCGGCGCCCTTATTGCGAATAGCGAGAAATCTTTCGTTTTTGATTTTGTGAACATTATTATAAAAACAATTTATTGAATGTGGTATCTTTGATAGCATTGACATTTGAATAGACCACTGTCAGACATTTGAATGTTTACTGAGTGAGAGCTAGTGGGATAGTGATGCGTAGTGCTATTTTATTGCTCGGCCTGTTTCAAGCCTATTAAGAAAATAGAACCGTTATTCAGAAAGCCTGACAACTAGTGGTTGCTTTGCAATTGATAAATGACTTTAATTTCTACGAACCCGGACCCAGATTTATCACAGACTCTTCTATGAATCAGTTCGGTAAACTGATACTTGCTTATTTCTTTGGATTCAGTCAGGTGTTGAAGTTGATGGCATATCTAGCCTATCGGTTGCAAAGACCAATTAGAACATTAACGTCACCTTTTCACTTCCTACATTATATGATAAAAATTGGTTATATAATTCACCTTAGTTATGAATATTGTCCTGATTTTATTACTAAGTATTATAATTATTTTCCACACAATGTGTCGGAAATAAATGTCCTGAATATACTAACAAATTGGTATGTTAATGCATACACGTATCTCATTCTGCAAGTATAAATCTAGTGTCGGTAACGTTGTGGTATTTTAGCATTGTTTGCCTGCTGTATACAGAATACAACAGCGCCCAAACCTTGGTTGGTTTAGGATCAAACGACGTCCTGAACTACGCTACCTGTACAGTGTACAGTACACAGCGTCATCATCCCTATATCTTCGTGTCAAAAATTGCCGTGATAGTACGGCGAATCCTTTCGTTTTTCAAAAGCTACGCATGGCGATTTTGTTCGAGATAGGCCGAGCGACTCAAGCTAGGCATACCATTTACACGATATGAGATACCACAGAGTTTCTATTCTACACGTTTTTACGATTTGCTCCAGCTCAGTATGTAGTAGTAGTAATGTAGTAGTAGTAATGTTTATTTTATTTCATGTCGCAGCCCTAAGGCTGAATTACATGGAAACTTACAATTTTAAAACACATCAAAAATATATGATATTATATATAACAATCAAAATTACAATATTGCACTTGACACATTCAAAACACAATTTATCACACAGCAGTAAATAAGTCATGCAAATAAAAATTATAAAAGGGGTAAAATGTCATAAAAGTCGACACAATGGCATATATAAACAATGATGGGGGCCGAATGAATTAAGTTAGCAGGACAGTCCTAGGCAGGTATGAAAAACTGCTAATTATTCAATAAACTAATAAAAAATGGGATGGGGCTACCCTGGAAGCGCGAAGTTCTGGCAAAAAGCTGGGACAATTTGTCAGCATTGCGTAGGTTGCGACCATGGACTCTGCCCCTGACAGGGGGAAGTAAATCATTTGTTCTGGAATTATTGGAGAGCTCTTCGGCAAACCTCAGACAATGATCCAGCCTCCTTTCACAGAGAGAGTCCAGATCACAATCACTCAGTGCTTCAGAATAAGATGTGAAATTCCTGCCCAGGACTATCCTGCAAGCTCTTCTCTGCAGCTGTTCAAGTGATTTAGATTGGCCAGCAGTTAAAGATGAGTACCATGCTATGTCATAATACTCTAAAAGAGGTCTGATGTACCCTCTGTATACCGTAATAAGCTCCTGATGGTTAAAACCATTCTAGAAATGTGCAGGCTTATGGTTACTTTTATTCCATTCTGGTTTCTACACATTCTTTATCATATTTACCAAAAAGGTTTGCTGACCAGGTCTAAATCTATAGGCCTACAGTTTAAAATCTAAATCCCACTTTCACTTCTTGTTATCATTTTATGGATAAACACGAGATGTAGTCAAATCATACAACCAAGGTATTATAGATATAAAACCTTATCACAACATTACAATTTGGATAAATTGACGGATTCTATTTCAATGATATGATTGCATCCACATCGTATTAATGTAGTCATCAACTATCCATAACTTGATTGGTTCCCTCCATCCTCAAGAAGATGTGCCATCTGGTTTAATTGACATAAAAAGCACGAATAATTGAAACTCAATCTCACGGAGTGCTAACGGGCGTGACTTATTACACCATCCCTTGCAACTATATAGTAAGTCATTGTCATATATAATAGTGGTCAGTATCCTGTGCAAAAACAAACAAAACCAGTCCTGCATGGGTATTATCTACTTCAATCCACAACACATGCAAAGTGCTCTTCTGATAAATTAGGACTCTTGATGGACAACTTGTGAGTATTCTCGCCAGGATTTGTTTTTCAAGTAACGTGTCTGTATGCTCCACTTTCTCGTCATTTAGAAATTAAAGTTTCACGATGGAAGTACAATTTTGTGTTTCAGGCACGTATCACCATTGTAATCCTTCGTTGCATGTCGTTTGCAGCAAACGCTCGCTCACAATCTATCGTCCAGATGCATTTCAATAACAGGGAACTTGTAATGTGAATCCATTAAGCTGTTGCGTGCGGACGGTGCTTTAGGTTTCCTGTAGGTCCATATTGTATCTGCTTATAGTAAGCAAGTTGTAAAAGTCTGAAAATATTGTGGTCTATCTCAAATACTATATACTATAAACAACACTATGCAGGTTTGTACTCATTCGAATGCGTCATTTACGGAAATATTTTAAAATGCAGTAAAATAAAAATTCTTTTTCTTCGAGATTTATTTTTATTCTGATATCGTCTTCTCTGGAAAAGGATAACCACGACGCTAGTATTCTCATGTGAGATGTATTATGGGTCCAACTAACTGGTCTGGCTGTGCAAAACATGTATGGCGATTACAACGTTTAATCTGCCTGAGTCTACTTAACATTTTACTTGCACGCAAGGAGCCTTGGCGAATTGCTGGCAATTTATTCTTATTGAAAAAATAATGTTACTCTCATGCTTTCCTCTCTTCTTGTTATCATTTTATGGATAAACACGACATGTAGAGTGGCAGTCAAATCATGCAACCAAGGTATTAGAGCTATAAAACCTTATCACAACATTACAATTTGGATAAATTGACGGATTCTATTTCAATGATATGATTGCATCCACATCGTATTAATGTAGTCGATAACTTGATTGGTTCTCTCTCTATCCTCAAGAAGATGTGTGCCATCTGGTTTAACTAACATAAAAGCACGAATAATTGAAATTCAATCTCACAGAGTGCTAACGGGCGTGACGTATTACACCATCCCTTGCAACTAGTAAGTCATTGTCATATATAATAGTGGTCAGTATCCTGTGCAAAAACAAACAAAACCAGTCCTGCATGGGTATTACCTATTTCTATCCACAACACATGCAAAGTGCTCTTCTGACAAAGTAGGACTCTTGATGGACAACTTGTGAGTATTCTCGCCAGGATTTGTTTTTCAAGTAACGTGTCTGTATGCTCCACTTTCTCGTCATTTACGAATTAAAGTTTCACGATGGAGGTGAAATTTTGTGTTTCAGGCACGTAGCACCATTGTAATCCTTCGTTGCATGTTGTTTGCAGCGAACGCTCGCTCAAAATCTATCGTCCAGATGCATTTCAATAACAGGGAACTGGTAATGTGAATCCATTAAGCTGTTGCGTACGGATCGTGTGCTTTAGGTTTCCTGTAGGTCCATATTGTACCTGCTTATAGTAAGCAAGTTGTAAGTCTGAAAATATTGTGGTCTATCTCAAATACTATATACTATAAACAACACTATGCAGGTTTGTACTCATTCAAATGCGTTATTTACGGAAATATTTTAAAACGCAGTAAAATGATAATTATTTTTTATTCGATATTCATTTTTATTCTGATATCGTCTTCTCTGGAAAAGGATAACCACGACGCTAGTATTCTCATGTGAGATGTATTATAGGTCCAACTAACTGGTCTGGCTGTGCAAAACATGTAAGGCGATTACACCGTTTAATCTGTCTGAGTCTACTTAACATTTTACTTGCACGCAAAGAGCCTTGGCGAATTGCTGGCAATTTATTCTTATTGAAAAATAATGTTACTCTCACACTTTCAGCTCTACTGTATTTGAACAAGAAATTTCACGTATCTGTTGAACAAGTTACTGATTTTAGTAAGCAGCGATCCTGTATTGTTACGGTATCAAAATTATGATAGCAAATTCAAATCGCAAATCCAACCATGCTCGTATTTAATACATAAAATGTGTATAAATTAATGTCGTTTAATAATACAAATTATAAAACAAAAAATCTAAACTAAAATAACCCAGATTTCGGGTAAAAAATATTGAGGTTTTTGATATGAAAGTGTTTAGATATTAACAATATACACATTTGCTTTAGGAACTAAATACCCTGTTTATGAACTAAATACCAATTTAAACACTGTATATAAACAGAGTGTTTAGTTCCTAATGCAAATTTGTATTATATTGTTAATAACTAAATACTTTTTCACGAGACTTAATCACATAGTTGGATACTTGTTCTGCTCGAGAGACCTATTACCTGAAGATCCACTTATGCTCAACTTAATAATAGCTTAAGGTTAGCAACTATTTTAAACTGTTGCGATTTGGTAGTTCACCTCATCTTGCGAATGATAATGAGCTTTGGCAAAAATTGCATTGATCGTTTCATAGCGAGTGTATATAAGAATTCAAATATCACAGATATACTTTTGTAGGTCCTGTGGTTCTTGAGTTATGTTATAAAGAGGGCTGAAACAATAACAAGTATATGATTTGTTGAACTTTTGCAAAATATCAAAGTGTTATTTTTCAAAAATATATTGATTTAGATAATGAAAATCGATTTTGTCTGCTTCGACCAACAATACATCGTCTACCCTTAAGGGATCTGGAATGAGCGTTTGAGCGTTTCGACAGTATTTTTGTGGGACATGAGAGCACATCAGACATATCGAATTGCATTCTGAATACGTAGAATGTCATTCTTATATCAAATAATTTTTATTTTTTGAAATTCCCGATATAATACAAATTTTCTGACAAATTATTAAAATTTGATATTTTTCACATTTTTGATATATAACAGTCCTCGAAGTAAATTTTATAAATCTAATGATATTTTCTAAAAGTGTATGTAGCTGGGAGGAAAAGCCGACGATCAATTGAAAATTTTGACCTTTCATATTGAAGATTTTTTTTCCCAAAATGACCTAATTTTTTTTGGTGTTTTTCAATACGAAAGGTCAAAATTTTCAATTGACAGTCGGCTTTTCATCCCACCTACATACACTTTAAGTACAAATCATCAGATTTATAAAGTTTACTTCGAGTACTATTAAATATCAAAAATATCAATTTTTAATCATTTGCCATAAAATGTGTATTACATTGCGAATTTCAAAAATTATTTGATATCAGAAGGACATTCTTCGTATTCAGAATGCAATTAGATATGTCTGATGTGCTCTAATGTCCCACAATAAACACTGTCCAAACGAAACGTTCATACCCCAATTTTGTGGGCAAATTGTTCTTTAAAAACAAAGTAATTGAGAACCGGGAAATGGAAAATCGACATTGTTTACGGAAATGTGTTTTTTTTTTGGTCCAAGTTTGTTTTAATGTTGCAATGGTTGTTTCTTTGTGCACCAATACCAACAGGTGTTGCTGTATTGCACTTAACAAATAAAAACAACTAACGATGGTAAAACAACGGTAAAAGCATTTCACAAGAGAAATGTCGTTGTCAATATCGGCGCAGATTTTAGCCGTTAAGACGCTTTTTTCTATCTTCTTATGTTGGTATATTCTACTTGAGCTCAACAAACCTCCGTTCTATTTTCTATCGTGTATGTCCTTTACTTGGTCTCTCTTCATTTCTGTCTCGCTCGTCCTCTCTGTCATCCTCTCTATCTCTCCATCTCCTTACACATAGTACGTAATTGTTAAACCTATTTAAATTTGAACACTGCCATCACAGAATCGCACTTATGAAACTCACTTGATTCACTCAGATCTGATATACTCAGTGCTATCAGGTTGAAGAAATGAAGTGGTTCAACTAAATCACACTGTTCTCGAATAAGGATCTAAGTTTCGTGGTTCGTTATTACTACTGACAAGTGCGGTATTCCTATTTGCTATTTCACCGAAACCCAGTGTTTTATCAACAGTAGTCTGCCAATTTCACCAGGTGCAATGTTATTGGATATATAGCATTGTATGTTTTTTACGCGGGAATATATACTATCTCTGTCTGTTTACAGTCGTAGAGCTTTACCACGTGTGCAAACTGGAACAATTCGCAAATATCACTCCGATGTGGACATTTATAGCAGTAAATATTGAATCTCGATGGCCACAGCGAAAGATAATGATTGGAATTGATTAGTGATTGAATGGGTTAATTAGTACAGTGAATGCAACAGCTAGTGTCATAGGCTAACACATGCAATGTTTATGTCGTAAATATTCGATTCATAGTATTATAACCAATTAAGGATAGTATAGCACTTGAGCGACATAATTTGGGGTTGTCTTTCTTTCGATATAGGTAAGTTATATTTATCTCTTTTTGTTCATTAAATAATAATTTATGCTTTCGTGAATTCTATCACGTTTCACTCTGTGACAATGTATGATTAAAAGTGCACATGCAATGACGGTAATGTGGTTACGCGTGGAATATAATGTGTAAATTTAATGATTGATTAGTACTGTGAGCTTTTGATCGCAGCAAAATCTTTGTCTATGTCAAAACAAATAACGATTATGCTAAGATGAAATGCCCTAGCTAAGGCTCAAGTCATTATTGAAAATTACATTCTAATACAAATGTTTGTTGCGTAATGTTCAAACAGTTTGAAAACTGCTCTTGTTAATCTTCCGTATAATTTATACAAAATCAGATGTAACGAAAACCTGGGAAATGGCATTACGTTTCAGATTGTATATCTAAACCTGTTAGTATTCATATAAATCTATTATATTCAGTTAGATTCACACGATGTTAATTAAAACCACGTTCTTGGCAGTGAAATATTATATAATTGTCATTGAAACGGAATAAACATATTTACATACGAATAATAACAGACACAATGGATATGCCAGTACGAACCACTAAGATCTAGATCAATCCCAATTAGATTAGACCTGCATGTTTCATGGTTGATGCATGGGTATCACAGAAAATAAATCCGATTCTTCAGCTACACTGTTTATTCTTACTAAACATCTAAAAAAAGTAACTAACCCCCCCTTAAATAATGATCATTATTCAAAAACGGGCTATTGTATTACAAATATGTAAAATGCGTTGGAAGCAGAATTTATTTCTGCGCATTTTGACACCTCATTTGATACGATAGCCCAGAAATCAATAAAACACCGGTCAATTTAATGTAGTGAGGTCCAGATTTGAAAGTTGCACTTACATACAATACAAAAGCACTCAGATATCATTACACAGATTTCCTTCCATTATAATGAATACAAAACCAATACAATTTACTGCAACTTTCAAATCTTGGGTTACAATGATTTAAATGTACGCTGTGACATCAATATTTAGTCAATTGCTACAAATGAGGTGTCAAAATGTACGGAAATAAATTCTGCTTCCAACGCATTTTACAGATTTGTAATACAATCGCCCGTTTTTGAAAATGACCATTATTTAATGGGGTTAGTTACTTTTTTTTGAGATGTTTATATGGAATAACAAAAAATGTGGGCAATACGCGACAAACTGTGATCTTAACTTTTGCAATGTAGATTGTTGTTAATTGGAAAGTGTCATGTGAACATCCCTGTTAAAGAGTGACCCGTGTGTGTAATTAACTTCCTTTGTAGATTCAATGCTGAATCTCATGTTCTATTAATTCATACGCCTTATGGTAGGGTATCCGGGGGTATTATCTGATAAATATATACCTTCTTTGATCAGTATCATAGACTTAAAATGCAATTACCGCGCAGATGTAGTAACATCAGATATCTAGTAAATAGCCTTTCGGTCATAACAAAGGTAACTGCTTGCTATTTCAGGCTTCATCTGTTTATTGCTATTTTACTGTAGTTACGATCGCTTAGAGCCAGTGTTACGAAATCGTTAATATTTCTTGTTCAGCAGTATAGTACACACAAAGTATCGATGGGCAAACAATTTACGCACTTTTACGCAATATTGAGCAAATTATAACTTAATTTTGCCCACCAATTTGTAGTGTTGATATTAAACCCAACGTTGGGCAATTGCTGTGTATTAGAGTGAAAAAAGCCACCAATGATACACTTCGTTGTGGAGATTTGGTTCTTCGTATATTTATATTTTAATTGGTTATGGCACTGAGTATACAATAAATCCTAAAAGCTTGGACCTGAGGTTAAATTAAATATTACTATTAAGTAATCTCCCAATTATGTTTAATGGCGTTTTTCACAGTAGACCCATTCAGTGATCCTAACGCAATTGTAAAAAAATTAAAATTGTTTATAAATTGCTTAAAAGTGAAGGATAAGTCATTCAAATTGTCATTTGGGATTTCTGAAATGATAAATTTGGCAAGAAACGAAGAAAACAGCAGTACTGACGAAGTTGAAGCCCCAGGCTATGTTAGCACATCTATAACAATAACAAAGGTACCAAAATCTGAATTTTTATGATTTTTACGATCGTCCGGATGAGCAAACCACTGAATGGACCTTTAACTTCTTTTCTTAGCGTTAAAGCCATCACGTTAATTTATATTTACCTTTTTAATCACCTGCATTCAAATAATCGTTCACATGTATGTAATGCTTTCGTTAATTTTCTATTGTTGATAGTGTCTAAATATTATGACTGGATCATACAAATCGTTGATGACATAAAATTACCTCTATTAATATGGCCGTCTAAAATCGTGACAATGTCAGCAGTGATTCAATTATGCTAACTGTTGATGTATCTGATGTAAAGGAAACTCCTGTCGGTCGTGATTAGGAAGAACTATACTCTTACATTTCATCCTACGGAATTATATGATGACTATTCTTTCTATCTAACAATTTATTTGATCGTTGTATATTGATATACACACTTCTTTCACGTAGAGTCACATCGCTGTTGGGGTTTTAAGGGACTGTATCAAATTGTATCAAACATATTCCCTCACTTTTTAATTTCCTTGTTGTTTTTTCACGTGTAAGTAAGTTTTACCTAATCGCTGGTGCTATATGAACAACGCTTTTTCTTGGTAAACATGTTTCCCAACCCCAAAAGGTTAGCCAGAATTATGGTAAGAATTATGGTAAAAAATAATATTAGGAATATTATTTTACCAAATGGTAGTGGGTAATTATTTAACTACATTATTGGGTACTATTTGACCATTTATTGAGTAACAGACCTATATTGCCTTTACCCAATGGTATTGTGTAATTTTCTAATGGTGTTGGGCAATTATTTGATCACATAGATGTTGTCCATTTGTTGGGTAATATATTGCTTTTCCCCAATGATATTGGGCAATTTCCTAATGGTATTGGGTAATTATTTTACCATATTATATATTGCCTTACCCAATTCAATATTCAACATTTCTATATAACGTAGTTTCGATATATATACCAACCAAATAGTAATATACATTCTGTGGTATTACACAGCTTAGCTAACTAATAGGCAAACCGAGAGACAAAATGTTTACCCAACCAATGGGTAACGTCACTTTTACCCAACCCGCGGATATTTACTCAATGTTGGGCACAGTTTACCCCGTGTTCTAACAGTATACTTGTCCATATAATAATCACTATGTTTGAAAATAAATATAGTTACGCTTATATAGTTCAGCATAATTCGTTTCAAATTGATTTGTAGTGACCAGTTCTAAAGAGAAACAACCCGAATTAATACATCACGTAGTGTACATCAAGGTCCAATGTTAGGACCTTCACTACTTACCCTTTAAATAAGTGATATCGTTTACATTTATCTGATGTGTTAAAGCAATAATGTCAGATTTTTACCCAGTTTAGGTTTTACAAAATATTAATTTCTTGCTAACACGTGCAAATCGTACATACCAATGGTCAATAAGAACATGATAAAAATATAAAAAATACAATGGTCATTAAGAATTTTAGGTAGCAGTCAAGAAGAAATCCCGGCTCTTTGATTGGCATGCATATTTTAACAATCATTATTAAACAACTGAGAATGTTCCTGCAATCTGATTGGTTCTTACCCGTGTGATATGACACGATACCACACACTTTAGCGCGTGTGCATCCACGCGTGACACGTGCTCGCTATTTGAATCAATCGGATGCGCATAGCAACAACGGGACTGACCGATTTTAAGTCCTAGGTAAAATGTAGGATTGAATTTGATTAAAATTTGTAATACTTAAATGATATTTTTACTTGAATTGAAGTGTTTAAGAATGAGAATAAAGGTATTGTTTTTAGCCGCTGTCGTATATCTATCGTCTCATATAACATGGGGGTGACATCATTATTTTTGGTGTAAAACAACTCGGCGATGTCGCCCGGGTTATATGAGACGATAGATGCACTCCAGCGGCTAAAAACAATACCTTTATTCTCTTAATGTCACTTGCAAGTGAAAGTGATCGCTTTTATCTAGCATAATCTTATTGATAAGCATCAATGGCTTTTAACATTCTGATATTCAAAGAAGAAAGAATTGTATCTAATTTGATTTCAAATAATAACGTATTCACGTATCATGTCATCCGTTGTACAGCTGGTCTAACTAGTGAATTTATTATAGAAATACTACTTTAATATTCAGGCATCCATTTCAGACAACGATACGAAACAAATAGCAAAATGCAAATTATCAAGTTTGTGTTTTAACGTAGCCTGCTAGTGCTTTAGACGAAAGTTGTGTATTTAAGACAAATTAGGACATTTTACATGAAATTGTACCGTCTCTACTTATTAAGTAGAGAAATTAGCAACATGTATTTGAATGGTGTTTTATCTTGGTCAATACAATACTGTTGTTTTCCTCGTTTTATGCCAATTTTTTTCATTTCACAAATACCTAATGACAATATTGTAATGACTTATACTTCATTTTTAATCAATTTGTACGCAATTTTAATTATGTACTCTTTCGGTGGGAACACTGAATGGGCCTGTGAACTTAAAAATAGTTTATTATTATGATATTGATTATGGTACGATATTTTCATGTGAGCAAAAACGTATGTTACCCAATAACATACGCTGATAACTACAATTCTGCGCTTTAAATTTAACAATCGTTTACAGATTCGACAAGTTTGTTGGTGTGATTTCAAAAATCTAATTACGATCAAATTTCCCATTAATATACCTTTCATTGAAACATAATCAGCTTCAGTGTGAAATCACATTGTTTATAAGCACCCGATAGATCAGGAAAGTTGAGCGCACTGCACCGACATTTCTTTCGTGTGCTATATGTAGAGAACAAGTCATTTGCTCAACATTACATCGGTGATTATGATTGATACCCTATTAGTGATATTTTGTAAAAGGTAGCGCTCCCTGGGAGTCATCCCCCTATGCCCTACTTCCCTGGGTTCGTAATAGTCCAAATAGCACTTGTTCTAACTTCTAACTAGTTTCAACTTAATTAACACCAAACAAGCCCAAACATCTTTATTCCAATTTATCAGTTTGACTGCTCAAAGGGTTTTGATCTCAGATAAATATACCTAATGTAATACAAGCACGCAACAAAATAATGTTTGTTCTAACATATATCTAAACAAAACATCTGAGGCCTCAAATATGCACATAGTGTCTGCTTGGGTGAATATGTGGGGTTGACGCTGTCAATCAGGTTACACACCTTTAAATGAAATGGACGCATGCGATAAGTGAAACCCTATTATTAGTTACTGTATCTTCTTCATGTTAATGAAATCCATTGTCATATATCTAGGTAGCAGTATCATTAACGGGCAGATCTATTGCAAAAACAAGTTTATCTCTATTCGAAGAGAATAATTATTACATTACACGTTGACACTCGTTGCAATTTTTTATGCGTATTTCTCCTGAAAAAGGAGAAATTGTGTGGGTAAAGTTCAGCCTCGTATGTGTTCTTCCCCCGTTTGAAGCGTACGTGTTCTTCCCCCGTTTGGCTGATACGTAGGTAAATGAAGCGGACACTATATCATGCTCTCATCATACAATCACAATCACTTTGACAAGTTTGACATCAGCAACAATGAGTTGTACTATTATTTACCATAACAATGCTGCATAACAATATGCAGACTATTGTTCTCATTTGAGGAACAAGCGTCACACAGTATTGTTACTACGCGTTTGCTTTGTAATATTTCATCCAACAGAAACGTGGAGAATGTTTATAGTCCCTTCTCGCAGAGCAGGCACAGTCATTTCATGACGTCAATTTTTTTCTAGGCCAAATCTGTCTCGGTCGAAGGAACTCATCGCTTAAGTTGGTTTTTGCGGAATATCAATTTTAAACGTCTTATTTTCTCAAAAAAAAGAGTCATTTTCATTGTCCTCATAATATTACCTTGCCAATGGTATGATGCTGTCTGAGCAATATACCTGACCTTTAATACATTAAGGCCAATGTATATACTGTTTATTGTGAAACCATTGTCTTATTTGTTAATTACATTCGTTAATAAAGACTAAATTCGTATGAATACACTTCATATAATTAGTCAGGGGCGTGAGAAAATGGGAATGGTAACTATTTTCTGTATGCATTCAGATATTATGTAAATACTAGTACGTCATTGTTGGCGTTTTGAAGAAATGCAAATTACCCGGAACAATGCCAATTATATCTTTTTTTTCAAAAATAGTTAATACGGATGAAGAAATACGTGACTATAATTAGTTGGTTCGGAAGTGGTAAGGTATTTTTTGACATAATATAATCATATAATATATGTAATATTACATATATAGCAAATTACACTGTACCTGTTAAACATTTTTATGGTATAGGATTATAGTTGGTAATCTTCTCTAATAAACAGGTGCCTATATTGTATTGGACAAACATTTTATAATGTGATATACTCCTTTTGGTTGCAACATTTCTTGATAGTTTACTAAAATTAGTTTCATGGTTGAATATTATTTCTACATGATGGCGCGTATTAATTAATAGAACGTCAAATTGTGGGTAGCTGGAATGCGCAGATGTGATTCTAACATACTCCTCCTGCTATGTAGTTACACACTGTAGGAAGTAACTGCGTCAACGATTAATGTGTGTATATATTTGACTATGTTGTGCTGTATTTAATTACCATTATGAAGGAAATCACATTAATCAAGGTTGAAACTCCGAAATAATGGGATTTATTTTCATATTGCGAGAGTATCATGGAATAGGAATGCATGTAACATCATAGATTTTAGTATCAACGAAATTTTAAGGTGAGTCATTGAACTGGTTTTTACGTTCAAGGAACTTTTCAAAGTAATAGTTTGATTCATTTGGTGTTTGTAAATTGTAATTCCATTGAATGTACGTTGCAGATTACGAAAGACTCGATCAACCCCTATGTGTCTCATATTCAGAAATGTCCTTCTTGTTGTCGACTGACTAATTAGTCAAAGATTTATAAGCGACAACTCCAAACAATAGCCCGGAGTTTTCGCAGAAGAAAACTTTCACATATTCCTTCAAAATCTTGTGCTAGTACATTGAACAAAAACGGGGTATATTAATTTTTGACGATATACACACATATTATTTCTCGGCATATGCCTATAACAACAGAAATGTAGGGCAACACTGGTGACACACATATTCTAATCGATATACCCTGATGGACCTATTTAAGTAGTAATATAATGATTGACAGCTGTTTGAGTCATGGTACATTATTATTTTATCAGCATTATCAGTCAATGGAATAGAACAGATTAAAAAACTATAGTTTGATCAGCTCGTAATCGGCGGGCATAACATCGCGGATTAATACTGACTCCACTGTTGCAGCGAAGATTCGAAGTTTGAAACTCTTGGTAAGAGTTGACTTCCAGACTTTCCCAAGTTTGCTGCACGCCTTCATGCTGCTGCTGCTTCACACTTTCTGTGCTTTGCATCCAATCTCCTAGGTATTTGAAATAATCAACCTCTCTGCTACTTCGCCCTCATTTGCTGTGATGCTGAATCCTGAGCAATGAAAACCAATTTGCAGTATCACCTTCAGCAAATTACACTGTACCTGTTAAACATTTGTCATGGTATAGGATTATAGTTGGTAATCTTCTCCAATAAACAGGTGCCTATATTGTATTGGATAAATGCCAGCACAAAATCAATTACAGTAGAGTTTGCTTCGTTTTTGCAATACTCAATATAATTTGTGATTGCTAAAAGCTAACATAACAATTCATATTCAAATGTTGGTGGGAAAATTCGATAAGATTGCGGCACGTTTTTCATTAGTTCTGCGTGCTAATAGCTGGTGTCTAGTGTAAGCATATGAACGGGGCTTGTCAAATTGTACTTTTTATAGTTTGTCGAATTTATCATTCAATATAACACGTATACGCTAGCAGAAGACCACTGGGCCTTTACACAAGAAAGAATTACGTGACGTATTTCATGACAATCATGGATTATTATTATCATTATTATCCTCAAGTTACAGCACCCTACGCCATACATGAATTCACCTAAATTTTCAAAAAGGGACAACTTGGTAGAGAAGGACACCGAATCCATGCCGCACCCTGCCGCTACCATGGATATCGAACTAAAACCAGTAGAGTACCCGTGTACCAATGCGCTAGAAGCTGCTAGACCACCACTCGCCCATCGATTCTTAACTAATAATTTTTCTTTTTACTTTGGACCTCCTTGATATTTTTACTCTGAAAATTGCATTTTTTTTTTTCGATTGGGGGTGCATCGCACCAACCAACCTACCCCATTTGTTTGGTGGATTTGAGGTTGGGCCCCCGCCCATACACGCTTGTACCCCCTCCCCCACCTGGCAAAAAATCCCAGCTACGCCACTGCTAACGACATCGGATATTGTCTGCCTTTATACGAAACTTTTCCCACTAATTGTTATACAAGCTGTATCAAAATGATTGGTACCCATCAGTTTTCATCGATAATGGATGAGCCTGACACATCAAAATTCAACATCAGATACAAATAATTTGTAAATTAATTGCAAAAACAAGTCATAAAGTATACATTATGGATATTTCAAATGTATCCAAAAGTGTATATGGAAGAGGTAGGCTTTTTAATAAACATGAAAATTGATGGGTACCAATCATTTTGATACATCCTGTATTAAGTATACATGAAAAAATCTGGCAAGTAGTGTGAATGTGTAGTTCATTACTAACAGATCTCTGAATGAGGCTTGGATCCCAAAATAAATTTAGAGCATTCTTACATAATGCTTACGATGTTGTTTTTCCTCTGGCTATTGCCTATTCGCAACAGCGTAATTACTGTTCGCAAGTTGAATAATTAGTCTCAATTGTTGTACTTCAGAAGACACAATGTTTATAATCATGTGTATTAAAGGCAAATTGCTTACTTCATGAATTGATAACCAATGCTAATGCATGCTATACGTATCATTTTACATTCTTTACATTGATGGATACTGAAAAGACCACATAAACTGGAACTAAAAATAACATTTCTTAAGGGCTGGGGTATGAACGTTTGGACAGTATTTATTGTGGGACATTAGAGTACATCAGACATATCGAATTGCATTCTGAATACGAAGAATGTCCTTCTGATATCAAATAATTTTGATTTTTTGAAATTCGCAATGTAATACACATTTTATGGCAAATGATTGAAAATTGATATTTTTGATATTTAACAGTACTTGAAGTAAACTTTATAAATCTGATGATTTATACTTAAAGTGTATGTAGGTGGGATGAAAAGCCGACGATCAATTGAAAATTTTGACCTTTCGTATTGAAGATATGGATTTTTTTTCCCAAAACACCAAAAAAATTAGGTCTTTTGGGAAAAAATCCATATCTTCAATATGAAAGGTCAAAATTTTCAATTGACCGTCGGCTTTTCCTCCCTGCTACATGCACTTTAAGAATATGTCATTAGATTTATATAATTTACTTCGAGGACTGTTATATATCAAAAATTTGAAAAATATCAAATTTTTATAATTTGTCATAAAATTTTTGTATTATATTGTGATTTTCAAATTTGAAAATTATTTGATATCAGAAAGACATGCTTCGTATTCAGAATGCAATTCGATAGGTCTGAGGTTCTCTCATGTCCCACAAAAAATACTGTCGAAACGCAATAAACGCTCATTTTAGATCCCTTAATAGCACACACATAATGCAATGGATCACAAAATGATAATTATGGTAGGACGATTGGTGACAATCTGCAATACCCGTCTTATATACAAGCAATATACACATCGCAAAACTCATACGCCAATTTTTTTCGCGTTCAATCATTGTCAGTTGGGTGCAAAATTGGTTAGGAATATCTTAGGACTGACCTCTTAAGAGTTAGGATACTTATAGTATTATTTTATACCTTAGTGTTCTTGAGTTTAATTCCTAGGTGTATGCTCTGAATGTATTATAACTCTCAGTTACAGTTCAATACAATCATAACATTTACTATCGGTCAATTTTAACTCATGGTATTTGTAAACATCAAAAATAATTTGCCACTTAAGCGCACCGTAAATATCATTTTTATCCACTTCTAAATGTTATTTCTGTTCTAGTACAAACATAATTGCAAAGATATTATTTGACGTAAGTGGTGAGCTAACAACACTCAATTTAAATTGAAATAATTGAAATTCAAGATTGCGATATTAGTAAAATGTTACTACTGGTCATCAACTTCACGGGATGCTTATTTGCATCACTTGTGTTTTAAATGCCTTCGCGGAAACCAAACGGCATTAACCAAGCATATCGAGTTTTGAGAGGGAAAGCCTATTTGTACCTATTTTAATGCATTGCGTAGATTCGAAATATGTTAATGAATATAATAATTATACAGAACAGAAATACTAATTGATCAAACGAATCGTCATCATTATGTAGTTTTTGATCGTTGCATACGTTAAACATCAACACATTTGGATGTGGTTTAAAGACGTTTAGAACACATAGAATAAGTTAAACGACCGGGTATTTATTTATAAGTGGAACAATTGCGAATAATTACATTGCTTCGTTCGACGTGTTGCAAATAGTATAGCTAAGTTAGATGACGTTTATATCGAGCATTAATTAGAATTTTACCATATAAAACAAACTAGATCATCTGGCCAGCTTGCGGGTAAGATAAAGCGATTCGGTACAACTCAATACTCAGTCTAATACATTGAAGAGTTTTCTCGTCTTACAATTTGATCAATGTGGATATGAAAACCATGATTATTGAACATGTCAATTCACATGTTGCCACAATCTATCTGAAAATCACTTAGCCTACTTGGTAATATGTTTGCCTAAAAATAATACACAGTAAATCTTTTTTCCAATCATTCGTGCTTAAAGTGGATGAAAAATGTAACAGGAAGCAAAAAAACAGTCGATGAAAATGTTCAAGGAGTTATAGTGAAATCAAATTGTAGTCCAGGCTTGTTTAACGTCTGCGAATTTTGACAGAGAAAGCAATATATTTGAAAAGAAATTGACATTTTCATCAGCTCTTGGTGAGCAATGTTCCTGATTAAGGAAGCAATTAAAATAGCATAATACATTGACTTGGTTTTCTTAAAATTTCTTTGAGTTTATCTCCGTTTCAAAAACGTATAGTCCCAATTCGAATTGTGTAAAGCTATCGCTACATGAGAATAGATTTAATGGTTTGCTTTCATCAAAAGTATGCTTATTAGATAATTAGGCACGATGTAAGAAAAACACAGTACCACTATTTTCAATTTAAACATTATTCTGCCAAATGACACAACTCATCCTTAAGGTTATTAATTATTTTAAACTGTTGTGACTTGGTAGTTCACAGCATCTTACGAATGGTAGTGAGCTTTGGCAAAAACTGCATTGCTCAATTCATAGCGAGCGTGTAGAAGAATTAAAATATAACAGATATACTTTTATAGGTGCTTCGGTTCTTGAGTTACGTTGTGAAGAGGGCTGAAACAACAACACTTTTGTAAAACGTACATAACTCATTAACAACAATAAATTAAGCAAGTTTGCAAAGTATACGATTTGTAGAATGGACTTTTGCAAAACATCAAGGTGTTAATTTTCAATAATGAACTAGATAATGAAAATCGATTTTTAGCTTGCTTCGACCAACAATACCTCGTCTACCCTTTATAGTATTTTGAAGGTGTGTTTTATATATTAATACTATATTATACAATCAACCACAAAGACTTGTATAAACAATAATTTCTGTCTAAACATTCTGATTTTTAAAAACAATCGTTTTATATAAATTATTATCGTCTATTTATATCCATTTAACAAAAGAGCGAAATCAATAGTGATATTTTGGTCAATTGTTCCTACAAATAGAGGTTATTCACTTTACTTATGTGTGACTTCTAACTAAAGGCACTGGTTCCCGTAGTTCAAACCAATTCATTGCACGACCTCGGAAGTTACCTGCATGACTTTGGCGGGTATTTTGAAATAGTCATGGTTGCACATGCAGGTACTTCTTTTGAAAGTCCTAAACAAGGTATAGCAGTCGCTGATAGGATATGCAACTTAAGGTTAGCCGAGAGTTTTTCATGCGCTTGATTTCAGAGGGGCGTAAGTTCATAACAGAAACACATGATGCAGTCATGTCTACAGTAGAATTCATCTCGACCTTTGCAGGACTTAACCCCATTAAAAGCTATTAAACCAAGATAACACTCATTGAAACAGCTCAACTGATTAAATCGGATCTTCTCTGGCTGTGCACATGTGACTGTTTTCATGTGCGATATCGCAATAAAGTTTGTATTAAAGCTTCAGTTGGGTAACCGATTATAAAGAAAACGAAAGGAAACAATGGTATGTGTACCATTGTTCACGAAATGAGACAATGGCGTGCTTTTTGTAAACCAGCATTCTTGAAAATGAGCAACATAATGATTGTTGACTTAACACGGTTTGGAAATAATTTCGTCATATTTTTGGTGTTATCTGTCGTTTACATATCCTTCCTAAAACACAAAAGTACGACCCTCTCCAAACACCTAAATTAGCTAAAAATTTAGGACATGTTACAAAACTATATTGTCTAGAATTTTAGAAGAGTACTTTTAATATTGGCCGGTTATTTTTCACACAGCGACGTTAACTAGGCAATGTACTATTACCTATAACATTAACTAAAACACCAAAGTACGAATATTTCCAAACATCTAAATTAGCTAAAAAATTAGGACATGTTAAAAACTATATTTTCTAGAACTTGAGAAGAGTACTTTTAATATTGGCCGGTTATTTTTCACACAGCGACGTTAACTAGTCATATCCCCATACTGTTAACGTAGGGCTATTTGTAGAGGTCACGCGTCAATGGGAAAGAGCACTGTGTATTGTGTATAGGAAAACGGACAGTAACTGCAGTATGAGCCATGCAGAAAAATGAACAAGCGTACCGGGACGTAGGCCTACTTACAATAGAATATCGATCCACGGTCAAGACATGAAACTTGGCTTAGCTCGTGCCCGGAGCTCGTGAGTCGGGGGGGGTGTCATGAGGGGCGGCATGCCGGGTCGGATGCCGTGGGGGGGGGGCACAAGCCGTTTTCGGCAATTTTCATAAGGATTTTATAAATTTTAAAATTGATTGGGGGCACTTTCGTCAAGCTACGCCCTGGAAAATGTGTTCAGTTTGATTTTGAATTTATAGCCTTGATACCTTTGATGAAATAAATCAATGCTGCTATTCCCCTGATTACAATGTAATAGGGTACAACAATAACATCAACAACAATGTCAAAAAACAATTATTTTCAAATCGAATTTGGGAAGAATATTCAACAAGACAGACTTAGCAGGCCTACAAATTTCTGAATTATATAAAGTGAAAAATCACGATTCACTGCAGTCAGCGAATCAATCAAATAAAACTAAAAAGAAAGGAGCAAGAAAGAATAAAGAAATAGTAAAAAGAGAAAGAACAAAGAGAGAACGAAAAATAACGAAAAAAAAGAAAGAAATGAAAAAAAAAAGAAATGAAAAAATAAAAGGAGAAAGAAAAGAGGAAAGAAATGAAGTAAAAATGAGAAAAGAGAAAAAAGAAAGAAAATTCAGCCACACGAGGACTCGAACCCACAAAAATTGTTCATAACAGATTCGCAGTCCAACGCTCTAACCACTTGGCCATACATCAGCTTACGCAATTGTCTGTTCTCGAAGCGGTAATATGACTATAATTTGATGCAATACGTGATTACAATTGCGTCCGCACAATGGCTCTTAGAATAAACACGCATGTCGGCGCTGAAATTTTGAACGAACTGATGGAGGAAAAACCTCGTTTTTTGCAGTACTAGCTTCAATTTGCAGTGAAAATCAAATGGGATAGCAATTGGCAGAATGTTGAGAAATAATGTAGGTATTCAGATGTCTAAATTAACGTCCCGTAATCAAGATATCGATAATTTCACAAAACAGTTTTTTTCCCAGGCAAGATTCTCGAAAATGTTCCCCAAAAACGGGCTTTTAAAATTTAATCGGTACTGTATTTGGTTCTTCCCCTTAGGTATGATACAAAAACTGTGTGATACACAATGTTTGACACATATGCACAATATACACAAATATATCGGTCAAACTCTGCGTTTAAAATAAATATATTCGATTCTATATTCAATGTTGAACTTTATATTATATTTTTAACTATCGACATTATTTCACTGAAACCTAATTAAGCCATAGATAAATAGTTTCCACTATAAAACTAGAGCAATGTTGAAAAATAGCATTTTTAGTTACAAATACCACCAGATATAAAAGTGAAAGCGACCGTTATTGTCGTTACGTAATAGGTATATTATTAAGGTTGATGCAGCTTTGTATTTATTTTAACCTTATTAGTTATCATAATTGTAATTACAGATCAGTTTAAGGGTACGCAAATACTAGTAATCAGATAATGATAACTGATATCTCCTTACCAATCACCCATTAAAATCTTTTGTGCGCATTTTACTTGAGTTCTTTTGTTGCGTGTATTCTCGGGATACAAGAAGAGTAGCTTAATGTGGATTGCCAGATGCGAAAACACAGTTGCTGATCGCAACGAATAATTATTGTAAAAGCTTTTGTTTTCCCCGCGGATATATGGACACGATATATGCTACTAGACTACAGTGTCTAAAAGTGTCATCGAATAACTTGCCTTGGATAGGAGCAAATAGTTGTTTGCCATCACATGAACAATATATGAAAGTATATCTAAACGCTTTATTCCTAATTAAGTATTTCCAATTAAACACTGAAACTCGTCAATATGGAAAAACGAATTTCATATCTATAGAAATAGGAATCTGTGACTTTCAATCTGTCTCGTTCAAACTCAAACTTGGGTAATACAATACTTGGAAGTATCTAGTCAATGGTCTACTTATATAATCTGTTTGGTGACATTACATATGATTGTATTTTTTGACCTATCTGTATTTTCTTCTATAAGTTCCTCTAATGTAATGTATAACCAATGATAACTCTATGATATCCCACCAACCTAGTGCCATGCCAGTAATAATTTCAAAGGAAAGACTTGATAAAACGTAGAAAGTGGAAACAATAAGGATGATGTGAGTAGGTTACTTCAATGGATACTTTGAAACAATAAGGATGATGTGAGTAGGTAACTTCAATTTCTACCACACGTATTCTGAAATCCGCCATTTATAACTGATGATTCGAGATAGAGGAACCATCTTGCATTTTGATAATAATATTTTATAGAACGCGTTGATTGAACATGTTGAAACAGTTGATGATAATGCAATTTTAATGTTTATAATGTGCTATTGTTTTCATAGCTCGGTGAACTGAGACCCGGAGACTGAGAATGATGATTCCTAAAGCCTGGGATATGATGCCGTTATACCTTAGGTTTTTGGAGTTACTTTGATAACCTTATGATTTAATATTGGTATGATATTGATGAATGTACGATATTCATTGTAAGCAAAAAATGCATTACCCCACTTACATTATAAGCTGATAGTTACAATTCTACGATTGAAACTTTTCCATATTCATCAAATATGGCAGTCTTTTCTAGATTCATGAAACATGTCAAGTATGATGGTGTGATTTCGCAAATCTAATTACGATCAAATTTCACATTATACCTTTTATTGAAACATAATAAGCTACAGTGTGAAATCTCATCGATTCTAAGTACTTTTTCTCCTCAACAAATCAGGAAAGCTCAGCGCACTGCACCGATATTTCTTTCGTGTGCAACATGTAGAGAACAAGTCATTTCTTCATCATTAAACCGGTGATTATGATTGATATCCTTAGTGATGTGTTGCAAAAGGTACAGCGATCCGTGAGAGCAATCCCCTATGTCCTACTTCTCTGGTTTCCTAACCATAATAGCACTAGTTATAGCACGTGTAAAGTGTTAATTACTTTTTTTTTATTGCAATATTTTTTTAACTTACATTTAGGTTGAAGAGGATTATTAATAAAACAGTCTTATTCCAAGCGAAAATGTGTATTACAGTGTCCCATTGAACAATCAAATTCTTGACACACCACACAACTAAAATTCTGCTTCGTTATTAAAGGCCCAAATTGGCAAACCTCATTTATCAGGGAACGATCAGACAGCCGCAGCCGTGACATCCCGCTATCTCTAAGGTTCGCTATCTCTAAGGTTCGCTATCACTAACGTGTAAAGTCTATGGAGATCAGAATCCCGCTATCTCTAATAGACAAAAGGGTTCGCTATACCTTAAAAAAGGGTCCGCTACTTCTTATTTTTAATAAGGTTCGGTATTTCTAAGGTTCGATATCACTAATTTTAAATAAGGTTCGCTATCTCTAATTTTAAATAAGGTTCGCTATCACTAATTTTGAATAAGGTCCGCTATCACTAATTTATTGAAGGTTCGCTATCTCTAAGGTTCGCTATCACTAATTGCAATAAAGGTCCGCTATACCTAAGGTTCGCTATCACTAATTTTGTTTAAGGTTCGCTATCCCTAATTAATTAAGGTTCGCTATCTCTAAGGTTCGCTATCACTAATTTCGATTAAGGTTCGCTATACCTAAGGCTCGTTATCACTAATCTTAAATAAGGTCCACTATCTCTAATTTTAAATAAGGTCCGCTATCTCTAATTTCAAATAAGGCCCGCTCTCTCTAATTTTAAATAAGGACCGCTATAGCGCATCTTATTTGAAATTAGAGATAGCGAACCTTATTTAAAATTAGAGATAGCGAACCTTATTTAAAATTAGAGATAGCGAACCTTATTTGAAATTAGTGATAGCGAAACCTTAGAGATAGCGAACCTTAGAGATAGCGAGCCTTAGAGATAGCGGACCTTATTTAAAATTAGAGATAGCGAACCTTAGGGCTACAGGGATTGTTAAAATTAGAGATAGCGGACCTTATTTTATATTAGTGATAGCGAACCTTAGAGATAGCGAACCTTCAATAAATTAGTGATAGCGGACCTTATTTAAAATTAGTGATATCGAACCTTAGAAATACGGAACCTTATTAAAAATTAGTGATATCGAACCTTAGGTATAGTGGACCTTTTTCGTAATTAGTGATAACGAACCTTAGGGATAGCGAACCATAGAGATAGCGGTCCTTAGAGATAGCGAACCGTCGCCGCAGCAGCAGGCCCGATTTCCATACGATACGACCTTTTCCTGATGCTAGAACCACAACTTATAGCGCAAAAAGTGTTTGTGGGGGATGAAGCTGTCGATCGCGTCACCCACTTTTAAAGCCATAATATAATCTTTTTAATGAATTTGGTTAGCATAACAAATTATTTGTGATGTTTACACATGACCCAACCTTTCGGAAAAGAACCCGCTAAAAATGACTAATTGTTATGATCTCCTGTCGTAAAAACCTACTCCACAGTAAATATTATAATCATTAAACCGGTGATTATGATTGATATCCTTAGTGATGTGTTGCAAAAGGTACAGCGATCCGTGAGAGCAATCCCCTATGTCCTACTTCTCTGGTTTCCTAACCATAATAGCACTAGTTATAGCACGTGTAAAGTGTTAATTACTTTTTTTTTATTGCAATATTTTTTAACTTACATTTAGGTTGAAGAGGATTATTAATAAAACAGTCTTATTCCAAGCGAAAATGTGTATTACAGTGTCCCATTGAACAATCAAATTCTTGACACACCACACAACTAAAATTCTGCTTCGTTATTAAAGGCCCAAATTGGCAAACCTCATTTATCAGGGAACGATCAGACAGCCGCAGCCGTGACATCCCGCTATCTCTAAGGTTCGCTATCTCTAAGGTTCGCTATCACTAACGTGTAAAGTCTATGGAGATCAGAATCCCGCTATCTCTAATAGACAAAAGGGTTCGCTATACCTTAAAAAAGGGTCCGCTACTTCTTATTTTTAATAAGGTTCGGTATTTCTAAGGTTCGATATCACTAATTTTAAATAAGGTTCGCTATCTCTCATTTTAAATAAGGTTCGCTATCACTAATTTTGAATAAGGTCCGCTATCACTAATTTATTGAAGGTTCGCTATCTCTAAGGTTCGCTATCACTAATTGCAATAAAGGTCCGCTATACCTAAGGTTCGCTATCACTAATTTTGTTTAAGGTTCGCTATCCCTAATTAATTAAGGTTCGCTATCTCTAAGGTTCGCTATCACTAATTTCGATTAAGGTTCGCTATACCTAAGGCTCGTTATCACTAATCTTAAATAAGGTCCACTATCTCTAATTTTAAATGAGGTCCGCTATCTCTAATTTCAAATAAGGCCCGCTATCTCTAATTTTAAATAAGGACCGCTATAGCGAATCTTATTTGAAATTAGAGATAGCGAACCTTAGGTATAGTGGACCTTTTTCGTAATTAGTGATAACGAACCTTAGGGATAGCGAACCATAGAGATAGCGGTCCTTAGAGATAGCGAATCGTCGCCGCAGCAGCAGGCCCGACGGTAACATGAGTGGGCTTATTTCACCTTGAAGGCATGGATAGTCTTGCAAATATGGGCTAACTTCCCCTGGGCCATCCAATGTGCCATGAATTAGTAGGACTACAACTGGTATCTACTAGTCAGTTTATACTCTCATTTCCACATCGGTTGTTTCCATACGATACGACCTTTTCCTGATGCTAGAACCACAACTTATAGCGCAAAAAGTGTTTGTGGGGGATGAAGCTGTCGATCGCGTCACCCACTTTTAAAGCCATAATATAATCTTTTTAATGAATTTGGTTAGCATAACAAATTATTTGTGATGTTTACACATGACCCAACCTTTTGGAAAAGAACCCGCTAAAAATGACTAATTGTTATGATCTCCTGTCGTAAAAACCTACTCCACAGTAAATATTATAATCGGGAGAATGAATTCCAGATCATGCAGATGGTAGCATTAATATTCAGTGGGGTAGTCGGGGTGGCATGTGCCCCCCTCCTTCCCTTCTTAAGTTTCTGGAACCGGAAGAATTTGATTTGCTGTCGAAACCTTTGGAGCGTCGGTACATTTGAAATTTGGAGCTTCCCTAGTTTTTAAAAGTTGGCTACGCCCTATTGCGTAAATTACGTCGATTTGAAAAATACGCATAACATTACAAAAACCTTGAAAATTGAAAGTATGAAGTATGACTTCTGGCTTAGGTTTATTTTGGTGGGTGGGTGTGTTAAACTCAATATGTTTAACAATGCGATATTCAATTAATAATAATGAGTAATAATAATAATAATAATAATAATAATAATCTTACTATAAATAGGCTAATGTTGTATGTGTGTATGTATGTATGTGGTTTATGTAAAAGGATCCGTCAGTTTCGATACAAATGTCGCCAAATTCGTACGGGAGATCAAGGAATATACGGGAAATTGCCTCGACTTTATTTGGTTGAAATCGGTCAAGAATTGGCTGCAAAAACAGTGAAAATATGGGTAAAAACGGGTTTTTTGTTATGAAAAACTGCAGCTGGCAGGCAGCGCGGCAGCGCCGCGTGCGTAATGCGCACTACGCCAATGCGCGCGTAAACGGCGCAGAGCCACGCGACTTGCGAGACAGAGACCAATGGACATGATAATATCACAGAATTAAAATGATAAAAAAGGTACGAATAATAGGCCAACGGATTAAAGTAACTAAATGAAACGGGAACGAAACAAAGAAGGAAAGAATCTATTCAAGAAATGTAAGAAAAAAAGAAGCTAAAATAATCGGAATAAACATGGAAACGGTAAATCGCAAGCAGCAAATAAATAAAGAGAAGCTAAAATGGAATTGATTGGAACAAAGTAGCCCCATGTAGAAGAAACTGAAAGAAAGGGAAAAAGGAAATGTTAGAAGAGACAGATTTATATAAATAAAATGTACCTTTTCAATGATTCTACCTGTTCAGTAATTCTTCCTGTTATAGTGAACGCTCAGTTACTCATCTAGCGGGGACCCGCGCGAAGCGCGGGTATCCCGCTAGTAATAATAATAATCTTACTATAAATAGGCTAATGTTGGGTGTGTGTATGTATGTATGTGGTTTATGTAAAAGGCTCCGTCAGTTTCGATCCAAGTGTCGCCAAATTCATACGGGAGATCGAGGAATATACGGGAAATTGCCTGGACTTTATTTGGTTGAAATCGGTCAAGAATTGACTGCAAAAACAGTGAAAATACGGGTAAAAACGGGGTTTTTGTTATGAAAAACTGCAGCTGGTAGGCAGCGCGTCAGCGCCGCGTGCGTAATGCGCACTACGCCATTGCGCGCGTAAACGGCGCAGAGCCACGCGACTTGCGAGCCAGAGACCAGTGGACATGATAATATAGAAAGAAGGAAAAATAAATAGAAAATAAAGGACACAAAGGTACATGGACGGGTCACGGGATTATGATAACGGGATGAACACGTCCGCATACACGCTATGAGAGGACGTAATAAATACGGGGAAAAATGTGTGTTGAATAAACAACATGAAGCGGTACTATAAAGAAAAATGAAATTAAAATGACAAAAGAAGTACGAGTAATAGGCCAACGGTTAAAGTAACTAAATGAAACGGGCACGAAACAATGAAGGAAAGAAACTAATCAGGAAATGTAAGAAAAAAAGAAGCTAAAATAATGAGAACATAATTAAATAAAAAACATGGAATTGGGAAATCACAAGCAGCAAATTAAAAAAAGAAGCTAACAGGGAAATGTAAGAAATAACAGATTAAAAAAATAATGGGAACGGGGTTAAATAAATAAGTAACATGGAAACGGAAAATCACAAGCTAAGCAGCAAAAAAAATGTTTAATGGGAACAAAATAGCCCCATATAGAAGAAACTGAAAAGAAAGGAAATAAGGAAATGTAAGAAGAGACTGATTTATATAAATAAAATGTACCTTTTCAATGATTCTACCTGTTCAGTAATTTTTCCTGTTATAGTGAACGCTCCCATTTACTCATCTAGCTGGGACCCGCGCGAAGCGCGGGTATCCGCTAGTAATAATAATAATAATAATAATAATAATAATAATAAGGTAGTAGGCTAGTCGGGATACATCCTACCGGAAGTAAGGATCATTCAACATCATTCTGATGATGCCTATCGACCATGATAGGCGAAACCGTCAAGTGAGTAAAATATTTTGGTTTTGTGCATAAGAAAATTATTTTACTATTACAACACTATTATACTTAATGCGATGTCTATTGAGAAAATATAGTCAACTGTTTTTGAGAATAATTGACAGATGTTTTTGTGAGTTTGGTGACTACTATTCTATGTTCAGATATGTTACTACGTCATTGTTGCCGTTTTGCAGAAATGCAAACTTACCGGAACAATATCAATTACGTATTATTTTCATAATAATAAAATAAACCGGATGTTGAAATACATAACAATAATTCTTGGATCGAATGTGGTTTTTCTGACATCAATTATCATTACAAAAAAATGTAAATCAATGAGGCAAACAACAAATATTCTGTGGAATTCGCCCACAGAGGCATAATTTTGTGCAAAAATTTAAATAAATGGTTGTTTTTTATCTGCAGAAGTCTTTCCTCTTCTTGCTTCATTTAAAAATTCTCTATCTATTTAAACAAAATGAGATACATATGACGTCATAATGACACTACACTTTATCTTTAATCGTGTTTAATAAGTGATGCTCCTTTCGGTTATAACATTTTTCAAAATATATCATGGTTAATTTTTTATATGATGACCCGAATCAATAAAACGTTAAATTGTGTGGGCAGTTGGTGTGTTCAAATGTGATTTTAACATCCTCCCCTTACTATGTAGTTCACACTGTAGGAAGTAATTGCGTCAGCCGATTAATGTGTGAATAAATTTGACTGTGCATGTGATTTTATTGCTATTATAAAAGGAAATCAAGATTGAAACTCTGCAGTAATAGGATTTATTTTCATGTTGTGAGATTATCGTGGAATAGAATATCTGTAACATATAGAATGGGCAATGGAGTTGTAAGGTAAGTCATTGGACTGGCAGGGTGTTCAAGTAGCTGTTCAGAGTATTGGCGTATCCAGGGGGCAGAGTGCCCGACAGATAATTTTCAAGGGTACAATGGGGACGGCAAAGAGTAAAGTGTCCTTAAAATGACGAAAATGGGACAAAAAATTATTGACAAATGGGGACGAAAATTTGGCTTTGCCCCCTCACACTAAAATCCTGGCTACCTGAGTGTACACTCAAAGTGATTGTCCTAGATCAGAATTTCGAAAGAATTTTTGTATAAAGTATATGTGATAAGAATAATCTGTCAAACAAAGGAGTGATCTATTTGGACATTAATTGTTGTCCATTTCGGCGGTTGACACTTTCAACCACACAAAATCGAATTTTATTTATTTTCTCCGTATTGGTCTTTCTGATATGACACAAAACTAGTTTTGGACTAGATTTATTTTGAGATCACTGAGCTCAATTGACCTTGGTCTATTTTGATGCATTATGTAGATACCGAAATATCCTAGATCGTTTAATCATAGATCATGGTTTAATCCAATTCTTATTTGAATTGCAAGGACGATGCACCCTAGATATGTCAAACTGTACATTTTGTGGATCCTTATGAATAGAGGAACATATTGGTATGGTTTTAAACACAATCTTAACTTTGAAATTTAGCCCTGTACAAAATTCGATGACCTCTTCCCGCCAAAAGCTACTCCGGTACAATTGCACCTCCGGACTTCCCGGGCTCAACAATTACTACTTGTTTATAAGAAAACAAATATTTCTTTCGGATTAAAGTTTACGGCAAATCTGAATTCTAAAAAATCGAACCCTGTTTGTAGTTTAAATCATCTATAGCAAATTGCCTGCAGAACACTTTTTTCTATAATAGGATTTTAAGGGAACCAAAATAGTTAGCATGGTTTATAGCAATCTATTCAAATTAAGCAGGTGCCTATGTATTGGACAAATGACAATATTAATACATTGCAGTAGAGTTTCGCTTTTGCATTACTGTATGTAATATATCAGTGCTATAGGCCAACATGTAATTCACATTGAAATGTTTGTAGAAAAATTCGATAAGATGTGCCACGTTTTTCATTAGCAGCTGATGTTTAGTGCAAGCGTATGCTTGAAATGGGCTTTTGTGTACCATTTTGTCGAATTTGTCATTTAATGTAACACCGTCAGAGTTAAATTGAAAATAAATCGATGCTGAAAGCAGGGGAATGATTCAAATAAATGACTGACTGTATCAGCATGAATAGCGTTACTCAGCGTACTTTGCTCTTTTCAAGCATTGGCATTTTTTTAAAGCCACATTGAGACATATCTTGTACAAATTATTTGTCTAACTATTATGCTCCACGAATTGATCAATATGAATAGTTCCATTTCATGATAACAGTTCACGCTTTTTCATAAAATAAGTCAACTAATTCCTAGTGTTCATGGCGTTCTCGGCTAGCGTTCGTATGTTTCCGAATTCGACTCCTTTGGTTGCATAAAGTTTCTTGTCTCCGTGGCAAGGAACTAACAACATCTGTTATTTGCCCCTCTTTGCACGAAAACGTAGTTTCTGACTCATTTATATCAAGATTCGGCAAGTGGTGGGAAAGTGTGGTTTCTGAGTGAGGCTTTGATCTCAAAATAAAAGAGCATTTCCATGCCTAATGCTTATGCTTTTGCTTTACCTCTGGTTATACGATAACCTCTTTGCAGTATAGCACGTAATTACTGTCTGCAATTTGTATAATTATTCTCAATTGGTGTGCTTAAGATGATACAATGTTTGTAATCATGTGTATTAAATCCCAATTACTTCATGAATAATAACCATTGGCGATGCCATTATGTAACTTTTCTGTTCCCACATTTTCCCCCGTAGTTAGTCTTTCTATTTGGAGGATGTTGTGATTAATGGACCACATAAAGCTGGATCTGAAAATATTGTTTCTTGATAAACACAAATAAACCAATGTGTCACAAATGATAACATCGTTATAGATAGATGATTTGCAATAATTTTCAATACTAGGCTTATAGGCAATCAAAGGAAAGTAAAAAAGCGCCAGGAAAGTTATACAGCCTGTCTCAAAAAATTGTGCAAGTGAAAAGCGCCCTCTTTGGCAGTTAGAAAATAATGCTGTGGCATGACGCTTACATAGACATCAAGGGCGCAGTCTTAGCTCTCAAATGCCGTTTGTTCTGTTCAATTTGCTTGTTTTAATCTCGAGATATGTTTAGTTAACAACGAAAGGGTAAAATCACAATTGTGGCACTTTTACTAAGGAAGAGGCTGTACCTGATGTAAATCAATGATAGCATTAAGTTTATCAAGAGTTCCTTCGTGAAATCAAAAGAATGCATCGATTACACAACAATACAAAATAGTTTTTTACTGTTTTTACTATTCATGATACAGGTATAATGATTGCCAAAGATGGCGCTTTCCACTTGCACAATCTTTTTTGACACAGGCTGTATTATACAAACCAATAAGCCATTTTTGTCGAGTTTAACTGTGTGCAAAAATAGTTGAAAATATCTTAGCACTGACTGACCTATTGTTTGGATTGAGTTAGGATACTTATAGTATAATTTTATACGTTAGTGTTCGGGTAAAGCAAATGACTCAAGTATAATTTCCTACCAGTGTATGCTCTGAATGCGTAAACAGTTGAAGTTGAGTACAATCACAACATTTATTGCCATTTAATTTCCATCCAGGGTATTTACAAACATCAAAAATAATTTGCCACTTAAGCACACCATCAATATCATTTTTATCTGCTTCTAAAAATGTTGTTTTTGATCTAGTATAAACAAGAGATACGATTAGTTGACTTGAGTGGTGAGCTAACAACACTCTATTTGAATTGAAATACTTGAAATTCAAGATTGTGATATTAGTAAAATGTTACTACTGGTCAAAAACGTTTCAGGATGCTCTTTGCATCACTAATATTTTAAATGTCATTGATGCCTTCGGGGAAACTAACGGCATTACTATACTGCGCCAATAAAGTATCCTTACACTTGGAAAAATAATCACAATTTCCAAATATTTACAATATTGGAGTAAATTAGTTTTTTTAATAGATGACAAAAGTGACAAACTGGCCTATTCAAAACTCCACAGACCACAATCTGGTTCGAGAGTGGTGAATGGCTAATTTATGCCTTTGGCTGTAATATAATACAAAAGGAACAAAAGAAAACTGACACAAAAGAACTGACAAATAAAATGAAAGTTATGAAAAGTACAGAGAAGTAGAAACTGAAATAAAAACTGCTTTAAATAACGCTTCGTTGAAGAAACTGTGTCTATTCAATTGCTTGTAATTTTACTTCTTGAGGTCACATTGGATTCAATATGGTGTCATAATGTGCAGAATTAGATAGTGCATCTATTTAAAAAACAAATTTACCCCAATATTGTTCAGTTTTGATTCTTGTTATTTTTCCAAGTGTAAGGATACTTTATTGGCGCAGTATATATACCAAGCATATCAGGAAATGTTGAGATGAGGAGCATGTTTGTACTTATTTTATTAGATTACATAGATTTGGAAAATTGGAATGTAGTCATGAATATAATAAGAAACGTTTTACAGAAAGTTCAAATTAATTAAAAGAATCATTATCAGTGTGTTGTATGACCATTGCGTGCATAGGCTTGACATAAGCACAGTTGGATGTGAGTTTCATAATGACGTTCATAACATAATGTAGAATAAGGTTAGAGGCTATTTATACATTTATTTATTAGTGTTTGTAAGTGGTACAATTGCTGCTAAATACGTAAATAAATGAACATGTAAGTAACACTTATACATACAATGAAAAGAATAAATTTTCTATCGGAACCTTCATGTCTGGTATAAAAAAGCAGGTTTTTATGTAGTTTTAATATGGTTTATTTTGTTTAAACAGTCATTCAACACAAAATTATTGAGAACTAACCTCAATATTTCGACGTGTGACACACGTCCTCCTCAGGAGAACTCCAAAGATGTTGTGAAGGAGTTGACTTCACGATTGACCTGAGATGATCTTAGGTCTAATCAATGAAGTGTACAGTGTCGGGATCTCGAGGCCCTGGTCACTGATGAGTTGCGGCATGTGTATCCTGATTTGTATGGCTTCTCTCACTAAGCGTGGGTACTCTCTGTCTTCTCTGTCAATCACTTTAACATTTATTGGTTTATTTTGTTGTCTTCAAAAGATTTATGGAAATTATTGTACTAAGATGTTGACAACATATCTAAAAGACTGGCAATGAAATTCAACAAAGGGGGTTCTCTTCCTAACGTTTGGAGAACACATTTCATATTCATCGTAACGAAAACGACGATAATTTGTCTAAGCACAGTACACACACTTGTCAACATTCATCAAGTATCACTATGGACCACAATGTCCTCATTCCAATGGCATAGTTCAATAACCTCAATTAAATGGGATCCATACAATCAGCGCAAGATCACCAAAGTTGAATCCATCCAACGTCAAGCAGCTCGCTTCGTCATGAATGACTACAGTAGAGAGAGCAGTGTCTCCGCCATGCTGGGTGAGCTCAACTGGGATTCCCTACAACATCGACGTGCTGTGTCTAAAGTCACCATGATGCACAGAATCACCAATGGGCTGATCGGCATCTCTCAAACCCAGCTGAAGCCATTAAAAACACCTACCAGAGGCAACAGCAGGCGCTTCCACATCACAAACTCCCGAACCACTATGATGAAGGGCTCATTCTTTCCAGACACCATCCGTCTATGGAACTCGCTCCCAGAGGCCAGAGCTGGAGACGTCACCTTCTACTAGCGCATCCACAACAATGTTTTTAATCCTGTATATAATTGTCACTGCACTTACCAGCTCCATGCTCTTCAACATCAATCTTTTTATCCTGTACATATGCTGTTCAAGTGAAGCATGTTGTGTGCGCTTGTATGCTTGCAAATCAACCAATGTGCGTCAATGCTCTTTTAAAGTTTTGCACAGTGCCGGAAGAAGAAGAACCAATCATAGTGCAAAAGTTGACCTCAAGTTGTAGGGGGTTACGGTTCGCTATCTCTAAGGTTCGCTATCTCTAAGGTTCGCTATCTCTAAGGTTCGTTATCACTAATTACGAAAAAGGTTCGCTATACCTAAGGTTCGATATCACTAATTTTGAAAAAGGTTCGGTATTTCTAAGGTTCGATATCACTAATTTTAAATAAGGTTCGCTATCTCTAATTTTAAATAAGGTCCGCTATCACTAATTTATTGAAGGTTCGCTATCTCTAAGGTTCGCTATCACTAATTTAAAATAAGGTCCGCTATCTCTAATTTTAACAATCCCGGTATCCCTAAGGTTCGCTATCTCTAATTTTAAATAAGGTCCGCTATCTATAAGGTTCGCTATCTCTAAGGTTCGCTATCACTAATTTCAAATAAGGTTCGCTATCTCTAATTTTAAATAAGGTTCGCTATCTCTAATTTTAAATAAGGTTCGCTATCTCTAATTTCAAATAAGGTTCGCTATAGCGGTCCTTATTTTAAAATTAGAGATAGCGGACCTTATTTGAAATTAGAGATAGCGGACCTTATTTAAAATTAGAGATAGTGGACCTTATTTAAGATTAGTGATAACGAACCTTAGGTATAGCGAACCTTAATCGAAATTAGTGATAACGAACCTTAGAGATAGCGAACCTTAATTAAATAGGATAGCGAACCTGAAACAAAATTAGTGATAGCGAACCTTAGGTATAGCGGACCTTTATTGGAATTAGTGATAACGAACCTTAGAGATAGCGAACCTTCAATAAATTAGTGATAGCGGACCTTATTCAAAATTAGTGATAGCGAACCTTATTTTAAATTAGTGATAGCGAACCTTATTTATAATTAGTGATATCGAACCTTAGAACTAGCGAACCTTATTCTTAATTAGTGATATCGAACCTTAGAAGTAGCGGACCTTTTTTTAGGTATAGCGAACCCCTTTCTCTATTAGAGATAGCGGGATTCTGATCTCCATAGACTTTACACGTTAGTGATAGCGAACCTTAGAGATAGCGAACCTTAGAGATAGCGGACCTTAGAGATAGCGGGATGTCACCGTTGTAGGGTATACGTTTTTGTACCCAAATATTCAGAGGTCATTCAATTAATATATAAATGTATTGGGGTTAAAGAACTGTACCAGATGACAATGTTATTTAAATGACATAGATAAAGCTATATTATAATGGGATGGAAGGTGTCACCTTGTCCAGATAACTTTAGAATGGTTTAACTGGTTTTGACAAGTTATCATAAAAATGGTTACGGAAGGAGTTGCGAGGGAATCTCTCACGAAATTGAGAAATCTCTCAGTGTACACCACTAAAATATGCCACAAATTCATTCTCTGATGAAAACCCGCAAACGTGCGATTTTACCCATAATGTGACATGTTACGTATATAACATAAAATAATTATTCTGTTATATGTTAAAACCGCAGCAAGGATATTTGATCCTTTTGTATTAAATGACACAGGAGTCGTTTTGAAGCTCTAACGAAGAGGTTGAGCAATACACAACCTATTGGTTTCCCGTCCGGTGCCCTAGAATGCTCCGATACACCACCAATTGGCTTCGACTAATTGTGGGACTATCTCTTGCAATCGTTTTAGCTAAAGAAAGTATATATCTGTGGCCTTAACCCGAGGGTAACGATGATATCAACGCTCGAGGGTAAAGGGTATTGGTGTTTTTTTTTTCTCTTAAGTCAATAATTATTCGACATTGAGTCTTAACAATACTTTATATAGGAAATTTAGGTGAATGTTATCATTTTATTGAAAACGGTTTGGCATAATAATTTAAACTATTTCATCCAATTTACTAGAAACGTCATACCTTTGTTTATAATTACAGTAAATCCAAGATCGAGTGATCAACCTTAGTAGCTTAGTTAGACGACGTTTAATTCATTAGAATAGTATAATATAACTAGGCCATCTGGGTAGCGTGGGAGAAAGATAATGTTATATTCGAAGCGCTGGAAAAAGTTAATACCCAGTCTAATAAATTCAAGTTTCCCCGTCTTATAATGTGATTAATGAGGATATGAAAACCATGATTATTGTCACTCACCTGTTGCCACATTCAATCTATCTGAAATTCACTTAGCTGACTTTGTAATATGGTTGCCTCAAACTGATACCCGGTAAATCTTTTTGTAACCATTCGAGCTGGATGAAAAAGTGTAACAGGAAGCAATGAAAATATTCACAAGTTATGTAATGAACAAATTGAAGTCACAGCTTGTTTAATGTCTTCGAATTTTGAAAGTAAGAGTAAATATATTTAGGCAAAGTTGATATTTTCGTCAAATCTGCATGGAGAGAAATGTTCCCGGTTAGGAGAAATGAGCTACATCCGACAACTATAGGGTCATTTAAATGTTTTCTTTATTAATTAGTAGGAAACAGAAAAATTTATAGTATTGTTTACATTAGAAGGAAGCAATATTCCGGACGGCATACTAAGAAGCACCACACGGATAACGCCAAGTTCAGTTCACTACGTGCTTCACGTATTGATCCGTTATAGTACATAGAAAATTGCCTCGGGTAATGCCATCTCTAACACTTGAGATGTTAAGAATATTGACAACTAACTGATTTATTTTTATTTTCATAACCCGAATACTTATATATTACTTATAAATATTATTTCGCAACCAGCGATGGTTCATGTGATTCTTTTCTTATGTGGTGCTTACTTGTAAGGTGTGCCAAAAAGCAGGCCACAAAATGCCTCCATATCGTACAACTGTTTTGTATGTGCATCATCACTTGTTTTTATTATTGTTATATAATTCTTTTTTTTTTAATGATGGCTATGTTGAAAATTTTAGCTCAGGGAATCATTCGCTCTTCAGGTTATGTTATTTAAAGTAACATTTCTCAGACCCACTACACTTGTTTGCATCAAATCCTCCAAGCAATAAGCAACACCATCTCACAACCCGAACAGCTGAAACAGCCAACGAAATTTCAAAATAAGAAACGAACCTTGAATTAAAACGAGCTTATACTCGACTCGCTAGCAATTAGCGATACAATTTTCACCAATGACCTGGATTGTCATTTTTTATTACAACTGCAAACGATTCAGCTCATTGGTCCAATTTCAACCGTTCATCGTTTGCGACTGATGTATAGTTTATTAGCCCCAAGTGATATTTTTAGATACAACTAGACATCAGGAAACGCACGAATGTCCCGTACGTGTAATATCAAATTTAAAAAAAAGATATGACTTAAGTTATGAAAAGTTTCCCTTCATATAAAGCGAGGTTTAACAGGAAACAACAGGGTGCAATTTTAGCTTGTTTTGCTTGATCGAATACGTATTCTTAGAATTCGAACTCTTATTAGAATTGCCCTAGTTTAAGCACACAATACCTTGTTAATAAAGTTCCGTAATCGGTACATTATTCCCGACATCATTACAATTATTACGTCAGGAGCATATTATGTATTCGGTATTATTTAAGGTCGATACAGCAATGTTTACATAATTTAGTATTGAACATGAACCATCGCTGGTTGCGAAATAATATTTATAAGTAATATAAAATTATGTTAACCTTATTAATTATCAACATTACAATTGTTATAAAAGAACAATTTACGGGAACGCAATTAATCAGGTAATAACTTTTCACCAATCACTCATTAAAACCTTTTGTGCGCATTTACCTTGAGTTCTTTTGTTGTGTCTATTCTCGGGATACAAGAAGAGTAGCTTAATGCAAATTGTCAGATGCGAAAACGCTGTTGGTGATCGCAACGGATAATTATTGTAAAAGCTTTTGTTTTCCCCGCGGATATATGGACACGATATATGCTACTAGACTACAGTGTCTAAAAGTGTCATCGAATAACTTATAGGAGCAAATAGTTGTTATCACATTGACAATATAAAAAAGTATATTAACACACTCTCTTCATTCACAGGTTAATATTTTCAGAATAAATTTCCGTTATATATTGAAATTTTAATCACAACAGTGACCTTTAAATGTCACTTCTGAATAGGAACCAGTGACCATTCGAACGCTGTCACCCAAAATAGGGTTATACGATACTTTATTCTTCCTTGTCAATGGCTATTTATATGGACCGGGAGGGCATTAATTATCTTGCAAATATCCTTGTTACATAATACTTTTTTGCATAGGTGCTATAAGGTCCTCTAATGCAATGTAAGATATAACTCTATGACATCATATATCCAACCGACCTTTAGGGCTAGTAGTATTTAATGTGAAAAGTAATAATAAACATGACAAACGTAGCAAGTGTAAAACAATAAGGATGATGTGAGTACTTCTATGGATTCCTTTTGAATCAATTTACAAGGTTTCTCTCTTGACAATTGATGCACTATAGTGAATCTCTCCTTTGCATGGCTAATGGAATATCTTAGCGTTCTAACGACTTAATAACAGGAATTGATCTTGACCGGACGCTTATTCTAATATCCACCATTTATAATTTACGCTTTGAGATACAAGAGTGAAAGAGTTGATGATAATGCCATTAATCATGTTAATGTGCGAATGATGGTTATTTTAGAGTCTGCACAGACAATGTACCTGGAAAATGTATGTTGTGTCTATATGACGTCCATAGTTATATCCATACATGCTTTCTGCCTTTTTCCGTTAGAAGTATTAACGTCCAAACTAGACCTCAACAAATACCAGGGGCGCAACCCCTTTCTAGCAGCCAACAAAAAATACTTGGGCCAAGTGGCCCAAATTACCTGACCCGAGTAGCGGTACGTCGTCGGGTACGTCGTCCATACTACGATCCAACATAAGTGTTGAAGAAGTGATGCTCGGATTAGCCAAGAAAATTTCACTCGTGAGTTTTCATTCATTCTTGCTTCTTCTACATTATAACTATATACTATCAGTCTTGAAATTAGAAAGCCCCTTTTACAGGTATCAGCAAACATGAAAATGTAATTTGCTTTACTGATTTGACATGCTCGCAATGTATCGCATAACATAGGGACATCAAATTACACATGTACCTGTATGAACTCTTTAAGTTCCTGTATTTTCCATTAGGACTTACAAATGAGGACAAATTTGTAACACTTGATTTCGAACTAGATAGCCCTGATCCTACTATAGTCCATTAGAAATTGTGCTTGGTATTGGGTTAAAACGAGGAGCATACAGTATGCTCCTTCTTATACATATCCCAAAAGGCGCAAGACGGATTGAAAAATCTTTAAAGCTGAATTTACACTCGATCGCTTTTGCAGAACAGCACATGCTCAGTGTGCAAAAATAGAGTCGAATATGAGAACTGACCACGTTTAAATTCAATTTGGGCGACGTTTACGAGCCCAAACTGCCCAGATCTTTCGTTTGGGTTTTTTTGTTGATATGTTTTAATTCGCTATATGCATGCAAAATCAGTCATTGTTTGGCCAGAAGTGAATTGAGTTCGACGAAAATTGATGAAAGAATCAGGTCCATGCCTCCTATACACTTAGAGAACGAGGACCGAGGCAAGTTTCATCCACATATGGCTAAAGGTGATAAAATATACATTAATCACTGGAATCATAAACCTGTTCAGTGGAAGCACCTGGATCTCTCACCCCTAAGAAGATCAGCACTCGGTCACCATTGTGCAAGGTCTTCATCGCTGTTTTCTGATATTCAAGGAGAGTCTTGTCAAATGAAAGTGCAACCATAGACATATATCATGCAATTTTGATGGCAAAATTGAGGCAAACCATCAAGTGAAAAAGGGCGGTGGCAGGAGTGGGTCTGCTCTCCTGTACCATATTCTCAGTTTGTCAATCTGCCATTCACGACACAGGCGTCCGATAACCATATTGTAAGTCCTATCTTCATAATACCAGGTCTGCTAGTGATCAATGGAGGTGAGCCTTAGCTGAAAAGTGGCTCATGGTGCAATCGGCAGACTTCCATTTCGTTGACATAGGTTTCGAAAAAATTTAAGACAAGTGAATTGGGGTGTGCAGTGACCATGTTAAAAAGTGGCTGGTAAAGTTATCTTGTTCTGCGAACATTGACTGTCCCTCGTACTGCGGTATAACTATAATTAAACAATCAGCATCAAAAAGATCGCTATTTGTAACAACGCCTCCGTCAATGATGATATAATATGCCATTAAATTTGCTGAAATTATCCTTTTAAATTAATTTTCTGATGACATTTATATTAAATTGCATTCACTTTGCTAAAGTAATTTTAAAGTACATTATAGATTTTCCTTGAAAGTAATAATATTTACAAAGTGCAATGTACATTTAATAATAACACGTAGGATGTGCATTTTAGTTGTCAGAGTGGGTAGCCAGACAGCGAAACAGGCAAAACGTGGCTTTTGTGATTTAAATGTAATGACTTCTCAAAGTGCTGAGTATTTCGATTTTAAATGTTACAGAATATTGAATATTTGAATACAACTCTGGAGGCACATAATAACAATAGGGTACTTCATGAATTGTGATTGCATTCTTGTTCGTGTGTGGGTTTGCAATCAAGTTATAAATGGCATACTATTAAGAACATACTTAAGTCATATCCTACTTAAATTAAGGAGTTAATAGAGCTGAAATAAACCTCCTTACCCTGTTTCCCGTCTAGTGACCAAGATATAAAACAACAATGCTACAACAGCAAGTCGAAAACACTAACACCAATAAATGAAGACAGTGTATGCATTACTGAGCCTACCACTAAATATAGCGCTTCAAAATTAGCTCAGGTAATTATATTTAGTAGATAATAAGACAATACTCCTTCTCCGCCGAGTTTAGTCTGGTAATCAAAATACGTGGGTCGATTTCCCAAATGAAGGCTGTACTCTGTTCTTTCTTTATAATGGTAGTTTCAAGACAGCTATACTCATCCATTGCTTATACCGGCATTAAGATTATCACCTTGCTCTAGAAAGCCGTAATGATGGACGATGTTCCCGATCTACATAAACATGTCTTGTAAGAATTTACAAATTCTTAGAAATTTTAATCTGAAATGGTCTGGTCATATTGATAAATACATCGTGTATCAGACTATTAGTCATCGTCATTGTCAGACATTCGTTGGTTGCACAAATGAAGAGCTTATTTCCAAACCGTGTTAAGTCCACACACCCATGTTTCTGATTTACCTGTGCAATATTGGAATGGGTTGTAATGCTATATGTATTATAATTTCAGTTGGATGCACCATTACAAAGCAAACAGTGGATGGACGCACAGTAACAATACTGTGTGAGGCCTTTGTTTCCCAAATGAGAACAATTACTGCATATTGTTATGCAGCATTGTTATGGTAAATAATGGCTTATTGATGGTACAACTCATTGTTGTAATGTCAAGCTTGTCAAAGTAATTGTGATTGTATCACACAAGTAAATGAGACACATGGGATTGTGGACTTAACACGGGTTGGAAAAAAGCTCTTCAAATATCAAAGAAATGAGAATTTCTCGTAAAGATATAATTATAGTCATCAAGTGAGAGTCGCAATCTCAGTTTGATTTGATCAAATGTATATTCAATAATCAGTAATGATATGTGTATCAGTCACAGAATAATTTGTATTGTCTTGTTGTCTTTATCTGTAAATGTTGATACGGTTAACTTATCATTTAATATCGACTAAGTAACATCAAAGCTCTCATCGCATTTTCATTGCATTTCACCGTAATTTGAAGGAACATGTCACAGGTTTGAAAAAGACAGCTAAAATGTAAACGTCCTGAAGCATGTGAAGTATGTGGTCGATATTTTGCACCTGCTTAAGTGTGCATTTGATACTCGTCTACAAAAAGGCTGGGATGTATAGAGCAAATCTCCTCTCTGGGATTTTGTACTAGTTGCTTCACTCGAACTTCAGTAGTTTAAAAGGGAGCTTATGAAGCTTATAACAACAAGGATACGTTGTTTCCATCTGTTCTCCATCAATATCTTGACGGGGTGTAAAACTATTGAAATATGAAAAAACCAGGGAGTAGTCCAAATGGCAGCTATGCTATGGGTATCATTTTAATTTGACAGTTTGGCATGCTCCCGGCAAAGTTCCGCCGGCTACGGTAGTAAAGACAGCTATAGGGGGAAGGAAGCATTGACACGTCTTGAAAGAGTACAAGATAGAGCTTCCTTTAATGGTTACCAACTGGCTTCTGTTTCACGTGTTCGCGCAAATATTGTTTTTCATTATTGTCTTTTTTAAAGTTGACTCTCTCGTATTAGATCTTTATAAGAACGTAAAGCTCAAAAATTAGTTATCATACATTATAACTAAACTGAGCTCAAAAAGAAACTTATAATTTTTTACAACGCGTGAATCACAAGGTCATATCTTAAAATACTGTCAATCAAAATGAACCAAAATCACACACAGGATTACTTTAATACTCTACTCAAAACACATGTCAGCAACCAAGCCGTTGTCCAACTGACACAACAGCAAAATGCACTGTCATGGGATAGCTTCCTGGACTTCCTCCACTTTCACAGCCCAACATTTGGCACCCAGCACAAAAAATCTGTGAGAATGCACACAAGATCCTTGCACAGATGATAAAACGGTGCTGCTTCCTGCTTTTCATACACTTTTTTCATGAAACAGGGCTGGGCTGTGAATGTGTTCCAGGAAGTTGTTCCATGTCAGTGCATTTTGCTGTTGTGTCAGTTGGATAACTGCGTGGTCATTGACATGTGTTAAGAGTAGAGTATTGAAATAAACCTATGTGTAATTTTGGTAGAATTTGATAGACAGGATTTCAAGATATGACCTTGTGAAAAATTATAAGTTTCTTTTTGAGCTCAGTTTATATATAAAGTACCGGAATTCCCATTCTATTGATGCTAAAGACAAAAACAACAACAAAACAAACAAAAACAAAAAACAACAACTACAAAATAGCTACAATGAATTTGGAGATACAATTCGTGACTACTAGTATTAGACCATGATCACAAAGTAATAATCTATTGTTACCAGAGCTTACCAGCATCAACATATTCTGCCAATATGAAGAGAATTTAATTTAATTTCAACTTTGAAAATGACATAGTTGCTGTGATATGTAGGTTAGTGTAACGTGTAATAATATTAACGTAACAAGTGGAGCAATAGTGTCGAATATGCCATGCAGTAATGTTATATTGCATCTTAATGTAGCCATTATGCATGTAATATATGCGTGTATCATTGAATAAGACACTTGCCCGATCCAGATAGCATGTCATCGTCATATTAAAGTAACGTCAGACATGTCAGACATGTCTAACACGGCTTGCACACATCATAAGTATAAGAAATATCATTTCCTAGCAAAAAAAAATATTCTACTGTAATTTCAAAAGTGCTAATTTTGATAGATAGAAACAGGTATAACATAATCGCTTGCTACCAAGATGCGATTAGGGAACAAACGAAAAGATCGACGACGTCCTATAAACGAAACTAGTTTAATCCTCGATTACGTTTGTACAAAAACATCGGTCTGAAGAATTTTTTTTTTTTTTTACAACATCAAACGTTCTGTTTTGTTACGTCTCATAACTATCTGACGTTTATCAGGTGTAGCATTGTCGTGGTCAAAATGGAATATGTAACAATATTGTTTTTAATGGAATTAAGAACTCATAGGGTGTTGAAATTCTGGCAGAGTTTTGTAATATATGAAAAGCTCGTGCGCTAAAAGCCGTTTTTCTCTCATATTGCAACAAAGCAGTCAAAACTATTAATATGTATTTTTAACACGTTGTTAAAATTAGCATATATAAATGACAAAATACAGCGTTTCAATGTTCCACGGTCACAAATAACACAAAGTACTTTTGTTTGGTACGAAAAAAACATTGACCACCAGCTGAGAAAAGATAAGAAGGGAGAAAGAAGAGACTCGTTTGAGATAATTTGATAAAAACAGTATAATTTGATCTCTGTATCTATGAAAGATTCTTTTAGTAATTGGTTTTGAGTGATGCAACAGGCATCACGTTTATTTGGTCCTATCCCATGTATACCAACATGACCAACGGGAACCAATGGCTCTGAACATTGGCATAGTGCTATCGTTATTTACAGGGGCGTAGCGTGAGTCATCATATGGGAGAGGCGCCGATGGGGGCGGGCGGGTCTGATGGGGTGGGGGGGGTTGATTGCACAAGCCGTTTTTCAGCAATTTTCTTGTGGGATTTTCTTAATTTTCAAATCGATTGACGCCATGCCACTGGTTGTTTATCTACGTTAAGAAATTACTAGCACTAATGTTTATTGTGCGATAGATGGTGCCATCTGACAGTACCTATCAGGGAACCAAACTACTTCAGGACCAAACTCGCCGTTGTGCCTCAATCATGGGTAATGTGATATCTGTAATAAGTTGATTCTTTGAACGTCAAAAAAGAATGGGCTTTTCCAGTTGAAATTCATATACCCCATACGGAAGACATGACATTAATCTTCCACACAGGGTGTGTGAATTTCAAATGGGGTCACCTGAACGGATAACTCCATTTGGAATCTGTACCCCAGTGTGGGAGATTAAGGTTATGTCTTCTATTGGGGTGTATAGCTCATTGGTAGCTCGTATCACATGAACTACATCCAGCGCCTTACATATAGCTCCTGATTAACCCATTTATCTCTCGGCAGATGTTATCTGCTGTCGTTCCTCCGATGATTATTTCATAGACATAATACGTTACCTTTGATTCCATCGAAAATTGCGGTACTACTATGTTGACATAACATGCACATTAGTAGAGTACAAAGAACTGTGCGAGGAATGATGGCGTCATGTATGTAAGCATAGACAGAACACGTAGTGAATAGAGCATTACTAAAGACAAGCTAAAAGCCAGGATTGTGAATTAGTGAAGTATTTATTCATCAAATGTCCGTCGGTGGGTCAGTTTGTCATCGGACCAATTACAAAGCCCATTTGTTGATTTACCGCAAAACAAAGTGCCACTTTCAGGAAAAGTACCTGTAGTTTGCAAATGGCTCGTTCGGGAGCTGTTTATTCGAGACGTTCCGCTTTGGATGACCTAAAAAGTTGTCTGAACAGCCCCAATGTTTTGTCATATTTTCGAGTAGCTCTTCCTATAGATCTCCTTTATCATCTTGCTTTAGCCATAAGAAGCATATGTGTGAGAGAGGTATATTTCGAGACTCCGAACTACGATTTCTATAATGTGTAGTTGTAAACCATCACCTTTTGCCCAACAGAAACTCATCGGTCAAAAATTTAAGTCTATTCTTACTTATTAAAGTATCGTTTGGTTAAAATTCCTACCTTTAGTCTTATGCGAAAGTCCCCTACTTGATTTGGATAAATTCGACTCGCAAGTCTTTGTACTACCTCTTTATATATAGCTTTGTTCATACGCATTGAAAGGAGCATTATTTAAGAAATAAAGGGTAATGCATGATCCTTTACACGAAAATAATGTGTCCGAGGCAGTAAAACGTAAATAATGGGTGAGGCGCAGCCGAACCCATTATTTAAACGATTTTACTGCCGAGGGACACATTATTTGCGTGTAAAGGATAATGCTGCACCCTTTATTTCTATTCTATTACCACAAAATAGTGCGATTTAAAGAGAAAAGATATAATTATAGTCATCAAGTGAGAGTCGCAATCTCAGTTTGATTTGATCAAATGTATATTCAATAATCAGTAATGATATGTGTATCAGTCACAGAATAATTTGTATTGTCTTGTTGTCTTTATCTGTAAATGTTGATATGGTTAACTTATCATTTAATATCGACTAAGTAGCATCAAAGCTCTCATCGCATTTTCATTGCATTTCACCGTAATTTGAAGGAACATGTCACAGGTTTGAAAAAGACAGCTAAAATGTAAACGTCCTGAAGCATGTGAAGTATGTGGTCGATATTTGCACCTGCTTAAGTGTGCATTTGATACTCGTCTACAAAAAGGCTGGGATGTAGAGCAAATCCACAATTTCCTCTCTGGGATTTTGTACTAGTTGCTTCACTCAAACTTCGGTAGTTTAAAAGGGAGCTTTTGAAGCTTATAACAACAAGGATACGTTGTTTCCATCTGTTCTCCATCAATATCTTGTGACGGGGTGTAAACTATTGAAATATGAAAAAACCAGGGAGTAGTCCAAATGGCAGCTATGCTATGGGTATCATTTTAATTTGACAGTTTGGCATGCTCCCGGCAAAGTTCCGCCGGCTACGGTAGTAAAGACAGCTATAGGTGGAAGGAAGCATTGACACGTCTTGAAAGAGTACAAGATAGAGCTTCCTTTATTGGTTATCAACTGGCTTCTGTTTCACGTGTTCGCGCAAATATTGTTTTTCATTATTGTCTTTTTTAAAGTTGACTCTCTCGTATTAGATCTTTATAAGAACGTAAAGCTCAAACATTAGTTATCATACATTATAACTAAACTGAGCTCAAAAAGAAACTTATAATTTTTTTTTTTACGCGTGAATCACAAGGTCATATCTTAAAATACTGTCACTCAAAATGAACCAAAATTACACACAGGATTACTTTTAATACTCTACTCAAAACACATGTCAGTAAACCGTTGTCCAACTGACACAACAGCAAAATGCACTGTCATGGGACAGCTTCCTGGACTTCCTCCACTTTCACAGCCCAACATTTGGCACCCAGCACAAAAAATCTGTGAGAATGCACACAAGATCCTTGCACAGATGATAAAACGGTGCTGCTTTCTGCTTTTCATAAACTTTTTTCATGAAACAGGGCTGGGCTGTGAATGTGTTCCAGGAAGCTGTTCCATGTCAGTGCATTTTGCTGTTGTGTCAGTTGGATAACTGCGTGGTTATTGACATGTGTTAAGAGTAGAGTATTGAAGTAAACCTGTGTAATTTTGGTAGAATTTGATAGACAGGATTTCAAGATATGACCTTGTGAAAAATTATAAGTTTCTTTTTGAGCTCAGTTTATATATAAAGTACCGGAATTCCCATTCTATTGATGCTAAAGACAAAAACAACAACAAAACAAACAAAAACAAACAAAAAAACAACTACAAAATAGCTACAATGAATTTGGAGATACAATTCGTGACTACTAGTATTAGACCATGATCACAAAGTAATAATCTATTGTTACCAGAGCTTACCAGCATCAATATATTCTGCCAATATGAAGAGAATTTAATTTAATTTCAACTTTGAAAATGACATAGTTGCTTTAATATGTAGGTTAGTGTAACGTGTAATAATATTAACGTAACAGGTGGAGCAATAGTGTCGAATATGCCATGCAGTAATGTTATGTTGCATCTTAACCCTAACCCGCCTGTATACTACAAAATACTACTTGATATATGCGCTGTTCGTGCGTGCATCCCACGTGGTGTGATGACGCAATCGCCCTAAGTGATATATAGGCACGGTTTCGCTGGCCAGCGAAGCCCAAGACCCGTGGCAAGATGTCGCCGACCGAGTGCCTGGCATGCGAGGGGTCTCGGGTTCGAATCCCTCTTTCCCTTCCCGTCGCCAAAAAGCCCTTAGGGGTTAGGGTTAATGTAGCCATTATGCATGTAATATATGCGTGTATTATTGAATAAGACACTTGCTCGATCCAGATAGCATGTCATCGTCATATTAAAGTAACGTAAGACATGTCTAACACGGCTTGCACACATCATAAGTATAAGAAATATAATTTCCTAGCAAAAAAAAATATTCCACTGTAATTTCAAAAGTGCTAATTTTAATAGATAGGAACAGGTATAGCATAAATCGCATGCTACCAAGATGCGATTACAACATCAAACGTTCTGTTTTGTTACGTCACATAATTATCTGACGTTTATCAGGTGTAGCATTGTCGTGGTCAAAATGGAATATGTAACAATTTTGTTTTTAATGGAAATAAGAATTCATAGGATGTGGAATTTCTGGCAAAGTTTTATAATATATGAAAAGCTCGTGCGCTAAGAGGCGTTTTTCTCTCATGTTGCAACAAAGCAGTCAAAACTATCAATATGTATTTTTAACACGTTGTTAAAATTAGCATATATAAATGAAAAAATACAGCGTTTCAATGTTCCACGCTCACAAATAACACAAAGTACTTTTGTTCGGTACGAAAAAAACATTGACCACCAGCTGAGAAAAGATAAGAAGGGAGAAAGAAGAGACTCGTTTGAGATATGATAAAAAACAGTATAATTTGATCTCTATATCTATGAAAGAATAATTATTTAAGTAATTGGTTTTGAGTGATGTAACAGGCATCACGTTTATTTGGTCCTATATCATGTATACCAAAGGGAACCAATGGCTCTGAACATTGGCATAGTGCTATTGTTATTTGCAGGGGCGTAGCGTGAGTCATCATATGAGGCACCGATGGGGGCGGGGCGGGTCTGATGGGGGATTGCACAAGCCGTTTTTCAGCAATTTTCTTGTAGGATTTTCAAATCGATTGACGCCATGCCACTGGTTGTTTATCTACGTTAAGAAATTGCTAGCACTAATGTGCGATAGATGGTGCCTTCTGACAGTACTTATCAGGTAACCAAAACTACTTCAGGACCAAACTCTTCGTGGTGCCTCAATCATGGGTAATGTAATATCTGTAATAAGTTGATTCTTTGAAAGTCAAGTAAGAATGGACTTTTCCAGTTGAAAGTCATATACCCCCATATGGAAGACATGACATTAATCTTCCACACAGGGTGTGTGAATTTCAAATGGGGTCACCTGAACGGATGACTCCATTTGGAATCTGTACCCCAGTGTTGGAGATTAAGGTTATGTCTTCTATTGGGGTGTATAGCTCATTGGTAGCTCGTATCACATGAACTACATCCAGCGCCTTACATATAGCTCCTGATTAACCCATTTATCTCTCGGCAGATGTTATCTGCTGTCGTTCCTCCGATGATTATTTCATAGACATAATACATTACCTTTGATTCCATCGAAATTGCGGTACTACTATGTTGACATAACATGCACATTAGTAGAGTACAAAGAACTATGCGAGGAATGATGGCGTCATGTATGTAAGCATAGACAGAACACGTAGTGAAAAGAGCATTACTAAAGACAAGCTAAAAGCCAGGATTGTGAATTAGTGGAGTATTTATTCATCAAATGTCCGTCGGTGGGTCAGTTTGTCATCGGACGAATTACAAAGCTCATTTGTTGATTTACCGCAAAACAAAGTGCCACTTTCAGGAAAAGTACCTGTAGTTTGCAAATGGCTCGTTCGGAAGCTGTTTATTCGAGACGTTCCGCTTTGGATGACCTAAAAAGTTGTCTGAACAGACCCAATGTTTCGTCATATTTTCGAGTAGCTCTTCCCCAGTTCTCCCTCTTTATCATCTTGCTTTAACCATAAGAAGCATATGTGTGAGAGAGGTATATTTTGAGACTCAGAACCACGATTTCTATAATGTGTAGTTATAAACCATCACATTTTGCGCAACAGAAACTCATTGGTCAAAAATTAAAGGTTATTCTTACTTATTAAAATATCGTTTGGTTAATATTCCTACCTTTAGTCTTATGCGAAAGTCCCCTACTTGATTTGTATAATATGCATTGAAAGGAGCATTATTCTTTAATTTAAAATTTACTCTCTTACTTTCCTCCCATTATGGTAAAATATATTTCAACATATTATAAAACAATGTCAAATAATGTCACAATCAAATTTTCATCCTTAAAACTGATATACTGACTATTCAGCATCTGTGCAAGGATCTTGTATGCATTCTCACAGATTTCTTGTGCAGGGTGCCAAATATTAGGCTATGAAAGTGGTCCAGGAAGCTGTTCCATGTCAGTGAATTTTGCTGTTGTGTCAGTTGGACGACTGCTTGAAAACTGACATGTTTTTTAGTAGTGTATTAAAGTATTCTGTGTGTAATTTTGGTTTATTTTGATGGACAGGATTTTAAGATACAGACTTGACATTTAATATGGAATATTTTTTTCGCAAAATTGCAAGACTGGTCTGGAAGGAGTCTGCATAAACCGCACGGGGTAAATATCGAGTGTGGTGTGTCGGGAGATGGTGTAAAATAAAAAAAAAAAAAAAATGTACTTTCCATTAGTTTACATTATGGCGCTCATATTGTAGTGAATTAGCCTAAAATGGCGGATTTAAGGAGACTGAATTTGATTTTTGTGGGGGTAAAATTCTGAATTTTATTCAACTTTATTCTGATATTATCAAATTTATTGAGGTTTGAGGCGATATTTACCGAACCTAGATACCAATTAGTGTTCATCAGAATTGAAATGCACTTATAATCTGCCAGTTTTGAAAGTGGGAGGAGCTTTACAAAAAATGGCCCTTAAACGTGGTACGCACTCAGAAAGTTTGAATGGTCCCCTGAGGCCAAATGTTATAAACTTACTCAACACAAAGAAACAGTGTGAGTTCATTGGACAACCAGGTATCCGCGCAGTTGTTTTTGTACCGTAAGTTTATAACATTTGACCCCAGGGGGCATTCAAACCTTCTAAGTACGTACCACTTTTAAGAGCCCTATTTTAAAGCTCCTCCCTTGTTCAAAAAATTGGTACATTAGAAGTGTATTTTAGTTGTGATGAATGCCAATTGCTGACGAAGTTTAAGAAATATCACCTCAAACCCCTATGAATTTGATAATAACAGCACAATGTTGCATAAAGTCTGAAATTGTGTCCCCTGCAAAGCGCAAATTCAGCCTACTTAAATCCGCCATTTTAGGCAAATTCGCTACATTAACAGCACCGTAATGTAAACTTATGGAAAGCACATTTTCTATCAAACAACTATTTTACACCATCTCCCGACACACCCCAGTTAATATTTAGCCCGTGCGGTTTATGCAGACTCCGTCCAGACCAGTCTTGGAATTTTGCCAACAAATATTCCATATTAAATGTCAAGTCTGTATGACCAGAGGATGATTTAAGCACTTCCCACCACGCCACTGTGTTGACTTGCGGTTAGCACAGCGAGTGGACTGATATATTTACAATAAAAACGAATTCAAAATGCTAGTTGATTTCACATTTTATGTTATCTACAGAAGGTGTGAATTATCCTTTATGCATACATCACTTTTGTTCTGAAATCGACCAAGTAATAATGACACACGCACAATTCTTAAACAACATCTTTTGCACAGAATTCAGTGGGATTTGAAAAGTAAAGTGACAGTTGAAACTCTAGTGATAACACGTTTGCAGTGCATGATGGGGCTTCCTTAAATCATCCTCTGAGATATGACCTTGTGATTCACAAGTTGTGAAAATTATAAGTTTCTTTTTGAGCTCCCTTCGATGGGTACGAAATGACATTGCTTCAGCAATTAACAACAAGATTGTAGTCTTGCTGTTTACTGTGATAGCACTTCGCAAGCTACAAATTGAAACCAAACTCTGCAACACAAAACCTTTACAATGAATGATGACATTATCAAAGAAAACCTTGCACGTGTCTCAGCCAATGTAATGAGGCTTCATACAAATAAAGTATTAACCTATGATCCGGGGTGTGATTTGACTTGCTTTGGTCGTCTTTACTGGGCTGATGACAATAATTGAATCCCATTAACTTTAAAGCAGCTTTGCTTTCGAAGATACAACCTAAAATGGAATTCATTTTAACGCCGATGCAATAAAATTGCGTTACATATTACAAGAACTGCTTACAGAAACGTAACTGAAATCCCGTTTTATTATAGGCCTATTCGATTCTTAAATATGTTATTAAAAGTAAATGCAAAGTTTCGCCTAGTCGCCTAGGTAAGGAGTCCTAGATTCATCACTCTTCTATGTATAAAGCAGATTACAATAAAGTCACTGAAGACAAAGTAGCCATTTATAATTGAAATCCATACACCCCTAAGATGCGACATTAATCTTTCACACATGGACTGTGAATTCCATATGAGGTTAACTGGATGGGTGGCTCCATTTGAAATCTACACCCTTGTGTGAGAGAATAAATTCATGTCTTCCCTGTTTCAACTTGAATAGCTCAATTTATAATGTAGAAAGAGGTGACATTAACTTGAGCTTTCAAGTCATAGAGTATTCTGAATATGAGTGGCAAAATTGGCATAATGATAACTACTAGCACTTACTTAACCAGACAATAAGTTACAAATGGATTGAACTCAGCCATAGCCCGCGCTCTTACCATTTTGTTACCTGATACGTGTTAAAAAGCCACGGATGTTTTCAGGAAATCTTTTGTAATATGTGCCTCAAAACAGCTGGCAATACAATACAATTTCCCTGATGAGAATTGGGTGGGAGGCTGAAAAGCAGTGCCCATTTATGTATTATTAAGGGCATGTTGGGAAGTGGCAAGAATTTTATATTGTTATAATGTATAAAATATAAAAGCTTTAGTCAAATATTTTCTTTTGATTTCTTGACCGCTGCCTCCATCGTCAACAATGAGTGATCCAAGAAAGTTAAAAGCGTTAACCTCTATGTCCTCTCCACCAACCTTTAACTGACGTTCTGCTTTCCCTCCACAAATCATGACCTTTGTCTCTTTGACATTAAGGAACAGTCCATACTCCTCACTAGCTCAGTTGCTGTTCTTGCAATGAGGGTGGTGTCATCAGCGTACCTAAGATTATTTATTCGTCTACCCCCAATTGATACCATTCCGTAGTATCCGTCAAGTGCAAATCTCATAATATACTCTGCATAGATGTTAAAAAGATAGGGTGATAAAATGCATCCCTGACGTACTCCTTGGCCATTGCAAACCAGTCCGAGTCTCCACACTCAGTTCTTAGTGTGGATTTCTGTCCTTGGTACGAAGATTTTATCAAGTCCACCACATGTGCAGTATTTCTGGTTTAAACAATATCGAACATTTGAAAAAACACATTTACTAACCTCAAAAGCAAGCAACTTGTTGCAGTTAAGCACTTTTCGGCTGAGTTTGAAACAGGAATTGGTTGCTTCGCTTAGAGGTTCGCCAAGCTATGAGGAAGTGTCGGGATAAAATGTCACCTCTTGCACAATAGAACAAACTCAGATTACCTACTCAACCCCTTTACGTGCTAACTTGACCTTTTTAAATACTGAAAGAATATCTGTCATTTATCACGGTCTTTGAAAGTATAATAAACTGCAAATTAAATGAGCTAAAAGCCAGGATTGCGAATTATAGTGGAGTATTTATGTCCGTCATAAGTCAGTTTGTCATCGGCAGAATTACAGAGAACAAAATGTTGGTTTACAAAAAGTACCGGTTTCAAGAAAAAAATACATGTAAATGGCTCGTTCGGAGATTGCTTTTTCTCGGCACTTTAGTTTTAGATGACCAAAGAGGGGGAAACCCCAGGGGGGGGGGGCAACATGCCCCAGGCGCCACCCTTAGGGACGCCAAATTGACCAATTCAGTATCGATTCTGCGCCCCTCCAAGCGATGAAAGGCAAATTTTCTTACGCTTCGCGCGCATTTTACCACTAAATCAATTGAAAGAACATTTTAAGACCGATATTCAACTTCTAGTAACCAAAATTAATTAGTTTAACGCCACTGGCCATACCAAATACATGGTATACATGCCAAATACATCTAAATACTGAATCTAAGAGAATTTGAAAAGAGGCTCATAATGAAGTAAAAAGCTACAAATTGAAACCAAACAGCAACACAATAATGACATCAAAGAAACCTTGGATGTGTCTCAGCCAACGGGGCTTCATACAAATTGATAACTTATTATCCTACGATCCGGGTTGTGATTCGCATTAACATCCACATTAAAGTCGCATTAACTCCAAAGCTGCTTTGCTTTCAAACATACAACCTAAAATAAAACGTTTACAAAAACCTGAAAAACTGTTTTATGAAAATTGTTACAAAGTAGCCGAATCGGGAGCGTAAGCTAATTTCAAACTTCTTTAAAAGCAGATCACAATGAAGTCACTGAAGACAAAAACTAATTTATAATGTAAAAACGGGTCGGCCCTAATTTGGTAAAACGACCTAACTCGATATAGACTTTTATGCCTAATTAGGACTGTACTGGAAAAAGTCTAAAAGCCTTCATGCTATTTCTTTTTTCCAAGTGTCCAGCTTATTATTGTGTTCCTAAAGTTCAATGTTTTCACAAAAGCAGGTCTAAATATTTTTCAGCAGAGCCTTAATTAGGTAAAACTTCTATCTTCGAGTTAGGTTGTTTTACCAAATTAGGGCCGGGGTGACATAAACTTGTTTATTTTAGTTTCAAGCTATAGATTATTCTGAATATAAGTAGCGAAATTGGCATAATGATAACTACTAGCACTTACTTAACCAGACAACAAATTACAAATGGATTGAACTCAGCCATAGCCCGCACTCTTACGATTTTGTTACATGATACGTGTTATAAAGCCACAGGTGTTTTCCGGAGATCTTTTGTAATAGGTGCCTCAATACAGCTGACAATACAAGACATAATATCACTGATGAGAATTGGGTGGGTGGCTATAAAAAGCAATACCCATTTATTATTTAGGCCATTTGGAGAATTGGCATTTTTTGCAATTATATAAAAGCTTCAATGCGTAGATCGTGGTGGATATGCCCAACCTAAAAAATCCACAATGGTTATCATAACGGTCTTTTGATTGTTGATGCTTATAATGCGACAAACGAAAAGTAATAATTCAAAGCAAATATTTGACGGTTTTTTTATATAGCTATTCACAGACCATATTCACAGACTTACGCTTATCAACTATCCATCCCTTTTTAAGGAATATCTGTCCATTGACAAATACAGATTTAATACGTTGCCATGGCGAGTCATTTGTAATCAATTATCAATTGATTAATTATTTTAGTCAGACTGCTAACTATTGCCTTGTCAGGCTAGATTTCCAAGGTCAAAGTTTATACAGGGGTCAAAATTCATTATTTTTAAACCGATACCAGAATGTTCTTCTGATCATCATGATCATAGGATTCAGAAACTGTATAACCTAGGTAATGAGTCATTTCAGGTGGTCCAAACTTTTTATTAGAGTTGTTATCACAAAAACCTGTTATTATATCACAGAAAGAACAATAAGAGTAGTTATTACAGAAAGAACAATTTGAGACCATTTTCATCCAAATGTTAGCATTTTTCTATTCTAGGTCCTATAGCAGTGTCCAACTGCTCTTTCTGATTATCGCGTAAAAATAACTAGGTCATGCCTGGGTCACTCATGTGATGCTACGCAGTTCGGCGAACGAGATGCCGATATGATTATGACGTGATATGATTCGAAAAAAGAATCCCCCTTCCATGCACATACGCTGTATTACAGCATCGAATTGGCATACCGCTGAAGGACCTTGTCATGAAATATAGGAAAAAACGAATTGGAAACTCGTAGTTGTCAGATATTTAGGCTTTATGATGGTAATTGTAGTAATTACGTAAAATTTCAACTTTTAAGTCTTCCTGTTTAGTGTCTTTCGAGGATGAGCAAACTTATTATTTTTCCAAATAGATCATGGTGATTAGGCTATATTAAACCAGGACAAACGTACCAAGTCAAATGGAATTGAATCCCTTAATACTACCTTACCAAATATTTCATTTACAATTTTGAAACCTTTCACTGCGTACAAAGCATTTACCTTAAAAAAACCACCACAGTATTATCAGTAGCCACAATGGTAGCCCTGGAGCGCTGTTGAAACATGATAAACCGAACTATCTTAACTCGAAGAATTCGTTAGCGTAATTGATCTTATTCTGTAACAGAAGCTCAGGTGAGAATAAGGGCACATAAGTCAGATCCTATATAAGGTAATATTGGTGGACAATGCTCTCAGTGTGACCAATAGAATTAAAGTAATAGTGGCATTGGTTACCCGTTTTTCTCTGTGGGCCCGGTTTGTACAAGACACCATGAAGGCAATTAATTATTTTAAAAACAAAGCAAGTGTGCAAGGTAGAAAGATACTTAGATATAAACATTTGTTAAACAACATTTTGCAATGGATTCTAATATCAATATACATGTTAGGACGTGTTTTGAAAATGTTTCATGACCGGTCCTTAAGCTTATTCTTTTGAAATTTATCATCTTCAGTTAAGAATACACTATGTTTAATACACAGATTTGTACACTCATTTTACTGGGTGAACATCATAAAAAACAAAAGCCCCACTTTTGATGATGTGTCCGTCGAATAACAGTTGCAGATATATGGTACACTTCAAAGCAAATAAAGGTCACCGTAAATTGCTGACAATCTGATGATATAATTTGCGACCAATTGAAATTACCTGATCATTGGTTGATTACTTTGGAAACTGACACTCGTAGAGGGTAATCAATGGTTTACACTGAATTACTTTTTGTTTCAGAATTTGAAATGCAGGAATGGGCGCCATCAACCTGTAGAAACAGACTGCGAAACATCCTTTGAGTGATTGCACTAAAGCTTATCTATTAGCCTATATTTCCAATGATGATCATAATGGAGTGTATCTGATTTATACAAACAAAGGATGAGCGCACTAAGAAATGTTATGCTAAAACTGAAGTTACGGCTACTAAGTCTACTGCAATCTGCGGGTTTCTCCTGTCTTGAAAAGATTTCTAATGCAATGTCGAACGTATTCTCAAGCTTCTCCCAAAATGGACCAAGGTGTTATGTAATAACCTGCAATGTACAAAATTTACCACCAATTTGCTCTTCCGGAATTCGCCAATTTCCCAATCTGTTTTTATATGGTGCGAATTCTTTTCAGTTTTTGAAATCGGTGTATTTTAAGGAAATTTTTGTCTTGATAACTGTCCTTAATTTGCTTCAAGTGCACACTCCTGTGTCAAACATGTCATCAATACTTTATGATTTCGATGATTTTTTAAAAAAATTTCCTGATTAAATATCGCTTTAAACACCATGCCTCAATTCAGCATTTTCCAGGTCTCAATAAGAGTCTACTTTCCGGTCCAGTTTGGAGAAAACAAACCACTTAACATTTGTATATGTGTTCAGTGACCATCACTGTACGTTGCCTTAAAATGTGTGCCCTATATTTTAGCTCTTGTTTGCTGGCGTCAACAAGCATGGCAGCAAAATGATAAAAATTCACGGCCCGGTGGATTTCCAACATCACGCTGGCAAAACTCAAGGGAATGGTAGTGAATAAAGACGGGCTCATGAAATGTATTTATAGATGTCACCGTGATCGGACTATATCCTTGTTAGAGCTTATGTGTTTAAAAAAATGCAATGGAGCTTTGTTTGTGTCTATAATCTAAAGGTCCTTTTTATTTGGAAGCAAACGAGTAAAGTTTAATTATTAAAGGATCGTCAATTTATATTAAATTTGATCACCATATAATGTAAAGAAAGAAGGTCAAGCACGGCTGATAGAATTTGATTAGTCAAAAAGATCAGAATGTTAGAGAAAAGGTCTTTACTCAGAGCAGAGCGCTATCAATAAAGGTCTCATTTGAATTAAAAATGAGTCACGGTTACATAATTTTTTCATAGTGTTCTTTTCTGAGTATCTGAAGTGGGCGATTTTTCATAACCGCTACTTGGTTTGAATGATAATACACTTTATCATCTTTATTAATTGAATTGTGTTTTGTTTCTTTGATAGCGTCATTAACGAATTGAGTACATGGTATATACTTAGCTAAGTGGTGCACCATTTGATTACCAGGGAGAGGGGTACAATGAGATGAACAAAATGCAGCACTGATGAATAAAAACATTCCTTCATACCATCTAAAAGCTGTATACAGGTATACTTGAAATTGGAAATAAACCAAACTCACTGCATTCGCCGTTACATTTTTTGCGACTGTTCATCATGTTCATTAATTGGTGTATCTTGTACAACTTTTAAAATACTGACAGGAAGTAAGTATCCAGAATCCGCGCCAATGACTGGGGAGACAGATGCGATTAATGATTTATTTCCTTTGATGAATCAAGCGTGATATTTGACTTCTTCTTACATCATTCAACTAATTATAAAAAAAACATATATTTCACAAAATGATGTATACTTGTTTTCGACAAGTACTTTCAAAGTGTTCATTTATGCTCAATAAATATCAAAACTTTGCATAATCTGTTGTGCAACTCAAGAGCACAGTCATTCTATAATACATCAATGTAATTATATCTTACGGGTGACAAATCTACAGCCTTGTGTTTTTACACCTTTGTAACGTAACGTGACACTTTGCTATATATCATGGGACCTACTGGCATTAAAATTCTCAAGTGGGTGAAAGACACTTTAATAAAACCAAATTCACGCATTTGTGAGAGACGATACATTGCTATATATTATTTTACTTTCCACAAGCCATTTTGATGATGGTATAATATTTGTTCTTCAATGAAATACAATCCATCTTTCTTATGAGATTTCATCGATTCGTTTTTCATGGTAATCGCACACATTATATTCAGCGGAAGATGATATTATTTTTAACCGTTTGGTCATCCTGGATATGGTGAGATAACATTAGCGTTAATACTTGTTTGTATATCCCGTACAGTGACATTAGTATATTGATATAGTAATTTGACAGAATTAGGCTTTAGGGGTTCATTTCAAGTAGTCCTGACACTGTGCGATAACATAGTGTGAGGTTGTGCGAACATTCCCGATCATGCCAATACATTGAAATGTATTTATAACACGTGTTTTTTGCATTCTGGGTAGGGTTTGATGACACGGCTTGATTACCAGTAGACTACAGCCAGTAGACCGTACCAATAGGCATATCAACGTCAGTATTACAAAGTACTCAAAGTTATATGTTTGCATTATAATGCTTTTAAAGTAGTTATTAAAGTATTTGTACAAATTGTGGTTTTACAGCCATAAACATGATAAACGAAGAGCCATGTTCACGTAAATGATGTTATATTCCATCACTACACATGTTTTCTTGACATTTAATACCAAACTGTAATTTGCTTATACTAAAGACTATTTAAATACAAATAATTCCCATTAGTTGTTGATTGATACCCCAGTATCCTGTGCTGTTACGAAGATATAGTGATCCATGGATGGTTTATTTGCAAATATACCATGATGAGAGCTAAAACACTCTAGGGAAGAGACAAAAACACACACGTACATGAGATGGATGTTCGATTAGCCTGCCACAAACTGATGTGCGGATTTATGATCAAAGTTTGCCACCCCCAGACCGCACTTCCCTATGAAGGAAGGAGACATATGCCTTCATGGATATACCTAGTCAAAAGACATTGAACCAATCCCTGAAACCTACGTTTCACAGCGTACAAAGCATTTATCTTTAAATGCTACCAAAGCGATATCAGTGGCCCTGGAGCACTGTGAAACCTGATAAACAAAACTATCTGACTTGCAGAATTGGCTTGCGTAATTGATCTTATTCTGTAACAGAAGCTCAGGTGAGAATGAGGGCAAATAAGTCTGATCCTGTGTAAGGTAATACCGGTGGACAATGCTTTCAGTATGACCAATAGAATTAACGAAATGTAACAAACTGGTTGAATTAAGTACTTGTTTTCCTCTGCGCCGGGTTTGTACAGGGCACGATGAAGACAATAAATTAAGTTAAAACCAAAGCAAGTGTATAAGGTAGAAATGGATTTCTTCTATTTATACACGTGTAAGGACGTGTTTTGAAAATGTTTCATGACCGGTCCTGAAGTTTATTCGTTTGAAACATTTCATCTTCAATAATGATTTGACATATATTAAGAATACACTATCTTACGGATATTTCTACACTCACTTTAATGGTGGTCCAACTTCTAATTATCTCTTATAACAGGTTTTAATGCAACCATCTGCCTCTTTTTGTCTTTGTTTCTTATGATGTTATCTGTCTGGAGTTGCCGTTTTGCATGTTTTCTTACAACACTTTCGACGTTATCGATAATTTTTGTTCTCTTTTTCCAAAACGAAAAAAAAACACACATAAATTCATGTCACGTTTGCGCTAATTGTGTTGTTTAACTAACTATAGACAGAAGGTTTATATCATCTTGTTTCATCTTTTTTTTTATTTAATGATGTCTAAAGCATTTTTAGTCACAATTCTCGAAAGTCTTCTCCATACTTACTTTACCTGCTTACTGCTCCCATAACCCTCCTGGGTCGTAGCGGCACTGCGTGATAGACCGCTCCACCACCATCCTCCATCTGTCTCGGTTGTGTGCCAGGGTTTGAGTCTGTGAGAAATTCACCCCAGTCCATTCTGCGATGTTGTCCATCCATCTCTTTCTCTGCCGGCCTCTTCTTCTCTTTCCCTGCACTGTTCCCTGTAGGATCGTCTTGGATAGGCCACTGGATCTTGTTACATGGCCATACCACTTCAACTTCCTTTTCTTAACCATTGTTAACAGTGGACAGCAGGTCCTCATAATTACCCATGTGTTGTAATATTCTTCTGCGCACTTCCTCGTTGGTGATGTGGTCAGTATATGATATGCCGAGAAGCCTTTGTAGGCATCTCATTTCTACAGCTTGGATCTTTTTCTGTAGTTCTGCCGTCAGGGTCCACGACTCACATGCATACAAAAAGATTGAGAGCACTAGGGCATGAAGTAGCTATAAACGAATAGAGTACATTTTTCATAGTGCTCCAGGTCCACTGATACCGCTTTGGTAGCTTTTAAAGGTAAATACTTTGTACATGTTGTACGCTGTGAAAGGTAGGTTTCAAGGATTGATCAATGTCTTTTGTATGCATGCCACGGGAGGTTTGCTTTTCCTTGTTTGTGATATAGACTATGTCGGTTATGAATTTCAAAATGTAGAGTGGTGATTGTACCAGGGAAATGGTTTTATAGCATCCTCTTTTTAGGATATGGTTCAATCCACGAAAAAAAACTTGTTAATTTTGCATGTAAAAAGCGAGGTCTGCTTGACAGAAAAGGTCTGCTTGTTCTCTGTTGACAAGGGGTGGAATTCAGTGAACGGCTCTTTTCAGAGCCACCAAACCTTTTACATTGGCAGATAGGCGAGATCTGCTTGTTCTCTGTTGACAAGAGACAGTCTTCAGTGAACGGCTTTTTTTTCAGAGCCACCAGTAGGCAAGGGGTGGCCTACATGTCTCATTCTTATGTACCTGAAGAAGTCAGAGCTACTCCTGACGAAAGCTTGACAGTTCTAAACTTGTCCGACGGCGAACCCGCTAAAAACTTACCAATTGTTATGAACTCCCGTCGTAATAGTCTATCCCATATGGATATCGCCGGATCGCGTAATATTGAATAATAGTCGATAACGTAATTACTGTCATTATCATCATAAGAAGCCTAAATGAGTTTTCCATTTCTTTTTCCCAGCAGCTTGATCATGTTGGGGAACATTATGAAACTAATTTGACTGACATTCATTTGTCATGTAACCTTGTAAAGATATTATTACGTATGCTATTCATGTAAACTTGTAAAGCTATTTTTACTGTGCCACCATTGATACCCCATTATTGCCAAAAACTCCCTTAAGTCACAATTTGCAGTTTATTATACTTTCAAAGACCGTGATAATGACGGATTATTCTTGTTTCAGTGTTTTTAAAGTTTAAATGCAGATGTATTTTAGCACGTAAAGGGGTTAATAAGGTAACCTGAGTTTGTTGTATTGTGCAAAAGGTGATATATTATCCCGACAGTTCCTCATCATGCTCATGGTTTGGTGAGCCTCTAAGCGAATCGACAGATTTATGTTTAAAACTCAGCCGAATGGCGCTTAAATGTAACAAGTTTCTAACTTAAAAACATATATATACTCATTTAAGAATTCGAAAAATATAGACAGACGTAATGTATTGTAATATATAAACATGAAAACTGTATTGCCTCAGTAGCATATCAATTTTATTTGTCATTTGGCAGATGGTCTTTGAATATAATAGGGTTGTTTGGTATTAGTGTAAATTGAAATCACACATTTTTCCGTTTTAAGCCTCAACAATCAAAAGCCCGTTATAGATAATCATTACATATATAGACATGTCTACCAGGACAGGACATACGCACTAAAGCTTTATATTATGTAAAAATATAAAACTTTTGCAAATCCTCTAAATGTCCTTAATGATAAATAAATGGTTATTGCTTTTTGGCCACCCACCTATTCTCACCAGTGAAATGTCTTGTATTGTCATCTGTATTGAGGTACCTATTACAAAAGATCTCCGGAAAACACCTGTGGCTTCGTAACACATATCATGTAACAAAATCGTAAGAGTGCGGGCTATGGCTGAGTTCAATCCATTTGTAATTTGTTCCCTGATTAAGTAAGTGCTAGTAGTTATCATTATGCTTATTTCGTCAGGCACATTCAGAATGTGAATATGACTTGACACTATTGCAAATCGGTCACTGAATCACCTTGTTTCGCTTAATTCTAAATTTCTACTTCATTCGTATATTATCGCTTCTGTATGTATCTCGCCAACTTCACACACAGTGCATAAAACTTTGCGCCTATTTCAATCGTATATCGTTTCTGATTTATCTCACCTACTTTGCGCCTTTAGATACCCCTTGATTCTTAATTTTGAACCAGTCATTTACAAGCATTACACTATATCATGACGACATTAACCTTTGCCTTCTTGGGGAAGTGCAGGCTGGGGTGGCAAACTTTGATCATAAATCCCCACAACATGCAGGAAAACTAATCGAACATCCATCTCATGTACGTGTGTTTTTTCTTCACCGATTAATCTTTTCCCTGGAGTGTTTTAGCTCTCATCATGGTCTATTTGCAAATAAACCATCTTCGCATCACCACATATATCTTCGTAATAACACAGGATACAGGGGTATCATTCAACAACTAATGGGAATTACTCGTATTCAAATAGACTTTAGTATAAGCAAATTACGGTGTGGTATTAAATGGCAAGAAAGCATGCGTGGTGGATTATAACAACATTTACGTGATCATTGATCTTCGTTTATGACTGTATAACCACCATTTGTACAAATACTTTAATCTCTAAATTGAAAGCATTATATATAATGCATAAGTATAATTTTGAGTACTTCATAACGGTGACGTTGAATTGCGTGCTGGTACATTCTACTGGTACATTAGCCGTGTCATCGAACCCTATATACAAAGAATGGCCGAAAAACACGGTGTTATTAATGCATTTCAATGTTTCGGCATGATCGGAAATGTTCGCTAAAACCATAGACAGTAGAATTCTCTCTGCTGTCTTTGCTAAAACTTACACTATGTTATCTCATTGTGTCAGGACTAAAAACAAAAGAAGTGATTTATATAGTGCGCTACGTACCCGGGGTGGCACTCGAGTATGAAATTGACGTTACCTGTGCCTACCGGAGTACAAAACTAGGGGTCTGTCGGTGATGAATTTTGCCGAAAACAGGAGGTCATTCGGTGGTGAAATGCTAAAAGTTGGACATTTTTGGGCAAAAGTTTATTTGAAAATTAGCAATTTTGCAGTTAAATGGCTACAAAAATGTAAAATTTTTCCAAAATGCAGGCATAGCGCACACAAATTTGGGTGGCAGATTTGCCTCAAAAAAGGGGGTCTATTGACAGGCACATGACGCGTACCAATATATGGAAGTGTCCCACCCCCACGGGGGGCTACACACAGGCACAACGCCTAGACGCTGATCGATCTATAAGCCTCAGCACACTTTATAGGTTGTCGCTGGCCAAACGGCCCAATATCATTTTAACATATTTTAGCTTTTGTTGGATTTCCAACATCACGCTGACAAAACTCCAGGGAAACGGTTAGTGAATAAAGGCTCCGGAAATGTATTTATGGATGTCACCGTGATCGGACTATATCCCTAGTTAGAGCTTATGCGTCTTTTGAAAAATGCAATGGAACTTTGTGTGTGTCTATAACCTAAAGGTCCTTTTTATGTGGAGCACAAACGTGTTAAAGTTTAATTATGCTTTACATCGTCGCCACGTTAGATAAGAAAGAGACCCGCGGCTAATATAAATTGAATGATGTGATATAGTCAAAGATCCCAATGCTTAAATAAATAGTTTAAAAAAAGATGTTTATTCAGAGCTCTATCAAAAAGGTTTCTCATTGAAGTTAAAGAGTGACGGAAACAGATAATATTTTTGGTTACTGTGGGTTAGACAATGTGTTCTTTTTGAGTATCGGAAGTACGAGTTTTGATAACCTTTACTTGGTACACAATGAAAATATTCCTTTTCTGTTATGCTCCTTTTTTCTTTGATATCGTCATAACCGAAATGAATTGGGTACTTACCCAGCAAACACAAAACGTTTTTGACATCATTCGCAAAAGTTTATAAAAGGTTGTCAGAAAACGTTTAAATGTCGGGTTATATAAAGGGTATATTAAGGGTATACAACGTTATCATAAACATCATAAAAATCTTTTTTTGATAATCTACTGACCAGCAAACACAAAATGTTTTACAGAGAACGTTTAAATGTCGGGTTATATAAAGGGTATAAACACGATTAAATAACATTCCAAAAACGTTTTTGAAACAAAACATTCTAAACAGAATGTTATTTTGGGATTTAAAAATATTTAGAGAAAAATGTTTGCCCAAAATATTTGCAATAACGTTTTAAAACGTTTTCATGACCTTTATATAACCCGACATTTAAATGTTATTAACACGTTTTCATGACCTTTATAGAACCCGACATTTTAATGTTATTAAAACGTTTTTACCTAAACTAAAAGCCAAAATATAACTTATTCAAAACGTTTTTAAAACGTTTTTGTGTTTGGTGGGTAGCTTTACCACTTTACCCCATGAAAATGCAGATATTTATATCAGGTGAAAGCTCGTATTTTTCTCATTAACATATTGAAATTAGGCGTTCCAAATCGGTATATTTCCAAAGAAATCATCAAAAAACTGCTGCATTAGTCTTAATTGTGGTATACCTAATAATACCACTTTTGAGACTAATTCAATAGTTTATTGATGATATCTTCTGAAATACAATGATTTAGAACTGCTAATTTCGATATGTTAATGAAAAAATAGGATCTGCCATTTGATGTTAGTTACCGGATCATGATGGTTATCATTGATAAAAATACTGTAGACTACCATTATCACGCTTTATAAATGTCAGTAATTCCATAAGTCACATTTACAAGGAACATTTACGTGTTCTTTTTGCATGAATGCTTGAAAGGGACGAAATTTTATGTTATACACAAGTTTTAAAGAATTCGATTTTCCAAATATATCAGGTCACCTCCAGCGTTAGCGTTAGATAATTCACCTGCATTCACAGTTTTCTTTAGATACGACATTTTTCTAACCATTCATCATGTTCATCAGGTGTTACATCTTGTAGAGTTTTAAAAAAATACTGACAGGAAGTAAGTCATGTTAAACTGACATCCGTGCCAATGACTGGGGAGACAGGTGATGAGACTTTGATGAATCAAGCGTGATATTTGACTGCTTCTTAAATCATACAACTTATAAAATCGGATGTTTCACAAAATGATGAATTACCATCTATGTTTCCACAAGTTCTTTCAAAAATATTTATGCTCAATAAAGATCAAACTATGCATAATTTGTTGTGCAACAAAAGAGCACAGTCATTCTATAATACATCAATGTAATATATCTTACGGGTGACAAATCTACAGCCTTGTGTTTTACACTTCCGCACTTTGCTATATACCACGAGACCTACTGGCATCAAAATTCTCAAGTGGGTGGAAGACACTTAAAACCAAATTCACGCGTTTTCTAAGAGATGATACATGGCTATATGGTCCTGTGTCGCAACTTGGGGGTACCTTTGTGTTACATAGTAAAAAAATGAAATGTTTCAAACATTTTACCTACACGTCTCATTTGAACTGGTTCATCCTTCTGAGCATTTTGACACCTTTTTTTTAATAGAAATCTGTTAAAAAATGAGTGAGTGCGGGCAAAACAATCACAAAGTAGGTGGGATTTAACCCCACCTCTTTTTCCACATTTACAATCATTCTTAGCAAGTATTAGTCTTTTAAATGACCTTCTGTATTTATTTACTTGGTTTAGATGTCTGGAAGTTCATTTAGAATTTTATTTTTAATGGGGGTTTTAGATCAAATTTACGATACAAATCCCTCCTCCTAATCCTCCTCCCCTTAATCCTCAACCACCCTTGGCACATTTCATGCCAAACGTTATAAGAAAATAATTATTTTAAAACAGGTTAAAAACATGAGTAATATAGAATAAATTAACCTCAATTTAAGACCTAATTGAATCTTCTAAGTGAAGGAATACTCAAGAGACAGTGTCTTGAAATCCCAACTGCACATCAAAATGTAACAAAACCACCTTTTTGGGTACCCCAGTATATTCTTCTTCTTGCGTATGTCAGGAAGAAACAAGATAATTATAAAAGCCAAAACAATAAAAATCATTAAATTTCAAGTCCAGTACGCATCAACCAGTCCCTGGTGGCTTCGTCGACTTCAATCAGGCCGGAGATACCATTTGGTGGTCTATGGAGATGACAGGATGAGATGATGTGGTCGGCTGTTTGTTCCTCACTACCGCACTCGCATGCTGGGCTTTCCTTTAAGCCCCATTGGAACAGGTTGGCATTGAAGCGTCCAACTCCACTTCTCAGGCGGTTTAATTTTGTCCAAGCAGACCTGGGTAGGTTGAAGCCTGGGATGGTGTCTGTTGGGTCTGTGACAAAGCACTGGAGTGGTGAGGAAGTCTGAAGCCATTGGTCTTTCCATGTCTTAGCTGTCCAGTCCTTGGCTGTCTGGTTTGACTGTCTTGTCTTCATCAAGTTTATTGCTTGTTGAGCAAACGGCTTCCTAGATACCAATCTCCTGCTTTCACCCTCACTGTTCCTAGCTCTTGACAGGGTGTCATGAAGGAGGTGTCCTGGTTCTTCAGACCGGAGTGCTATAGCTACGGAGGCTGCTTTCCTTCTGATGTCCGGCGGAGGGATTCCTGCTAAAACCGGAAGCTGTTCAGTTGGAGTTGGTCGCAGACATCCTGACACAGTGCGCATAGCTTCATTTAGACCCGTGTCTACCTGGTGGGTGTGGTAGCTCCTGCTCCATACTGGTGCACAGTATTCTGCTGGTGCGTATACCAAGGCCAGGGTTGATGTTCTGAGGGTCTTGGCGCTTGCTCCCCAGCTGGTGCCGGCTAGGTGACGAATCAATGCGCATCTTGCTGTGACCTTGTCCCTTAGGTTAACCAAGTGCTGCCGGTAGGTGAGGGCTCTGTCCAGTTTCACTCCTAGGTACGTGGGGCAAGCCTCGAAGTTCAGTCGCTTGGACTTGATGGTTACATTGAGTTCTCGGTTGGCTTCCCTGTTGTTGAGATGGAAGGCAGAGGAGACAGTCTTAGCAACACTCAGCTTGAGCCGCCATTGGTATAGGTAAGTATCTAGGGTGTCCATGTCTAGGCTGAGCGCTCTCTCAATTGTGTCCCAAGAGATGCCCGACTCCAGGATTGCCAGGTCATCTGCGTATCCATACTTCTTAGCAATGGTATTGGGCAGGTCATGGATGTAGATGTTGAATAAGAGAGGTGCTAGGACGGAGCCCTGTGGCACACCGTTCCTCAGACTGCGTGGTCTGCTAACTTGGCCGTCGCTGGTCTTAAGAATGAAGTTGCGGTTCGAGATTAGCTGCACGATGAAGGACACCATCCGTCTGTCTGGTATGAGCTTAAGGAGTTTGCATGTCAGGCCTCTATGCCACACGGTGTCGTATGCTGCTGTCAGATCTACAAATACAGCACCAGCCTTCTGGTTCCCGTCAAAGCTGTCTTCGATGTCTTGGGTGAGGAGGGTGACCTGGTCCACTGTTGATCTGCCCTGACGAAAACCGGCTCATGAGGAAGCTGTGGGTCTACAATCGGGTTGATACGGCTATGGATCAGGCGCTCCAGTAGCTTGAAGGGGATGCAGAGTAGAGAGATTGGACGGTAGCTCTTAGGGTCATCCTTTGGCTTATTAGGTTTGGGCAGTGCGATGACAGTTGCCTTGCGCCAAATCTTTGGTATCTTGCATCGTTTCATACAGGATGACAGGAACTTGCATAGCCAGTTGTTTGCAGCAGAGCCAGCATGATGGAGGAATTCTGGGTGGATACTGTCTGGTCCAGGTGCCTTACCTGCTTTGAGTAGTTTCAAAGCATCTTCTATTTCCTGCATGGTGTAATCGCTGCAGAGATCGGAGGTGGATGGCATCTTCCAAAGATCGGACACTTCCTAGTATATGACACAGGATCATATTCTTTTTCTTTTTCTTGGCTTGTCATTTGTTGTTCTTCTTGGCTTATCATTTGTTGTTCTTCTATGAAATGCAATGATGATAATATCTTATATCTTGATGTTCATCGATGTATTTTCATTGTAATCGCAAACATTATATTCACCAGAAGGTGATGTAATTTTTTAACCGTTTGGTCATCCCGTATGTGGTAAGATAACATTAGCGTTAATACCTGTTTGTATATCCCGTACATTGGCAAGTTAACATAAGTATGCTGATATAGTAATCTGGCAGAATTAGACTTGTGGGGTTTCATTTCAAGTACTCCTGGCACGGTTAGATAACATAGTGTGAGTTTTTGCGAGCTTTCCCGATCATCATGAAGTGCATATGTATATAACACTGTGTTTGTTTGTTTTGTTTGTTTGTTTTTTGTTTTTTTGTTTTTTTTTTTTTTGGGGGGGGTTGGCCATTATGGTTAGAGTTTGATGACACGGCTTGTTTGTTTACCCGTATAATGTACCAAAACGCATACCACCGTCAACATTTTAAAGTACTCAAAATTAAATGTCCGCATTATAATGCTTACAATGTTGTGATTAAAGTATTTGAACAAATGGTTGTTATACAGTCATAAAGAAAGAGCAATATATTCACGTAAATGTTGTTATATTCTACCGCTACGCGCGCTTTCTTGCCATTTAATAACAAACCATATATATATTAAAGACTATTTGAATACACATAATTCCCATTAGCTGTTGAATGATACCCAGTATCCTGTGTTATTACGAAGATATATGCGAAGATGGTTTGTTTGCAAACATACCATGATGATAGCTAAAAACACTCCAGGGAAAAGATTAAGTGAAGAAAAAACACACACATACATGAGATGGTTGTTCGATTAGTTTTCCACAAACTGATGTGAGGATTTATGATCAAAGTTTGCCACCCCCCAGGCCGCACTTCCCCCATGAAGGCAAACATGATTAATGTCGTCACGATAGTTAATGTCTCTAAATGACTAGTTCAGAATAAAAGGGGTGTCAAGGCGCAATATTTTAAGTCAAATATGTGAAATAGGCACGATACAGCAGAAGCGATAATTTACAATTGACAAAAATGTGTATGAATTAAACAAACGACCGCGTTAAGCGAAACAAAGTGATACAGTGAGTGATTTGTAATATCAATGTATAGTGTGAAGCCATATTCATATTCTGAATATGAGTGACGAAAATGGCATAATGCTTAAACTATTAGCACTAGCACTAGGCAACAAATTACAAATGGATTTTTAGGAGATCTTTGTAATATGTAGCCTACCTCAATACAGCTGATAATACAAGACATTGCACTGATGACCAAAACGAAATACCCACTTATTTATTATTAAGGATATGTCGAGAATTGTCAACAGTTTTATATTGTTATACATGTAATATGTTACTTGCTCCCACGGAATGTGAGAGTAAAGTCGCAAGTGGATAGTGTCGAGACGTTCTAGCTGCTAAGTTGATATTCTTTGCCATACAGCTGTACAAGTCAGTAGCATGTCTCTGTGAATGAGGCGTTTTTAAGCAAGTAACTACTAACTTGTTGCATTTAAGCGCCATTCGGCTGTGTTTTAAACATAAATCTGTCGGTTAGCTCAGACGTTCGTCAAGCCATGGGCATGATGAGGAACTGTCGGGATACAATGTCACCTTTTGCGCAATACAACAAACTCTGGTTAACTAATTAACACCTTTACATGCTAAAACATATCTTCATTTAAACTTTTAAAACACTTAAACATAATCTGCTACCACCGTCTTTGAAAGTGTCTGTATGCTTATGCTTATGCTTATGCTTAAGTCGAGTGTTGTCCTCGAAATGTGATGGCCCTCCATATCTTCCTGTCTTGCCTGTATAATCAACTGAAAATCGTGACTTTATGAGTATATCTTTACAAGATTGCATGAATAGCATACGTAAATATATCTTTACAAGGTTGCATTAACGAATGTTTCCAACATGCTCAAGGTGATGGGAAAAAGTAATGGGAAATTCTGTCAACTATTTAGGCTTCCTACCTATGACGATAATGGCAGTAATTAATTGTGTTATCGACTTTTAATCAATATTACAAATGCGATCCGGCGATATCAAAATACTTATTCTATAAACTGTACATTTGTGTGGAAATTGAGGGCGCTATTTAAATATATTTTAAATTTAGATTAGTCAAATGATATGACTTATTCCTTACATTTCATGCTAAAAATTGTTTTGAAAATTTCCTTTCCATTTGTTAGTATTTTTCTGATGCTCTAATACCATTATATAAGTGTCTACCCTTGTGAAGATCCAAACAAGATTTAAGATAAATAGCGCCATCATTGTTCAACTTGACTTAAAAATGACAGTTGTACATTACATCACACAGCCGTGTTACTTCTATACTTGCTTACGTAAGCATACGTAAAGATATCTTTACAAGGTTGCATGTCTAAAATTGTTGAAAAATCTCAACAAAAATAATCTGTCAAATCCCATTAATTGTAGAAGGCCTAAAAGGTTCATAACTTTGCAACCAATTCAAGAGACCTGGAGATCCAACATCAGTACGTGAATGTACTGAGTAAGTTAGTAATGCTACTGACTCAATTTTCTAAATTTCCGACTTTGGCCTGAGTGGATCAGATTGGGTCATTTACTTTTAAACGCTACCAAAGCGATATCAGTGGCCCTGGAGCACTGTGAAACCTGATAAACAAAACTATCTGACTTGCAGAATTGGCTTGCGTAATTGATCTTATTCTGTAACAGAAGCTCAGGTGAGAATGAGGGCAAATAAGTCAGATCCTATGTAAGGTAATACCGGTGGACAATGCTCTCAGTGTGACCAATAGAATTATAGAAATGTAAAAAATACTAAAAAATTAAGTACTTGTTTTCCTACTCTTACCAGGTTTGTACAGAACACAGTGAATCAATTAAATTAAATTAAAACAATACAAGTATTCAAGGTAGGAATTGTGTTTAAATATTTTATATATTAAATTATATTAATACAATTTTGCATTTTAACACGTGTTAGGGCGAGTTTTGAAAATGTTTCATAGCCGATCCTTATGCTTATTCGTTTGAGACATTTCATCGTCAATTATGATTTGACATGTTTTAAGAATACACTATCTAACAGATATTTGTACACTGATTTTAATTGGTTATCTAACACCCATTATCTCCTATAAAAGATGCCAGATGTCGAAAGAATTTTAAATCGTCTCCTAGATGTATTGCCAATGATGCACATTGTATTTTGCACAGTTTACTGATGATTTATATTTGTATCATACAAACAAAACAAACTGATGGGATGCTTAAATTGCGTTGTAAGTTTTGACATGTGTAAATAAAATAAATATACATATATGCCAAAATTGCTGGAAAGATAATCATTTCAAAAGATCGTACATTACGGCTTTAATTAATGTGAATAAGTACAAAAAATGCTTTACTTTGGTTCGGCGTTATTAGTGTGCCTTAAAATGCGGGAAAAATCACCAACTTTAGTGATATGTTCGTCGAATAACACCTTTAGATACGGTATACTTTAAAGTAAATAAAGGTCACCGTAAATGAAAAGGAATTGTGTTGTAATGCAATACGGTGTTGGCAATTTGACGATACAATTTACGATAAATTGATTATTGGTTGATTACTTTGGTAACTGACACTCGAATGGCTTACACGGAATTACCTTTTGTTTGCGAAGTTGAAATCTTGGAATGGGTGACCATCGACCAGTATAGACTGTGAAACGTCCTTTGATGGAGTTCTATCACTTTTTCCCCTAAAGTTTTAAGCAACTTTTTGCATGTTTTGCAAGAATATCTAGACAATTGTTCATATTTTGCTTCAAGTGGGAAATTCTCTTACAAAATATTGCTCATCAGTACTTTGTCATTTCGATGCTTTTAATCTTTAAATTTTAAATGTCATTCTTGATTAAATATCGCTTTAAACATCATGCCTCAATTCAGCATTTTCCAGGTCTCAGTAAGAGTCTACTTTCCGGTCCAGTTTGGAGAAAACAAACCACTTAACATTTGTATATGTGTTCAGTGACCATCACTGTACGTTGCCTTAAAATTAGTGCCCTATATTTTAGCTCTTGTTTGCTGGCGTCAACAAGCATGGCAACAAAATGATAAAAATTCACGGCCCGGTGGATTTCCAACATCACGCTGGCAAAACTCAAGGGAATAGTAGTGAATAAAGACGGGCTCATGAAATGTATTTATAGATGTCACCGTGATCGTAATATATCCCTAGTTAGAGCTCATGCCTCTTTTAAAAAAAAAAATGCAATGGAGCTTTGTGCGCGTTTATAACCTCAAGATCCTTTTTATATTGAACCCAAACGTGTTAAAAGTTTAATTAAGCTTTGCATCGTCTATATTTAATCGCCATGTTATAAGAAAGCGAACCAAGCTAATACAAATTGAATGATGGGATAGTCAAAGATCACAATGTTATAATAAAGAGTTTACAGAAAAGATGTTTACTCAGAGCTCTATCGAAAAGGTCTCTCATAGGAGTTAAGGAGTCACGGAAACAGTTGATATTTTTGTTTCTGTGGGTTAGACAATGTGATCTTTTCTGAGTATCGGAAGTGCGAGTTTTAGTAGCCTCTATATTGGTATATAATGAAAATGTCCTTTATTAGAAATTCTGTTAAAACTCCTTTTTGTTTGTTTGATAGCGTTATTACAAATAGAGTACATGAAACCATAGGCCTTTGAAGGCCTATGATGAAACTCAGCTATCAAGAATCATCTGTTCACCAGCGTTAAATAATTCACAGTTTTCTTTAGAGACGACATTTTTCTAACCATGTAAAATGATGAATTGCCATCTATTCTTGTTTTCCACAAGTTCTTTAAAAAAGTGTATTAAAGATCAAAACTATGCATAATTTGTTGTGCAACTCAAGAGCACAGTCATTCTATAATACATCAATGTAATATATCTTACGGGTGACAAATCTACAGCCTTGTGTTTTTACACCTCTGTAACGTAACGTGACACTTTGCTATATATCATGGGACCTACTGGCATCAAAATTCTCAAGTGGTTGAAAGACACTTAAAACCAAATTCACGCGTTTTCTGAGAGATGATACATGGCTATAGTCTTTTATTTTCTACAAGACGTTTCAAATGATGGTAAAACATTTGTTGTTCTTCTATGAAATGCAATCTATCTTATGAGATTTCGTCGATGTCTTTTTATTGTAATCCAAAAGATGACATTATTTGTAAACCATTTGGTCATCCCGGATATGGTAAGATAACATTGGAGTTAATACTTGTTCGTACATTGGCAAGTTAACATTAGTATATTGATACAGTAATTTCACAGAATTAGGCTTGTGAGGTTTCATTTCAAGTAGTCCTGACACGGTGCGATAACATAGTGTGAGGTTTCGCGAACATTCCCAATACATTGAAATGCATTTTAACACCGCGTTTTTCGACCATTCTGGGTAGGGTTTGATGACACGGCTTGTTCACCACTAGAATGTACCAACGCGCATATCAATGTTAGTAATGCAAAGTACTCAAAATTTAATGTCCGCATTATAATGCTTTCAATGTAGTTATCAAAGTATGTATACAAATGGCGGTTATACAGCCATAACGAAGAGCAATATTCACGTCATTATTGCAATATTTCACCGCTGCGCATGCTTTCTTGCCCTTTAATACCACACCGTAATTTGCTTATACTAAAGACTATTTGAATACAAGTAATTCCCATTAGTTGTTGAATGATACCCCAGTATCCTGTGTTATTACAAAGATATATGTACTGATGCTTAGATGGTTTATTTGCAAACATACCATGATGAGAGCTAGAAACACTCCAGGGAAAAGATTAATCGGTGAAGAAAAAACCCACACGTACATGAGATGGATGTTCAATAATTTTTCCACACTGTGGTGGGGAATTATGATCAAAGGTTGCCACAGTCATACCGCACTTCCCCGTGAAGGAAAACAAGGTTATGTCATCACAATATAGTTAATGCCTGTAAATGACTAGTTCAAAATGAAGGTGTTTCTAAAGGCACTGAGTGTGAAATAGGTAAGATAGAGCAGAAGCGGTAACAAGTGCACGAGGGAAAAATTTAAAATTGGCAACCATTGCTTTGATATTTGTACAAAAAATAGTGATAACAACCAGCTTGCACAAAGTTATAAAGAGAGTAATCATTTTGTAATTGTACATTAGTACAACAAGTCATACCTAGAATTTTTTGCTCAATTCGAATTTTATTTTTTCTAGGTATGACTGATTGTACCGTAAATTTGGCGTCAATTCCCGATGTCATGATAATATGCCACGTTTTGTAGGCTCCAATTGCTGACTGCCGTATTACATAGACTAGAACTATAACTGGTAGCAGCCAAAGTATCTGATAAATTCTCGTGGTCGCCGTATTGATGCTCGGCCGAGTGAATATGCCAGAGAATGTTTACTGATTGTGTAAAGATTACGAATAAATAATGTAATATCTCAAGTACCAAGAATACTTGTGATAAATATTCCGACAAATAGACAAACTATTAATGTGATAAAAACGTTACTGACCTCTGGAGTTCAGCAACTCTATTCTATTGCTTAGTGTATTGGCTGACCTGTATGTTTAACATACTACTTTCCTATATACGTTGATACACCTATTTTATAAAAACAGATCAAAGATCCTTGAACTACTTCGGATGTAAAAAGGCGATGGTTGACGCAAGTTCATCTATGTTGGTGAATTGAATGATAGATCAAAAGTTTAGATCCAACACAAGAAATTATTCCTACCTCGGAATTTTCAGAATGCTCTCCATCTGTCATCAGCGAGAGTGACGACTGTGATGTGTAGCATCAGGTCGTGACCTATTTGACCTTAGACTTAATCACAGTTTCGTATACTTCTGGAAGTTTGTACCTGCTCCCGTCTCTGTTTAGAGGTGACTGATAAAAAAATAAGGTCATGACAAAGATATAGATTAGGATTTAAAGCCTTAATATACAATTTAGGTCCATTTCCCCCCATATTATGAAATATATTAGTAACAATTGTCAGGAAATATTTCTGGTCATTTAAAACCAAACTAATGAGATAAAAGAAAAGAAAACTCACTTATTATCTTCGGCGCTTAACTGTGGTGTTCTATGGGGTTTCAAACTTGGCTATTTGTCCTAAAAACACAATGAATGTGGTTGAATCCAATTAGGTGTGAGTTGGGACCTGTGTAAACATTACAAACATGCCAAATAATCAGGTTTGGAAAAAAAAGACAAAACTCATTTCAAAAGATCGTACATTGTGGCTTTAAATTACACTGTATTTTTACAAACATTTCACACAGAAAAGTTGACATAAATGTTTCGCAAAAACATCGTGCAGAAATTCTTAATTTTCTTAACTTTGCTTAATTTTACCTAAAAATATGGATATTCCTCGTATTGATATGATGGCAGTTAAAATAATACAATTTAACCGTTCCGATAACTTTACTATCTGTAAAATTAATGAAATAAAATTACAGCTTTTTATGGAATAAAGCAGATTATCCTTTTAATGAATACTAACTGTCAAGCTTATTGTGATTTTGATGGTGAAGTAGACACAGACAGTGACATGTGAAATATATTGCCAATATTGTATTTTATACATACTGCAGTTACTGTCCGTTTTCCTATACACAATACACAGTGCTCTCACCATTGACGTGTGACCTCAACAAATGATGTATGTTGGGAGAATGGACACTTGCCTAGTTAACATCACTGTGTGAAAAATAACCAGCCAATATTTTATTTATTCTCCAAAACTTCTAGCAAATATATTTCTCTAACATGACCTAAAATTACAGCTAGGTTAGATGTTCAGAAATGGTCGCACTTTTGTAAAATATGAGTGAGGGCAAGGCATAGCTAGCCAACTCCCCGTGTTAATTGAATGGAGATTTGACCGAAAATATTGGTATCGGACCGCTCACTTCTGAAGGATGCCACAAAAAACGGTAAAAGCTACATTTAAATTATTCTAAATAGGTTCTAGAAAATAAAGTTTTGTAACATGTCCTAAATTTTTAGCTAATTTAGATGTTTGGAGAGGGTCGCACTTTTGTGTTTTAGGAAGGATATGTAAACGACAGATAACACCAAAAATATGAAGAAATTATTTCCAAACCGTGTTAAGTCAACAATCATTATGTTGCTCATTTTGAAGAATGCTGGTTAACAAAAAGCAGGTCTTTGTCTCATTTCGTGAACAATGGTACACATACCATTGTTTCCTTTCGTTTCCTTTATAATCGGTTACCCAACTGAAGCTGTAATACCAGCTTTATTGCGATGTCGCACATTGAAAACAGACACTTGTACACAACCAGAGAAGATCTGATTTAATCAGTTGAGCTGCTTCAATGAGTGTTATCTTGGTTTAATAGCTTTTAATGGGGTTTAAGTCCTGCAAAGGTCGAGATGAATTCTACTGTAGACATGACTGCATCATGATATTTAAATTGTGGTTTTCACGTCTGGCATTGGATAAAGAAACTACTAAATTCGGAAACCAATATTGGTGAATGTACGTTCCTTTCATATGACAATTTTGTGTAACTCTTGAGTTCGTACAAATATTTGTTAGAATAACCGTGTAACTGGTATTATTAACCTGGAATAGGTTACATCACAATTATTAGTTAACTAGATTATTAGTTAGATTATTAATTAGATTATTAGTATACGTTTCAGATTAGAGGTCAAGTTTTGCACAAGACGGTCATTAGATTAAAAAACTTGAAGCTTCAAAATTGAAAAACAAAAAAACAACAGAAAGCTCTATAACATGGTGAGAACGATTAACCGAGAAGCGTTAAATCGAATGGAGGGTATATATGCATTTGGACAGTTGTTTAGAGGTTAGAATGATCAGAATTTATAGTTATAAAAATATTGGAATGATCGGCAATCTACTTAAAAATGGCTTGGAAATAACCTGTTAAAATGTAAATGCAAACACAAAACATCACTATATATTCTACCCACTGGTCATATATTATTGTCAAAACGATTGACGACTTTGAGATATAACGGGTTGTCAGAGGAGTCATAAGACGCCCTATCGGTAAAAATGACAATCTACAGGACGTTAAACTAAAGGAATTATAAAGCTCCAAATCCAGACACGTAGGTATTATACACTGTGCCCACTGGTCATTTATTACTGTCAGACCCATTGGACACGAGGTGCAACAGTGATGGAGAGTGTCAGGTTTAGATTCAGGCTATAAGAACATGTAATCCATTCAAGTCATAAGGTCAGGTGACTACACTGTTTACTGCAGCAGAATATTATACGGGATTTTACGATTGCAGGATTTCGTAAAAATCGTGATCAACAAGGCAAGGGACTGGTATATCGATATGCTTGAGCGAACTGCATACAACCACTTCACTGTTTAATAGCCTTCTTGTGATGTGGCGGTAGTTTTAAAAGCACGGGCCCTGAACAAAATATGATGCGCGCGCATATTGCCAGGCAAAAACAAAATGGAAATTGTGATGATGCGTGCGCATACTGTCAGGCAATGACGTCAGAAGTCAACTCATCTACAGTGTTGATGTATTTTCAATGAAAGTAGATTACAGGATATCACATTATTTCACCTATAAGAGAGCATTAAAGGGCAAAGAACAATAGGAACCAGCATTTTTTTGCGGTAAGTGGTTATTTGCTATCGGAAAACATGGTGCATACAGTCACTTTGCACTTCAGAGTGGACAAACTGTTGTACTTTATCGGACAAGACGAGATTGCTCCTGGCTCGCGACTGAGCCTGATGCTGAGTATTGGCGATAAGTCCATAAACTGACACCTAAAAGCATAACTGATATCTAAATGCTTATTTGATGACTTTTGATTCTTGTGCTCTCTATGCTGTAAAAAAATACTCTCTTTACTTTAGTTACTGCATTGCCCAAACAAGGTTATGATTCGTAGTCTATTCGTATATCTTAAAACTCAAAAAAGAAGCTAGCACTTATCATGTTCTACCACAGAATATACATACGGACATTTGAATGAAAACAAAATGAAAAAGCAAATGTCACAGACGTCTTTGTTCACGTCAAATGTCCTTTATAGCAATATCGTACATCAATTGATTTTTTTCTTCAAACTTCATGACCAAATAGTCGGTAGTTTGTGTAACCCTCATGAACCATGCCAGGGATATTTAAGGGTGCGGAGACCATTTGGTACTGAATAGCTACCGTCCGTGTTTTTTTTCTGTCGTATGGGAATACAATGATCAGCATGATGCATATAAAGTAAATATTATCTTAAACACCGAAGCACTAAACCATATCATCTCTTGTACCTGGTAAATGAGTGAATGTTCTTAGTTCTTAGAATGTTGTTTAATTCCAAAACGCTTATACTTAGTATTTGAATATATTACACCTTTTAAATCGATAAACTGATAATACAGTTGTAAGACAATTGCCGTGGACAAAAGTAAACATTGACAACCTTGTTCAGATGTATCTATTGGCATTGCGTTAAACAAATCTAGAAACGTTGTCTTTTATTTCTTTCGACAAGTTTGTGTCAAGAATGACTACAGAATATATAAAATGACCCTGTGTCAGTTAGACCCAAAACCAGACCCAAATGGAAGGAAACACCCAATGGAACAGACATATTCATGAATTTGTAACCTTAAGTAAACTGTAAATTAAACAATAACAGTCAAACAAACAAATCAATTCGTACTTTTAAAGCTTGTATGAATAAAAGAGAAAGAAATTAACATTACGGCAGTACTCTAAATTATGGCCAGTTTACTTGATGTCACTAATCAATATTGATTTCTCTTCTGTGGCAGACTTACCCATCGTGTATGACACTTTCAAATGAATAAAATATTGCTATGATATGTCCATAACACTGAAAGTAAAGGGAAAGTCACTATCACTACTGGAATTACGTGGTGTGTATAATCCTGTATATGGACACTAAAGTAGATTCTTCAGGCGTAGGGTGAGTAGGTAAAAAATGTTACGCAGCCTTAAACAAAGCGTTAAAAGATCCTAGACAGACCCATGCCACAATCGACCAAATCACCGCTGAAAACCACAAAA